>NW_027507903.1:676244032-676689032 GCF_037356315.1 Lithobates pipiens
TGACTGCTGTAATGACAATCCAATTCTTGGGTTTAATGTTATCGAAGAATTGATCAGAGAAAACCGTGACCGACCAAACAGCACCCAAAACCTGACTATCTTGCTGAGTGAAGCTATGAAAGTAAGACAGAGTGTAGCGAATAACATTGTCAATGCTGTCAGTCAAGCAACTGACCCAGGAGAAATATTCGATAGTCATATGGTCAAAGTGGGGAAGAAGGGACTCCAGATTAAAGGAGGGGAGCTCTGTGAAGTCAAATGCAGAATTAGAGCGTGGCCGAAAGGAGGAATCATGTCATTTGAACCACTTCCCGAATATCCAGTCGAGGAAGGACTTGAACTATTTCCTTCAGTGGTAGATGTGCCAAATGGGTTCTCTAAACTGGTGAAGATACCTATACTGAACCGTGCTCAACATGACATCTACCTTCCACCCAGAACAGTATTGGGTACCATTTCTCCAGCAGCTGAGATTCTACCATTGTCTCCAAACAAAGACGATGGAAAGGGAATTGACCAGAAGAAAAGGGTGTTTCATGTAAACCAGTTGAATCAAGTGGACACTGGAAATCAGCTACCCACTAACAAATCTGTTAAGTGGCACCCACCTGTCAATTTGGAAGATCTCTCAGAAGAAGAACAGGAGATAGCGAGACAAATGTTATATGATGAATCAGATGTCTTTGCTCGAGATGAGGGAGACATAGGATGCATCCCTAACCTGAAACTGAGGATAAACCTGAAAGATGAAACTCCTGTCCAGAAACGCTACAATTCGATACCGAAACCCCTATACAAAGAAGTGAAAGAATATATCCAAAACCTTCTTGACCGAGGTTGGGTAACAAAATCTTCTTCCGCATACTCATCACCAGTTGTTTGTGTTCGAAAGAAGGACAGTAGCCTACGACTATGTGTTGACTTTAGGGAGTTAAACCGAAAGACTATCCCAGATAGACATCCACTACGCAGAATACAAGATCTGCTGGATAGCTTAGGAGGATTTACGTGGTTCTCAATCCTGGACCAGGGTAGTGCGTATCATCAAGGCTTTGTGCATGAAGACTCCAGACATCTGACGGCTTTCAGCACCCCCTGGGGACTCCTGGAGTGGAACTGTATTCCATTTGGATTAACGAATGCCCCAGCAGCTTTTCAGAGATGCATGGAGAATGTATTAGAGGGCATCAGAGACAAATGTTGTTCTCCATACTTGGATGACGTACTTTGCTACTCCAAAACTTTTCAGGAGCATGTCAATGATATTAGGCAAGTGCTTAGTCGAATGCGTGAGCATGGTATCAAACTTAGACCGAAGAAGTGTGAACTCTTTAAACGACAGATTCGATACCTTGGACGAATGGTGTCAGAAGAAGGCATAAAAATTGACCCAAAAGATCTTGAAGCGGTATTACATTTGAAAAAGAAAGAACCAAAAACAGTGGGAGGAGTCAGATCTTTGTTAGGATTCCTGAGCTACTACAGGTCCTTCATTCAAGATTTCTCTCGACTTGCTAAACCACTGTATGAACTTTTGCAGAACACTGAGAAAGAATCTGCTACATCCATCCCCAAAAACAATCAGAGGGAATCTACGAAGAAAAACGGGAACAAAGCACAAGTGCCATCTAAAACACCGATTCAATGGACACCCAAACATCAAGCTGTAGTATCCAGACTGGTGGACATGCTAACCAATCCACCAATTCTAGCATACCCTGATTTTGACTTACCCTTCGTCTTACACACTGATGCTTCCAATGAAGGCCTAGGTGCTGTACTATACCAACGACAAGGAGAAAAACTTCGTGTTATTGGGTTTGGCTCCAGAACATTGACTCCAGCAGAGCGCAATTACCATCTTCACTCTGGTAAACTTGAGTTTTTAGCTCTCAAGTGGGCAGTCTGTGACAAATTCAGAGATTACTTGTACTACGCTCCAACATTCACCGTTTACACAGACAACAACCCATTGACATATGTATTGAGTACTGCCAGACTGAATGCTGTGGGTCATCGCTGGGTTGGCGAGTTGGCTGATTTCCACTTCGATATCAAGTACAGGCCAGGTAAACAGAATGCAGACGCAGATACACTGTCACGATTTCCGGTGGAACTCACAAAGAATCTGAGTGAGTACACAGAGCTTGTACCATCTGAGGTTGTGTCAGCTATGTGGCAAGGGAGCAAAGCTGTTGACGAAGAAGAGGCATTATGGGTGGCTTCATTGACTCTTCACTCAGAAAGTGATGTGGCCGAAGAATTGCTGAAAGGACAGACAATCTGCCCAATGACTCAGGAGAATATCAGAGCATTACAACAAGACGATACCAACATTAGAGAAGTGGTCTGGCTTAAGGAGAACGACTGGATTCCAAACCACAAAGAAAAGGAGAGTATGACCAGCAAAACAAGACGTTTGATACATGAATGGAATAAACTCAGAGTCGATGAAGGAATCCTCTACCGACACTCTGGAACCCGAAAACAGCTAGTTCTACCAGAAAAGTTAAAACCATTGGTCTTAAGAAATCTTCATGATGACATGGGTCACATTGGTACTGACAAGGTAACCCACCTACCACGTGAACGATTTTACTGGCCATTTATGCAAAAAGACATTGATGAATATGTGCTGAAGAAGTGCAGCTGCATCAAACAAAAGCGTCCAAATATCACCGAAAGAGCACCTATGGGTTCGATTACTACCAGTTCACCTTTGGAGTTAGTATCCATTGATTATCTTCACTTGGAGAAAAGCAAAGGAGGATATGAGTATATACTTGTAATAGTTGACCATTTCACACGCTTTGCACAAGCGTATCCAACTAAGAACAAATCTGGAAAAACGGCGGCAGAAAAGATCTTTCAAGATTTCATACCACGTTTTGGCTATCCAGAGAAACTCCACCATGACCAAGGAAGAGAATTTGAAAACAACTTATTTCAGACATTGCAACGATTGGCAGGGATTTCTCATTCAAGAACTACTCCATACCATCCACAGGGTAACCCAGTGGAGAGACTGAACCGTACTTTGTTACAGATGCTTCGCACCTTAGAGGAAGAGAAAAAGTCAGATTGGAAAGAACATCTTCCACATATGGTTCATGCATATAATTGCACCAGGCATGAAGCCAGAGGATACTCGCCATTCTTTCTATTGTATGGAAGATCTCCTCGTTTGCCAATTGACCTAATGCTCAACCTAAATTTGGAAAAGGAATCAGAAAGTCAACCAATATTTACTCAGAAATGGGCATCTAGAATGCAAGAAGCTTACAAAATCGCATCCGAGAATAGAAAAAAATCATCTGCTAAAGGGAAGAAGTACTATGACAAACAGATAAAAGGAGCACCTCTTCAACCGGGTGATCGGGTCTTAGTACGAAATCTCTCTGAAAGAGGAGGACCTGGTAAACTTCGTTCATACTGGGAAGAATCAGTACACAAAGTGGTAGAAAGAATCAAAGATGGGCCTGTGTACAAAATTCAGCCTGAAAGTGGTAAAAAGACTATTCGAGTACTGCACAGAAATCTTTTACTACCAGTAAATGACCTACCAATTGAAGGACACATTCCAAGAGTACCGATGAAACAAAGACAATCAAGTAACAGAAAGGATGCCAGAATGGATCTGGACCAGGAGGAGGAATGTTCAGATGAAGAAAGATGGTATTATCCTTATATACTAGAGACTACAGAAAGTCATGATTGTGTTGTGTCTCAACCAAACTCTCAAAACGTAGAGAAAATCCCATTTAGAGTTTCTGCTGAAGAGTTCTATCCTACAACTACCACACCCAATGTTGAACAAGAACAAAATGATGGAACAGTAGTTGGCGACCAAATCTGGGCTACAGATATGGTGGGACTAGACACTGCAGAATTACCCTCACTAAGTCAAGACTTATCTGTGAACCAAGATATGCAAATGGAAAATGATGTTGATGGAGAAGACTCAACTCCTTTCAGAAGATCTACCAGACAAGCTAAGCCTAAAGAGATCTTTACATATGACACACTAGGTCAGCCAAGATACATACCAAGTCAGGTTCACACCATACAAACTCCTACAATGCTAGCTACTCCCAGGACATGCCAGGTAGTTAACGTAGCTCCTTGGTGGCAACAAGTACCTATTTGGGTTACTTAAATCACTAAATAGTGTTCAGATACCAATTGAGTTTAATGACGGGAGCCATTAACTGAAGGAGGGGAGAGTGTGATGGACTGGGGTTTATATGGTCACAAAACAGACACCCCAAAGCAAAGTACATATTCATTTTTATTTCTATTTCTAAACATCTCCCTTCTATTCTATTAATAACCAGTAGATGGCAGAGAAGGTACACAAACAGAGTCTATATAAGGCCACACACCATGTGACTGGAAATTAAACTACTTCCAGCCATAAAGTCAGTGGTCATATCTCATGCTGTTTGTGTGATTCTTTGCAGGTATGTACTCTAAATTGTTCCTAATCTGTATTAACCTGTGATAGAAAGATTCCTAAACATTTTGAGCAGATGCAGAAAAAGTCTCAGCAGATTTTATGCTATAGTTTTGCTGTAATTAGAAGTTTAGAACAGCATGTGTCAAACAAGTGAAAAGTGCATAAGAACATGAAAATACTGCATTAGTCAGAACAAATGTCTATGATAAACACTAAACCTTTCTAAATAGGTATATTTAAACCTGATTTATTGGAAATTGCATAGATTTATAGAAGCACATGTTTTCTGTTATTTAATATAGAAAAAAAACCTATTGTATGTAAAGCTTATGTATTGCATCATACAGACATGCAATGTGCACCATCTAGTGGTTAAAAAAGAGTACTACCATGAAAATATTTGTATTAAAGCAATGCATTGCTAGTATGATTATTGCACACTTAAAGTGTACCAGAGAGATAAAGATAATTATCTATAACACTGAATAACAGGGATATATATGTTATTAAAATTTAGTAATGTTCATTGTTGTAACTACGTTTTAAAATACTTTAGTTAAAATCGGTATTATATATATTGTTAATGGTTATAAACATGTGACTATAAAAATGTAAAAGATGTATTGTTATGTAAAAAAAAAAACTACTTCCAGCCATAAAGTCAGTGGTCATATCTCATGCTGTTTGTGTGATTCTTTGCAGTCCACGCCAAGCTGATCACCTTATCTCATTGCGTCTACAATCATCGGCTCTCTTAATTCACATTTTGAGGCCGGTAACATAGACATAACATTAACCACCTACAGACCGGACCATTTTGCTGGTCAAAAACCAGACCACTTTTTGTGATTCGGCACTGCGTCGCTTTAACTGACAATTGCGCAGTCGTGCGACGTGGCTCCCAAACAAAATTGACGTCCTTTTTTTCCCACAAATAGAACTTTCTTTTGGTGGTATTTGATCACCCCTGTGGTTTTTATTTTTTGCGCTATAAACAAAAATAGAGCGACAATTTTGAAAAAAACGCATTATTTTTTTACTTTTTGTTATAATAAATATCCCCCAAAAATATATAAAAAAAACTTTTTTTCCCTCAGTTTAGGCCGATACGCATTTTTCTACATATTTTTGGTAAAAAAAATCGCAATAAGCGATTACTGATTGGTTTGCGCAAAAGTTATAGCGTTTACAAAATAGGGATAGTTTTATAGCATTTTTGTTAATAATTTTTTTTTTTTTTTTTTACTAGTAATGGCGGCGATCAGCGATTTTTATTGTGACTGCGACATTGTGGGGGACCCATCGGACATTTTTGGGACCATTGTCATTTATACAGTAATCACTGCTATATAAATGCAGTGATTCCTGTGTAAATGACACTGGCAGTGAAGGGGTTAACCAGTGGGTGGCAGTGTAGGGGTTAAGTGTTCCTAGGGGCGTGTCACAAACTTTTGGGGGCTGGGCTTTCTTTTAGTGAACACTGATCTCTGCTCCAATCACATGGAGCAGAGATCAGCGTCACTAGTTGCTAGGCAGAATGGAGAAATTCTGTTTACACGGCATCTCCTCCATTCAGCCGTCCCGTGAGACGATCGCGGGTATGCTCGCGGTGATCGAGTCCGCGGGTCCCGCGACCGGACTCACGGGGGTCCCGACCAGCATGGGAGCGCGCCGCTGGCAGGGCGGCATTGAAGATTGGACATACCTGTATGCCAATATGCCTGCCCGTGCCATTCTGTCGCCGTACATCGGCGTGCGCTGGTCGGGAACCGGTTAATGTTGACAAGAGCATTCCACAGGTGTATATCAAGATTAAAACTGTATACATGTAGTGTATAAAATATTTATATAGGCACTCACCACGCTGGGGAGATACAGCCAAAACAAACCACAAAGATGGGGGATATACTGATGTCTTTTTTGTGCAGCAGGTAGAACTGCACAGACCAGATCTCTGGGAATTCAATATATAAAACAATGTAGTTATCCCGAAAGAGGAAAGAAGGGAAAAGTAAGGACTGAAGGTGATAATTGTATAATTAAGGGACATGCTTACCTTGTGTGTGTAGTGGCGTAGATTACCTGCCATATACACGTCTAGTCTGTGAGGTGTAAAGACATCTCAGAGAGAGACGCTGATAATTGCGTCTCTCTAAGTAGGTGCATGCCCCGCCCACCGCCACATCATCACACATCAGTAATATCATTTATTGCATTGGATGTGATACTACCCAATCCCCGTGGTGGTGATTGGGACAAGTCCATACTGAGAAAAGAGACTCTGTGGATTGAAAAACTAAATGCGACTAAATTTCCTCCAGGAATAAATGAAAAATAAAATTGCTGGACTAGAGGGACGGCAATAGGAGGTCGAGGCGCCCTATTTAAACTGCAGGCTCTGCTGTGAGGAATCAAGCAAGAAGCGTGAGGAAGGGTGAGAGACGGCAATTACGCTGCCAGCCTAACTAGTGTCCACTGTGACCACCAATGCCTTGGAGTATAGTGCGCTGTTACTGAGGATTGAAGTGATTTGATGTGATCTTTGGAGTGCTTTCTTTCATGTTGTCCATGTGAGTGCATTAACGAGTGGATTATATATTTTAAAATTAAAGCGAAGGTCCACCCTAAAGTGGACCTTCCGCTAATTGGAACCCTCCCCCCCTCCGGCCCCACAATTGGCACCTTTCAGGGGGGAGGGGGGTGCAGGTACCTGTACAGTACAGGTATCTGCACCCACTTCCGGGATAGCTCTCTGCGGAAAGGGGCATAGATTATGCCCCTTTCCGAAAGTCCCCCGCTGCCTGCTGGGAAACACACAGATCCCAGAGGCAGCGGGTCCATCCTTATTGTGCAGCGCGACTCGCGCATGCACAGTAGGGAACCGGGAAATGAAGCCAAAAGGCTCCACTTCCTGATTCCCATACCCAAGATGGCGGCGGCAGCACCCGAGAGACGATCAAGAGAGAAATTATTGTTGGAAGATTTATAATCACCTCCTGGTGACGGACAGTATTATTTCACATATTTCTTTTATATTTTAAAAAAAAATTTGGGGGGGGGGGGGGAGTTGCAATTCAGTTTGTGGCTGACAAATATTTCATGTATGAGTAATTGTATATGTTATGTTTATGCTCACTGTTTTTACTGGATATATTTGTATATTTTTTTCTTTGTGTGTGTATATTTTTATGACTAGCACAGAGTGATAGGTGATAGGTGGAGTGAATGAAGTAATTTCTCACACAGTACTAGCGCTACAAGGTATTATTCATTTGGTAATTAGGATTAACAGATGTATATGCACCTTCTAGTATTTATATAACTATATGTTTAAGTAGCAGCTGGAGATTTAGAGGGTTTGATGTTAGCGCGGTGATGATACACTAAGTGGGCGATTTATGAGTAGTGTATCCAACTATACACATTCCAGAAGTCCAGTTGAATGTGACCAACTACTACTATCTGTACCAATAATATACAATGCCCAACTCTCTGCGATGCTGAACTGCCATGAAGTGTCTGTACATGCACGGGGCCCCAGATCTTTATTCTATATCAGTATCACATGTTGTTTTTTCTGCCAGGCTTCTAATGCAGTTCTATTTAAATGGTATACTTCCACAATTGCAGTAGATAGAAGTATCATGGCAGAGGGCAGAAGGCGGAGCCGAGAGGTAATGCTGGCTTAGAGCTCCATTCTCAGCAGGACAATGGAGCCATATAACGACGGAGGTAACTTGACCCTCCGCACATATAGCATACCAAACGGTAGATAAATATCCTTACCTTACATAGGTGACATTCGGGGAGGTCAGAGGAGACTCATGAGGCAGAAAATTAACAAGAAAGCGCCGCCTCACACACACAGCAGTATGGCACTGAAACCCTCCCCCTCTGAGGGGAGGCACAGTGAGGAGAACAAATAGACAGCCCCTTCTGCTGCTTTATATAAAGATGTTGTCATGGTTATGCAATAGAGTTTGTCTGCTTACCTGTTTCCATGTGTTCATCTCTAGAGACCAGCCGACCCTCACCTGACTGCTTTTGTAATCCATCCTCTGGCATGACTGCACCCTAGCTCCTATCAGAGAACTCTATATTAACCTGTGCACTGCAGGCCAACCCTGCTGATCAACCATTGTGTATTCCTTTGTGGGTTTAGCTTCCTGTTACCTGCCGTGTGCTCTTCTGTTGTTCCATTACCGACTTTGGCGTGTCCTTGACTATCCCTGTTTGCCTGTGATCCTGACCTATTGGCGTGTCCCTGACTATTCCTGTCTGCTTGTGGCCCCGATCTTGGCTTTATTCCTCACTATCCCTATCCTCCTGTTGCCTACTGTGGGTGCGAGCTGGGGGACCCTGGGGGTCGCGATCTGGAGCCAGTTGCAGCCAAGTCCATCCTCACCACTAGAGCCTCTGGTGAACACCTGCTGGCTCTTAGACTCCGCGCCCCAGGGAATCTTACGCTCTAAGCTCGGTGGGATCTGTCTCCCGTTCGCAGCAGTCAGCCTTAGGGTCCACAACCTTGCGGTGCACTCCTGATCCCTACGGTGTGTATCTGTCACCTCGCCTCAAGGTGACCTGACAGATGTTCTCTCATTAAAGGCACATAGTCTCTCTAATCAAATACCTGAGAAAAATATGTCAGTTCTGGAGAATTTATAACTTTCCACACAAAAAGACTTCTCCCCTCCTGTAACGCTGAAACAAATAGAAAATCTGCTTCAAAAATTACTAAAATCCACTGCAGATACCATCACCACAAAACTTACTTAAGAAATTAGAGAGCTTGGTCAGCGTACATCAGCACTGGAAATTAGAGCAGACGATCTGGAAAATTATACATCTAACATTGCCTCAGAAATTGATTTTCTTAAAGAGGAAAATGACATATTACAATCCAAATGGGAGGATTTCGAAAATCGTGCAAGACGCTCCAATATACGTATTAGAGGAATACCCGAATCTGTGACTGATTTAAACGGTGCTATTACTGCACTTTTTCAAGAATTACAACCAGCTATCCCACTAGGGCCTCTTGAAATGGACCTAGAAGACTACAATCCACAGAAAAGTCGCATACAATCTCCACCTCCGGATCCAGATCTAGCTGACACTGTGGACTGATAAACACCTGTACTGAGGCTACTATCTTGCCTTTTCATCAGAATGGCTACTGCCGAGTTTTTTCTCTGACTTCCAATCAATATTTTTATCATAATCTTATTTAAGAAATGTTCCTAATAATTTAGGCACCTTATAATAACAGTTTTTTTTTCTCTATCTTCTCTTCTTTGTCTCTGAGGTTGCCTTAATCTTACATTTTTATTTTTAGCTTGAAAAATATATGATTGGCTCTTGGTGTTCTGCAGGGAAGTTCCTTGCACCCTCTCTTGCTACCCTCAGCAGCTCTGTGCACTCCGGGCAGTTGACAGTGGCTCATGTACCCTTGGAGGGAGAGTTTTTCTCCTCCCAACGGACACATTAAGAACATAGATATGTTAAGATATATTTCAATATTGTTTATTAAATGTATTTTCTTTTTCAGTCATTATGTCCTTTCCCCTCCCTCCCTCCACCCCTACACTCTGGAGACAAATAATTTCTTATATGAAACACATTCTAACATAAACACCAACACATATTTACTTTTCCCAACTCCATGGCCCCAATTAAACATCATATCATTAAATACTCAGGGACTAAACGTTCCACACAAACGCACTAAAGCCTTCCGCACATTTTCATCCAAAAAAGCACATATAGTTTGCCTCCAAGAGACTCATTTTGCGTCACAATCCACTCCCAAATTTTTCAGTAAAGACTACCCCCAAGTATACACAGCTTCGGCCTCCTCTAAAAAATGAGGCGTGCTTATAGCTTTCCATCGCAATACACCATTTTCATGAATAAAGGAAATCAAGGATCCAGAAGGTCGTTACTTGATTCTTAAAGGACACCTACTTGATACCGCTATCACCATTACATCATACTACGCTCCTAACAAAAATCCTATTTCTTTTCTTTCTCATTTATTTCAAACTATAGAACACCACAAAATAGGTACTACAATTCTATGTGGAGATTCTAATCAGACCATATTCCCATTTTTGGATAAATCACCAATCCCACAGTCACATACAGCAGACAAACAACTCTTATCAAAACTAATTACAAAACATAACCTAGTAGATACTTGGAGAGAATTGAATCCAACCAAGAGACAATACACACATTACTCGTTCCCTCATCGCTCATTCTCTAGGATAGACCATATATTTATGTCCATAGGGCTAATTCCAGAAATAATATCTACAAAAATTATTCCCATCCCATGGTCCGATCATAGTGCAGGCTACATTACTGTTGCCTCTATAATTCCAAAAAAAAAAGATCAAACATGGATATTAAGAGATTTCCTACCCAAAAATCCAGCTCATAAAAATAATATTGAAATTGCGCTCAAAGATTATATAAAATATAACTCCACACCTGATGTCTCTCCGACTACATTATGGGAAGCACACAAACCTGTTCTCCGTGGCATATGTCTACAGCAAGCAAACATATTCACCAGAGAGCGGAAAATCCTTTGTCAGACTTTAGAAACAAATTTCAATAAATGTCACACAGCATTCCAAAATAACCCTTCTTCTTTATCTAAAATAAATCTTGACAAAGCTAAATTGGAATTTGATCTATTCCTTACTGAAGCAGCGGATAAAACCATCAAGAGATCACAACACAATTTCTATATCAATGCGAATAAACCTCACACACTATTAGCCAGGGCATTAAAATCCTGCCAGAACCCAACGAAACCGATACGTCTGAAAATCTCTAGGGGGGGTATACACAAATAATCCTTTAAAAATATTACAAAAATTCAAAACACAATTACAACATGTATACTCTTCTAATAATGAGTTAGACCCTTCTAGAGCAAATGATTTTTTCTCTCATATATCTCTACCGACACTATCTAAAACACAAATGGAAATGATGGAGGAACCAGTGTCAATTATAGAGATATCTGAAGTTATCAAAAATTTGAAACTAAATAAAAGGCCAGGTCCTGATGGTTTTTCTGCACTGTATTACAAAACGTTTGTAGACGCCCTATCTCCAGTCTTGACAAACACTTTTAATTCCCTTTTGGAAGGTCATTCTTTTAGAAGAGAAACCCTAACTGCAATTATCTGTATGCTCCCTAAACCTCACACAGACGATTCAATATGGTCTAATTATCGCCCTATTTCATTATTAAATTTGGACATAAAAATTTTAGCCAAAATTCTAGCTAACAGATTAAATATTATTATAGGCAATCTAATACATCGTGATCAAGTGGGCTTCATTCCATTATGTCAAGCAGGAGATAATATTAGACATGCAACACTCCTGTCACATGCCGCTAAAAAAAGACGTATTCCCACTTGTTTTCTTTCTTTAGATATTATGAAAGCTTTTGACACAGTATTATGGTCATATATGAACTATACCCTTTCCAAATGGGGATTCGGCCCTCATTTTTTACGATGGATCTCTAGTTTGTATCAAGATCCCAAAGCTTATATCAGATATGCAGGGTACAAATCGGATGAGTTTAATATACTGAGGGGGACTCGTCAAGGATGTCCACTTTCGCCATTATTATTTGCTTTACTCATTGAACCTTTAGCAAAAAGAATTAGGATGGAACCCACTATAACAGGTATTGAAATGGGTGGCTTTCATCATAAGCTCTGTTTATTCGCAAACGATATTCTCTATTTTTTTTTCTCCACAAGTTTTGGTCCCAAATCTTATGGTTGTACTACAAGAATTCTCATTTCTCATTCTCATGAAGTACTGACGGCCTGTCTCATTTCTTGAGACCCTAACATGCCAGAAAAGTACAAATACCCCCCAATTGACCCCTTTATGGAAAGAAGACATTCCAATGCATTTAGAAGATGCATGAGGAGGTTTTTGAAGTTGTAATTTTTTCCCACAATTCTTTGCAAAATCAAGATTTTTTTTTCTTTTTTTTCACAAAAATAAGAGGGATGTCCCCTCTCGCCTCCCCCCCGTAAGAGCGATCATACAGTGGAACAGCCCCTATGATCATGCTTATGATGTAGGGAATCGCCGGCTGAAAAAGCTAATATCTGAATGATGCCTGTAGCTGCACCCATCATTCAGATATCTTCGGACAAAGTCAAGGACGTCATATGGAAGTGGCTAAAATGCATTTTTTTTAACACAAAGTTGTCCGTTTATACAATATTTCCAACACATAGCATGTACATACCAAAAATGACACCTCAAAATAGATTATCCTACTCCTCCTGAGTACAGCAATACCACATGTGTGAGACTTCCACAGCCTGGCCACATACAGAGGCTGAGTACATCCAAGCATGGCCGAGTATGGCCGAGCATGGCTGGGTATGGCTGAGTATGGCTAGGTACGGCTGGGTATTGCCGAGTATGGCTGTGTATTACTGAGTATTGCAGAGTATGGCTGGGTATCACCAAGTATTACAGAGCATGACAGAGTATGGCTGGGTATGGCAGAGTATGGCTGCGTATCACCAAGTATTGCAAAGTTTGGTTGAGTATGACAGAGTATGGCTGGGTAGGGCAGAGTATGGCTGGATATCACTGAGTATTGCAGAGTATGGCTGGGTATGGCAGAGTATGCCTGGTTATTGCAGAGTACGGCTGGTTATTGCAGAGTATGGCTGAGTATTGCAGAGTATGGCTGGGTATTGCAGAGTATGGCTGGTTATTGCAGAGTATGGATGGGTATTGCAGGGTACAGCAGAGTATTGCAGAGTATTGGCAGGGTATTGCAGAGTATTGGCAGTGTATGACAGAGTATTGGCAGAGTATTGGCAGGGTATTGCAGGGTATTGGCAGAGTATTGCAGAGTATTGGTAGGGTATGGCAGAGTATTGAAGAGTATTGACAGGGTATGACAGAGTATTGGCAGAATATTGCAGAGTATTGCAGGGTATTGGCAAAGTATTGCAGAGTATTGGCAGAGTATTGGAGAGTATTGGCAGGGTATTGCAGAGTATTGACAGAGTATCACAGGGTATTGCATGGTATTGCAGCGTATTGCAGAGTATTGGCATGGTATTGCAGAGTATTGGTAGGGTATGGCAGAGTATTGCAGAGTATGGAGGGATGGCTGAGCATGGATGGATGGATCGGTGGATGTGATTGTATTTGTCACAGAGCAGCGCTGTGGGCACTACAGATCTAGCCCACAGTACTGCTGTCACCAATCTCTCCCCTCTCACACTGTACCGATCAGTACAGAGAGGGGAGGGAGGAAGCGGCGTCATAACATGACGCCGGTTTGTTTAAAAGTGATCGCTCCGTCATTTGGCAGAGTGATGGCTTGGTAAACGGCCGCGATCAGCTTCACGGACATTCTCGGGTGCGTGCCCCAGGGGGCGCGCTAGAGCAGAACTCTGGGAGGACATCACTGTACGCCCTCCCAGAGTTATCCAACAGCCCTATAGCCATCATTTGGCTATGGGTTGGTTGGCAACTGGTTAAGTGCATACTGTGCCGAGTACACGGTACACCAACTGTAATTAATGCAGCTGCCTACCTGTGGTATAGGATCAGAAGAACACCAGCAATTGGGGTAGCTTTAAGTGCACACTGTGCAAAGGACACAGTACACAGGAACGAATCTAACTAAACTGAATACAATTTATATATATATATATATATATATATATATATATATATATATATATATATATATATACAACACCTAGGATGCATATATACATACACAATACACTGACTGCAGCTAACTGACTCGCCTCATGCCTGCTCTATCTAACTCAAATGAAATGACACTGCCTATAAGCACGCCGGAACACACGCAGGTGGCCTTATATATTGTGGGGCATGTCCTAAACCCCTTGAGCCATAATTGGCCAAAGCCACCCTGGCTTTGGCCAATTACGGCTCGCTGTAAAGACGGCACTGTTATTTGCCAAGCATGCGGGTCATAGTGCATGCTTGGCCAATCATCAGCCAACAATGCACTGCGATGCTGCAGTGAATTATGAGTCGTGACGCGCCACTCGAATTTGGCGCGAATGGCCCATAACTTTTGGCATTCGAACGTGGGTTTGACTCAAACACGAAGCTCATCCCTAGTCTGTAGTGTCTAATTTCAGAAAAATGTATATTCTTAGACCGAAAGGATTCATATCCTCTCAGACATAATGTTCAAAGCTCCCGATTTACCAAAACATGGATACCTACTTTTCCACCAATCTTTTTAGTTGAAAAAACAATGAAGTAATTTCTGATCCATGTGCTTCTTTCTGGCCATGATCTTTATGTATATAGAAAAGGTGGATACGCCCAATTGGAGAGGTTGGTGTTCATACTTAGTATGAACACTCGATCTGTCTCCTCTCCCCTGAAAGAATCGGGAAATGTATGTTTACACTAGGGATGAGCTCGGTGTTCGAGTCGAACGCATGTTTGACTCTAACACCGGGTGCTCGCCCGTTTGGTGAAGCCGGAACTTTGTGGGCCGTTTGCGTCATATTCGTGTGGCACTCACGGCCCACAATGCACTGCGACATTGCAGTGCATTGCTGGCTGATGATTGGCTAAGCATGCACTGTGACCCCGCATGCTTGGACAATCACAGTGCCGGCAGCGAGGAGAGCCATAATTGGCCACAGGCAGGATGCCTGTGGCCAATTATAGCTTAGTGGGTTTAGTACACGCCCCACATTATATAAGGCCGCCAGCACGGTGGCCTTGTGTAGTGTGTTGCGGCGGTCAGGGAAAGAGCAGGATAGGCAGGGAGAGTGTCTTTGTTGCTTGGGAACCTAGCACTTGTTCAGTGGTTGTTGTGTGCCTCCAGCACAGTATACACCTGAAGCTACCCCTTATTGCTGGTGTTGTTCTGTTTCTGTAATACAGGCATCTGCAGCAGTTAGAGTGGGTGTTGTGTGCCTCCTGCACAGTACACACCTGAAGCTACCCCTTATTGCTGGCGTTGTTCTGTTTCTGTAATACAGGCATCTGCAGCAGTTAGAGTGGGTGTTGTGTGCCTCCTGCACAGTATACCCCCGAAGATACCCCTTATTGCTAGTGTTGCTCTGTTTCTGTAACACAGGCATCTGCTGCATTTACAGTGGGTGTTGTGTGCCTCCTGCACAGTATACACCTGAAGCTACCCCTTATTGCTGGTGTTGTTCTGTTTCTGTAACACAGGCAGGCAGCTGCAGTAATTACAGTCGGTGTACTGTGTCATCTGCTCAGTCTGCACCTAAAGCTACCCCAATTGCTGGTTTTCCCATCTCCCTGCAGGCCATTACTATGTCTGGAAGGCCAAAAAGGAGAGGCAGACAGGCACGAGCCAATAAAAGAGGGTAAGCAGGCTCTGTGTCTAGAGACAACAGTGCTGGTCATAGACACAGTGCATCGTCATCAGCACGTGGCCATGGGAAAGGCTTGTCCTTATTTTCGGCAGCTGGACGTGTTGAGCTGCATCATGCCAAAGACTTGGTAGAGTGGATGACCAAACCCTCCTCATCCTACTCATCCTCTCTCACCCAGGCTCAGGGTACTAGAAAAGCAGCTGCCAATAGTGATGGACGAACTTCCGACGGGACGTTTCGCAAACGCGGACCGCGAACGCGACCGATAGTTCACGAACCGTAACGTTCGCGGTGGGCCTCATTGACTTCAATGGGAGGCGAACTTTGCAAACCTACAGGTCAAATTTGCAGCCACAAAATAATTACTAGCTGTGCAAACATAGTCGCACCACATGGCCAATGACATAACACATGTATGAGGTAAATCTGGGATCGACAACTACAAGCATTCTTTTTTTATATGTGAAATTGTTGTGACAATTCAGGACTGTGGAGCGCATGAAGGCAATGGAGGAGAGGGAAGGTCAGGGACCAGGGTAGGCAAAGAAGAGGGTGCAGGAGATGATCACCGGCAGCGTGACATACAGCAATGACACCTGCACCGTGATAGAGTCATCTGACACCAGCACCGTGATAGAGAGCACTGACATCAGCAGCGTGACATACAGCAATGACACCTGCACCGTGATAGAGTGATCTGACACCAGCACCGTGATAGAGAGCACTGACATCAGCAGCGTGACATAAAGCACTGACACCAGCACCGTGATATGCAGCACTGACACCAGCACCGTGATATACAGCACTGACATCAGCAGCGTGACATACAGCAATGACACCTGCACCGTGATAGAGTGATCTGACAGCAGCACCGTGATAGAGGGCACTGACATCAGCAGCGTGACATAAAGCACTGACACCAGCACCATGATATACAACACTGATACCAGCACCGTGATGGAGAGCACTGACATCAGCAGCTTGACATACAGCAATGACACCTGCACCGTGATAGAGTGATCTGACACCAGCACCATGATAGAGAGCACTGACATCAGCAGCGTGACATAAAGCACTGACACCAGCACCATGACATAAAGCACTCACACCAGCACCGTGATATACAGCACTGACACCAGCAACTTGATATACAGCACTGACACCTGCACCGTAAGCAACCCCAGGAGGAAGTCAGCATAGCACAGGGATGGTGGGAGCCCCTCATAATGAGCATAGCACAGGGATGGTGGGAGCCCCTCATAATAAGCAGCCCCAGGAGGAAGTCAGCATAGCACAGGGATGGTGGGAGCCCCTCATATTAAGCAGCCCCAGGAGGAAGTCAGCACAGCACAGGGATGGTGGGAGCCCCTCATACAGTTAATCAATTATATGGCGGTTGCACTAGTGGTAGAAAAAAGACAGAAGATGGATCAAAACGGGATTGCAAATAGACAAGTGAAAGAAAGCTTCATGACTATACATCAGGCTGGAAATATACATCATCCTGATCAAACGGTCCTGTCCTATAAGGATTACTGAATCGAAACTGGATCCCCACAGCTGGTATGTTCTCCTTAGATAATTTTCTGCTTTCCGCACCACTATTACCCCATTTAGTCACATTACCCCATTTAGTTGCATCTGGAATTGGCCCCATCACGTGGTCCGACGCACACATAACCTTAGATCTATCCATAGACCCCCAAGACATGTCTCTGGAGACTTAACAAGTCTCTCTTGCAAAATGCTGATACCAAACACCAACTTCAATTGAAACTGACAGAATATTTCCAACTAAATGAAGGCTCTGTTTCAAATGCCTCCACTTTATGGGAGGCCCACAAAGCCTTTTTTTAGGAGAATGCATCTCTGTTGGATCATGTAAGAAGGGGGATTCACTCCAACAAAAAAGTCAGACCTTCTGACTCAATTGCGCTAAGCAGAGATGCATTTGCTCCGGTCTCCCACAATTGCTCGACTTCGGGAGGTGGTATGTCTGCGAAACAGAATAAAATCTTTAGATACAAGTAAAATTTCCAAGTCCATGTTATGGTCAAGACAGAGGCTTTATGAATACGTAGATAAACCACATAGAATGCTAGTTCATAAGCTAAAACCACACCCACACCACTCTTTTCCAGATCACTTAATTCAGCCTGATGGGACTCCTACTTATTGCCACCAGGCCATGTCTAAGGTCTTTGGAGTCTTTGATAATAAACTTTATAAGCTCAGACCCAATGACCCAGTTCATACAGGAGAAGTTCAACTCCTTTATATAATCTTTGCAACTTCCACAAATGTCCCCAGATTAACGCTCCTCACTTAATGCACCCATTACTGCTCAAGAATTAGCTGCTGTGATTAAATTACTCCCTTCACATAAAACTCCAGGCCATGATGGACTTCCCTATTCCTACTACAAAACCTTTCTTCCAACTTTATCGGCACACATGTTAAATCTATTTGCTTCCCTACTCAAAGGCACCTTTACCCACCCCCAATGTCTGCATGCCCACATTACTGTTATAGCCGAACCAGACAAAGACCCATCTATCCCAGATAATTACCTCCCTATTGCTTTATTAAATTCGGATTACAAAATCTTCACCAAAACATTAGAATTTTACCATCACTGATACATAAAGATCAAGTAGGGTTTGACCCCACAAGATACGCAGGTGACAACACAAGGCGTACAATAGATCTCATCGACCTATTGACTAGAACTAAAGCCCCTGCATTTATATTGAGCCTAGATGCACAGAAAGCATTTTATCACCTTAGCTGGCCCTTCATTTTCACAATTTTCTCAAAGTACGAATTTTCTGGATCCTTTGTACAGGCCCTTCGATCCCTATATTCCCATCCCACCTCCCAGGTACAACTCTCATCCCATCTATCTCCAACATTCCCTCTCAGCAACGGCACCAGACAGGGATGCCCATTGTCACCTTTACTGTTTATTCTCAGCTTAGAACTCCTAGCTACAGCCATACGCGAATGCCCCACTATTACAGGAGTACACCTACGTCAAAGAGAATACAAACTGTCCCTCTTTGCTGATGACGTACTTTTTTTTCTTGTTTAATTCTTTATTTTTAGAAAGGTAATCATGAAAACACAGATACAATCCCAATAAAATGTACAGAAGTAACTGTAGACTCCCCAAGGGTATTTAATAATATATACAGCGTTATCATATAGTAATATTACACCCTTTGTGGGTTATCAACAAGTGATGACATACTTTTAACACTCACACGTCCACACACATCTCTCCCTTCGCTTCACAATATTCTATCATACTTTAGTGCAATCTCAGCCTTTAACCACTTGCTTACTGGGCACTTAAACCCCCCTCAGTCCCAGACCAATTTTCAGCGCTGATGCACTTTGAGTGACAATTGCGCGGGCATACAACACTGTACCCAAATGAAATTTTTATCATTTTTTTCCCACAAATAGAGCTTTCTTTTGGTGGTATTTAGTTACAGCTCGGAGTTTTATTTTTTGCTAAACAAACAAAAAAAGATGCAAAAAAAAAAAAAAAAAAAATCATGTTTTAATAGTTTGTTATAAAATTTTGCAAACGGGTCATTTTTCTCCTTCATTGAAGTGCGCTGATTAGGCGGCACTGATAGGCTGCATTGGTGGGCACTGATGGGCTGCATTGGTGGGCACTGATGGGCTGCATTGGTGGGCACTGATGGGCTGCACTGGTGGGCACTGATAGGCATAGTTAAGGCGGCACTAATAGGCACAGATAAGGCGGCACCGATGGGCACAGATAAGGCGGCACTGATGGGCAAAGATGGGCACAGATAAGATGGCACGGATGGGTGGCACGGATAAGTGGCACGGATGGGTGGCACGGATGGGCACTGATAGGTACCACAGATAGATGGGACTGATGGGCACTGATAGGTGGCACTGATAGGTGGCTCTGATAGGTGGCACTGCTGGGCACTGATGGGCGGCACTGCTGGGCACTGATGGGCGGCACTGCTGGGCACTGATGGGCGGCACTGGGGTGCAGCACCTTTGAGGCAGATTGGGTGGCACTGTGGGTGGCACTGTGGGGTGGCACTGTGGGTGGCACTGTGGGTGGCACTGTGGGTGGCACTGTGGGCACTATGGGCACTGACAGGGGGCACTGACGGGGGGCACTTACTTTTTCTTTTATTTTACTTCAGGATGGCACTGCGGGAGGCAGGTGGGCACAGGCAGGTGGCAGGTGGGCACATGTATTGATGGCCGTGATCGGGACTGATGTCCCGATCACGGCCGCCGGTGATCGGCTTTTTTTTTCTCTCCTCGCGCTGTCAGCGCGAGGAGGAATAATAGCCGATTACCGGCTCCGTTCTATCACATGATCAGCTGTCATTGGCTGACAGCTGATCACGTGATAAGGGGTCGGGATCGACCCCTTACACGGATCGGTGATCAGGCGAGTCTCACGGACTCGCCGATCACAGAGCGCGCCGCGCGCGCCCCTCAGGGGGCGCGCAGGCCGCTCGTAACCAGGACGACGTCAATAGACGTAGTCCTGAAAATGTAGGTCCGCGCTAATGCCGTCATTTGGCAATAGCGCGGATCTGAAGTGGTTAAAATCAACACTGCCTAAACAGAAGCCCTTCCCATTAATATTGCACCCCCTCAACTGGCCATTCTCCAATGAAATTATAACTACCACTGGAGCTCCACCTCGTTGAAATATTTAGGTATCCAGCTCACAGCTTCTTACTCCACGTTATACCAGGCTAAATTCCCCCCTCTATTCAAGGAAATGAATCGGTTGATGACCCATTGGACCACTCTTCCCCTTTCCGTCCTCGGACGTATAAACATCCTCAAAACGTCAATACTCCCCAAACTACTATATTTATTTGAGACGCTCCCAGTGGCGATACCTACGTCACAGCTGAAAATTCTTCAAAGGAGAAGTCTCCATTTTATATGGAACAATACCTCTCATGGAGTGGCAGATTCAGTGGTCATGGCACGTAAGCTTAGAGGGGGCCTAGGACCCCCGGACTTCATTAAATATTACTATGCCTCCCACTTAAGGGTCCTCACTTCCTGGACCAACAGGAAAGCCCTAAAAAGATGGGCCGAGATCGAAATGAGTGTAACCTCTCCAGTGCACCCATGTTACATGCTCGGGCCATCCAATGATAAATACATGCCCCAGCAGAGAGGTCTATGCCTGGCTCCAATGCTCTTCACATTAGCAAATTGGAAAATGTGTTCTGATCACTTCTCCCTATCTTCTCCATGCTCACTGCTTACAAACATTCTCTTTAATCCGGACATACCAGATAGTCTGTTCCTTCATGTGATGCACATGCCTGATGAAGGGGTCCTGTGTGACTCTGAAACGTTGCACTACCTGTTCTGTGCATTTCAGGGTCATTGCACCTGCTTTGTCCATTATGAGGGGTTCCCATATACTTATGCTGAGTTCCTGGATCTGTACACCTGCTGATCCCATTATGAGGTGTCCCACCATCCCTGTGCTGAGTTCCTGGGTCTGTACACCTGCTATGCCCATTATGATGGGTTCCCACCATCCCCGTGCTGAGTTCCCGGGTCTGTACACCCACCGTGCCCATTATAAGGGGTTCCTACCCTCCCTGTGCTGAGTTCCCGGGTCTGTACACCTGCTGTGCCCATTATGAAGGGTTCCCAAAATCCCTGTGCTGAGTTCCCTGGTCTGTAACCTTCTGTGCCCATTATGAGGAGTTCCCACCATCCATGTGCTGAGCTTCTGGGTCTATAAAACTGATGTGCCCATCATGAGGGGTTCTCACAATCCTTGTGCTGAGTTCCTGGGTCTGTACACCTGATGTGCCCATTATGACCAGTATGAGGAAATCTCTCTTCTTCAGAAGTCTTTATCAGAAAACATCTCCAGTTCTCATGAAGCGTACAGCACAGAGCACACATTTCTACTAATCAGTGGAGAGCAATGAAGAGGAACAAAGAGATTGAGGTGATGTCAGGTAATCTGCAGATAATAATCATTGTATTGGGACCAGTAGTGGGATCATATGATACGTCACCTGAGACCGGGAGGACGTTGGGAGTTTTGGTTTCAGTTTAATTCTTAGTTTTATGTGGTAAAGGGGACATTTCATCTCCTTATATTTTGCCTTCCATGCACCCCCCCCCTTATCAAAATAGCCACTTCAAGACCGCAATACATATATATATATATATATATATATATATATATATATATATATATATATATATATATATATATATATATATATATTATATATAATCAGTACCCATCCATGCCCATCAGTACCCACCTATCAGTGCCCATCCATGCCACCTATCAGTGCCACCCATAATTACCCATCAGTGTTGCCTACAAGTGTCCATCAGTGCCTCCTATGAGTGCCCATCAGTGCCACCTATGAGTGCCAATCAGTTCTACATACCAGTGCCACCTATCAGTGCCCAGCAGTGCCGCCTATCAATGCCACCTCATCAGTGCTATCTCATTGATGCCACCTCATCGGTGCCCATCAGTGCCACCTTATCAGTGCCCATCAGAGCAGCCATATCAGTGTCCATCATTGAAGAAGAGAACATACTTATTTACAAAAAAATGTTAACAGAAACAAAGAAAAACTATTTATTTATTTTTAAAAATTTCAATCTTTTTTTTATTTGTTGCGCAAAAAAAAAAAACGCAGAGGTGATCACATACCATCAAAAGAAAGCTCTGTTTGTGGGAACAAAATGCTAAAAATAATTTTTTGGGTACAGTGTTGTATGACCGCGTAATTGTCATTCAAATTGTGACAGCGCTGAAAGCTGAAAATTGGCCTGGGCAGGAAGGTGTCTAAGTGCCCGATATTGAAGTGGTTAAAGTGTTTTTTTTTTGTTTTTTTTTACAAAAGCATTGCGTTTGGAAAACTGCTGTACAAATATCGTGTTACATAAAAAATTGCAACGACTGACATTTTATTGCCAAGGTTCTTTGCTTAAAAAAAAAAAAAGTCATGTTTGGGGGGGTCTAATGAATTTTCTAGCAAAAAATACAGATTTTTACATTACTGTTCCTTAAAGCGGGATTCCACTGTCTTTATCCTTTTTTTTTTTTTTTTGGCATACTGACAATCATTATTAGTATTAAATATATTTTTTTCTTTTTTTCAATACAGCAGCATGCCGTTTTCTCCTCCAAAAAAAAGATTTTATAAAACTGTCTCCCGACGGTTGTCATTTTGCCTGTGGGCATGTGAAGCCCACAGGCATCCTCTTCTGGGAGAGTGTGCTGTTAAAAGACCAGCATGCACCGCCCGTTCGATTAAAGATCTCGCGCATGTGCAGTAAGCGCAATTCCGAGCGCCGTCAACAGCTCCAGTTGCCATTGCAACGGGGTGGGACTAACGACGACCCGTTGTGATGGCAATGGAGATAAACAATGACAAAGGGATTCCCAAATCAAATTTGGCGCCAAATTACACATGCAATTGCGTCACTTCCGGTTTGGAAATAACGCAATTGTAGCCCTCGGTGATGCTCAAGGCATCCTGGGAAATGGTGACACACTTCTCCCAGGAGCCTTAGCGAGCCGGGCTGCCGAGGGAAGTGACGTTTTTAGCCCGGGCAATGGAAGAGGCAGATTTCGTTGGACCACCTAGCAACAGCAAGAAATAGGTAAGTACAATTTTTTTTTTTTTTATCCAATTAATTTTATTAAGACCCTTTGCTGCACATACAACTTAAGTTATATTTTTGGTGGCAACACCACTTTAAAGAGGAAGTGAACTTCCCTTGATTGTATGTACCTATAGCTAGGCCTGTAATAAGGCTTACCTGTAGGCACCGTAAATATCTCCTAAACTTGCACTGTTTGGGAGACATTTACTGTATACTCTGTCAATGACATCATCTGAGCATGCGCTCTGAAGGATTGGCTGCCCGTGCCGTTTTTTCGGAGCCTTGTGCCGTGATCAGCAGCACACATGCACATGCGCGGGGGTGACCCGGAAAGAAGACAAGCGAGGATGGATGCGGCCTCCAGTGAGGACGACGAGGGCTTAGTTTGTAGGTAATTTTCACCTAATGTGATAGTATGCGATGCCTTTACTTTACCAACAAAAATAAAATTTTCTCTTTAAGTGGATAGTAATGACATTATAAAATATAACTTTTCCTCTTCTCATTACATGCCTTATTTTAGACCCAATGTAGTCATCACTGGATATCTCTGATTCTCCATGCAGTGCTGGCAGATCATGGGTGGTGGGAGGGGCCGGCAGGGTGCTTCCTGAAGACACCACATAACCCTGCCTCAGTCCTCCTCTCAAGAGCAAGCAGTGGGCCTGATGCAAACAGTGGGCTGGGTTTTAGGAGGAGTTATGCAAATATCTAAAGCCTTTTGTGGGTGGGTGCAGCGTGGAAAAAACACACACTCAGTCCAGGGGCAAATAATGGAGCCTGAACTGAAGTCAGTGGTTGAAAGGAGGCCAAACCGGGAACACTCACAGATGCCAATGGCGTGTAGCGGAGCTGGTTTCAGTTTAACTGACAGCGTCTGTCTGGAGGGATGGAAAGCGGCCTGGCTGGTCCAAGACCAAATAGGAAGGTGTCCAAGGAGAGTGGCAGATCCCCAAGCTTTCCCTACTCATCTGGAACCTTTCCCTACCGCTAATACTCACGTGCTGAACAGTGGGAGCTGGTGTCTGCCGGTCAGTCTGGCACTAACCGCATATAGGCAGCAGGCATCAGACATCAGGCATTGGGCAGTAGGCATGAGACATCAGACATTAGGCGTCAGACATCAGGCATCGGAAGTCGGGCATGGGACATCAGGCAGCAGGCATCAGACATCGGGCATGGGACATCAGGCATGGGACATCGGGCATGGGACATCGGGCATGGGACATCGGGCATGGGACATCGGGCAGCAGGTATCAGACATCGGTCATCAGGCGTCAAACATCTGACATTGGTCTGCAGGCATCAGACATCAAGCATCAAACATCAGGCATGGGACATCGGGCATGGGACATCGGGCATGGGACATCGGGCAGCAGGCATCAGACATCGGTCATCAGACATCAGGCATCAAACATCGGACATTGGTCTGCAGGCATCAGACATCAAGCATCAAACATCAGGCATCAGACATCGTGCATGGGACATCAGGCATCGGGCAGCAGTCACCAGGCGTCAAACATCAGGCATCAGACATCGTGCATGGGACATCAGGCATCGGGCAGCAGGCAACAGACATTGGGCATTGGACATCAGGCATCTAACATAAGGCATCGGATATCAGGTAGAGGCATCGGACATCAGGCATCGGACATCAGGCATTGGGCAGCAGACATTGGACTATAGGCATTGGGCAGCAGGAATGGGACATCAGGCATCGGGCAGCAGGCATCGGGCAGCAGGCATTGGACATTTGGCATTGGACATCAGGCATTGGGCAGCAGGTATGTAGTAATAACCAATGAGGTATCACCCCAGTACCATTCTTTAGAGGCCGATGGTCAGCTCTCTAGTAATAATAACTAATGAGGTATCACCCCGGTACCATTCTTTAGAGGCCGATGGTCAGCTCTCTAGTAATAACAACCAATGAGGTATCACCCCGGTACCATTCTTTAGAGGCCGATGGTCAGCTCTCTAGTAATAACAACCAATGAGGTATCACCCCGGTACCATTCTTTAGAAGCCGATGGTCAGCTCTCTAGTAATAATAACCAGTGTTGGTCATCTTACTTTAAAAAAGTAATTAGTTAAGTTACAAAAAGTAATTGCGTTAGTAACTCAGTTACTACATTGGAAAAGTAATTAGTTACTCAGCAAAGTAACTGTGACTTTTTTTTAATATTCTAAGGGGCGGGTCTAGTATTACTGTTATTACTGTAAGCAAGGGGTGCGTTCCCCCCTGCACGTCTGTTCCCCCCCACACATATATCTGTTCCCCCTCTGTACCCCACTACACGTCTGTCATCCCCCCACAAACATATATCTGTTTCCCCTTTGTACATCTGTCCCCCCCAAACTCACTGATCGGTTCGTTCATCGGATCAGAGTCAGATCAGAGATAATTTTTTGGATCAGCAGATAATAATTGAATTTGAAAAAACCTGTGAAAATTCCACCACCATATAGTCCCCACTGTAATATCCACAATCTCCCCACTATATTATTGGCTGAGTATGGCTGTGAACGGCTGAGCATGCCTGGGTATGGCTGAGCATGGCTGGGTACGGCTGGGTATCGCTGAGTATGGCTGGGTATTACCGAGTATTGCAGAGTATGGCTGGGTATTACCGAGTATTGCAGAGTATGGCTAGATATTGCCGAGTATTGCAGAGTGTGGCTGGGTATTACCGAGTATTGCAGAGTATGGCTGGGTATTACCGAGTATGGCAGAGTATAGCAGAGTATGGCTGGGTATGGCAGAGTATGGCAGAGTATGGCTGGGTATGGCAGAGTATTGTCAGGATATTGCAGAGTATTGACTCGGTATGGCAGAGTATTTTAAGGGTATTGCAGAGTATTGGCTCGGTATGACAGAGTATGGCTGGGTATGGCAGAGTATGGCAGAGTATGGCTGGGTATGGCAGAGTATTGTCAGGATATTGCAGAGTATTGACTCGGTATGGCAGAGTATTTTAAGGGTATTGCAGAGTATTGGCTCGGTATGGCAGAGTATTTTCAGGGTATTGCAGAGTATTGTCAGGGTATTGTCAGGGTATTGCAGAGTATTGGCAGGGTATTGGCAGGATACTGCAGAGTATTGCATGGTAATGCAGAGTATTGACACGGTATTGCAGAGTATTGGCAGGGTATTGGCAGGGTACTGCAGAATATTGCATGGTATTGCAGAGTATTGGCACAGTATTGCAGAGTATTGGCAGGGTAATGGCAGGGTATTGCAGAGTATTGGCAGGGTATTGGCAGGGTACTGCTGAGTATTGGCAGGGTATTGCAGAGTATTGGCAGGGTATTGGCAGGGTATTGGCAGGGAATTGCAGAGAATTGGCAGGGTATTGCAAAGTATTGGCAGGGTATTGCAGAGTATTGGCAGGGTATTGCAGAGTATTGGCAGGGAATTGCAGAGTATTGACAGGGTATTGCAGGGTATTGGCAGGGTATTGCAGGGTATTGGCAGGGAATTGCAGAGTATTGGCAGGGTATTGGCAGGGTATTGGCAGGGTACTGCAGAGTATTGCATGGTATTGCAGAGTATTGGCAGGGTATTGGCAGGGTACTGCAGAGTATTGCAGAGTATTGGCAGGGTATTGGCAGGGTACTGCTGAGTATTGGCAGGGTATTGCAGAGAATTGGCAGGGTATTGGCAGGGTATTGGCAGGGAATTGCAAAGTATTGGCAGGGTATTGCAAAGTATTGGCAGGGTATTGCAGAGAATTGGCAGGGTATTGAAGAGTATTGGCAGGGAATTTCAGAGTATTGGCAGGGTCTTGCAGAGTATTGGCAGGGTATTGCAGAGTATTGGCAGGGAATTGCAGAGTATTGGCAAGGAATTGCAAAGTATTGGCAGGGTATTGCAGAGTATTGGTAGGGTATTGCAGAGTATTGGCAGGGAATTTCAGAGTATTGGCAGGGTATTGCAGAGTATTGGCAGGGTATTGCAGGGTATTGGCAGGGAATTGCAGAGTATTGGCAGGGTATTGGCAGGGTATTGCAGAGTATTGGCAGGGAATTTCAGAGTATTGGCAGGGAATTGCAGAGTATTGGCAGGGAATTGGAGAGTATTGCCAGGGAATTGCTGAGTATTGGCAGGGTATTGCAAAGTATTGGCAGGGTATTGCAGAGTATTGGCAGGGAATTGCAGAGTATTGGCAGGGAATTGCAGAGTATTGGCAGAGTATTGCAAAGTATTGGCAGGGTATTGCAGAGTATTGGCAGGGAATTGCAGAGTATTGGCAGGGTATTGCAGAGTATTGGCAGGGTATTGCAGAGTATTGGCTGGATATGGCAGAGTATTGGCAGGGAATTGGAGAGTATTGGCAGGGAATTGCAGAGTATTGGCAGGGTATTGGCAGAGTATTGGCAGGGTATTGCAAAGTATTGGCAGGGAATTGCAGAGTATTTGCAGGGTATTGCAGAGTATTGGCAGGGTATTGGCACGGTACTGCTGAGTATTTGGCAGGGTATTGCAGAGTATTGGCAGGGTATTGGCAGGGAATTGCAGAGTATTGGCAGGGCATTGCAAAGTATTGGCAGGGTATTGTAGAGTATTGACAGGGTATTGCAGAGTATTGGCAGGGAATTTCAGAGTATTGGCAGGGTATTGCAGAGTATTGGCAGGGAATTGCAGAGTATTGGCAGGGTATTGCAGAGTATTGGCAGGGTATTGCAGGGTATTGGCAGGGAATTGCAGAGTATTGGCAGGGTATTGCAGAGTATTGGCAGGGAATTGCAGAGTATTGGCAGGGTATTGCAAAGTATTGGCAGGGTATTGCAAAGTATTGGCAGGGTATTGGCACGGTACTGCTGAGTATTTGGCAGGGTATTGCAGAGTATTGGCAGGGCATTGCAAAGTATTGGCAGGGTATTGTAGAGTATTGACAGGGTATTGCAGAGTATTGGCAGGGAATTTCAGAGTATTGGCAGGGTATTGCAGAGTATTGGCAGGGAGTTGCAGAGTATTGGCAGGGTATTGCAGAGTATTGGCAGGGTATTGCAGGGTATTGGCAGGGAATTGCAGAGTATTGGCAGGGTATTGCAAAGTATTGGCAGGGTATTGCAGAGAATTGGCAGGGTATTGGCAGGGTATTAGTAGGGAATTGCAGAGTATTGGCAGGGTATTGCAAAGTATTGGCAGGGTATTGCAGAGTATTGGCAGGGGATTTCAAAGTATTGGCGGGTTATTGCAGAGTATTGGCAGGGTATTGCAGAGTATTGGCAGGGTATTGGCACGGTACTGCTTAGTATTTGGCAGGGTATTGCAGAGTATTGGCAGGGTATTGGCAGGGTATTGGCAGGGAATTGCAGAGTATTGGCAGGGCATTGCAAAGTATTGGCAGGGTATTGTAGAGTATTGACAGGGTATTGCAGAGTATTGGCAGGGAATTTCAGAGTATTGGCAGGGTATTGCAGAGTATTGGCAGGGAATTGCAGAGTATTGGCAGGGTATTGCAGAGTATTGGCAGGGTATTGCAGGGTATTGGCAGGGAATTGCAGAGTATTGGCAGGGTATTGCAGAGTATTGGCAAGGAATTGCAGAGTATTGGCAGGGTATTGCAAAGTATTGGCAGGGTATTGCAGAGTATTGGCAGGGTATTGCAGAGTATTGGCAGGGAATTTCAGAGTATTGGCAGGGTATTGCAGAGTATTGGCAGGGAATTGCAGAGTATTGGCAGGGTATTGCAGAGTATTGGCAGGGTATTGCAGGGTATTGGCAGGGAATTGCAGAGTATTGGCAGGGTATTGGCAGGGTATTGCAGAGTATTGGCAGGGAATTTCAGAGTATTGGCAGGGAATTGCAGAGTATTGGCAGGGAATTGGAGAGTATTGGCAGGGAATTGCAGAGTATTGGCAGGGTATTGCAAAGTATTGGCAGGGTATTTCAGAGTATTGGCAGGGAATTGCAGAGTATTGGCAGGGAATTGCAGAGTATTGGCAGAGTATTGCAAAGTATTGGCAGGGTATTGCAGAGTATTGGCAGGGAATAGCAGAGTATTGGCAGGGAATTGCAGAGTATTGGCAGGGTATTGCAGAGTATTGGCTGGATATGGCAGAGTATTGGCAGGGAATTGGAGAGTATTGGCAGGGAATTGCAGAGTATTGGCAGGGTATTGGCAGAGTATTGGCAGGGTATTGCAAAGTATTGGCAGGGAATTGCAGAGTATTTGCAGGGTATTGCAGAGTATTGGCAGGGTATTGGCACGGTACTGCTGAGTATTTGGCAGGGTATTGCACAGTATTGGCAGGGTATTGGCAGGGAATTGCAGAGTATTGGCAGGGCATTGCAAAGTATTGGCAGGGTATTGTAGAGTATTGACAGGGTATTGCAGAGTATTGGCAGGGAATTTCAGAGTATTGGCAGGGTATTGCAGAGTATTGGCAGGGAATTGCAGAGTATTGGCAGGGTATTGCAGAGTATTGGCAGGGTATTGCAGGGTATTGGCAGGGAATTGCAGAGTATTGGCAGGGTATTGCAGAGTATTGGCAGGGAATTGCAGAGTATTGGCAGGGTATTGCAAAGTATTGGCAGGGTATTGCAAAGTATTGGCAGGGTATTGGCACGGTACTGCTGAGTATTTGGCAGGGTATTGCAGAGTATTGGCAGGGCATTGCAAAGTATTGGCAGGGTATTGTAGAGTATTGACAGGGTATTGCAGAGTATTGGCAGGGAATTTCAGAGTATTGGCAGGGTATTGCAGAGTATTGGCAGGGAGTTGCAGAGTATTGGCAGGGTATTGCAGAGTATTGGCAGGGTATTGCAGGGTATTGGCAGGGAATTGCAGAGTATTGGCAGGGTATTGCAAAGTATTGGCAGGGTATTGCAGAGTATTGGCAGGGTATTGCAGAGTATTGGCAGGGAATTTCAGAGTATTGGCAGGGTATTGCAGAGTATTGGCAGGGAATTGCAGAGTATTGGCAGGGTATTGCAGAGTATTGGCAGGGTATTGCAGGGTATTGGCAGGGAATTGCAGAGTATTGGCAGGGTATTGCAGAGTATTGGCAGGGAATTTCAGAGTATTGGCAGGGAATTGCAGAGTATTGGCAGGGAATTGGAGAGTATTGGCAGGGAATTGCAGAGTATTGGCAGGGTATTGCAAAGTATTGGCAGGGTATTGCAGAGTATTGGCAGGGAATTGCAGAGTATTGGCAGGGAATTGCAGGGTATTGGCAGGGTATTGCAGAGTATTGGCAGGGAATTTCAGAGTATTGGCAGGGTATTGCAGAGTATTGCCAGGGAATTGCAGAGTATTGGCAGGGTATTGCAGAGTATTGGCAGGGTATTGCAGAGTATTGGCAGGGAATTGCAGAGTATTGGCAAGGAATTGCAGAGTATTGGCAGGGTATTGGCAGGTTATTGCAGAGTATTGTCGGGGTATTGCAGAGTATTGGCAGGGTATTGCAGAGAATTGGCCGGGTATTGGCAGGGTATTAGTAGGGAATTGCAGAGTATTGGCAGGGTATTGCAGAGTATTGGCAGGGTATTGCAAAGTATTGGCAGGGTATTGCAGAGTATTGGCAGGGAATTTCAAAGTATTGGCGGGGTATTGCAGAGTATTGGCAGGGAATTGCAGAGTATTTGCAGGGTATTGCAGAGTATTGGCAGGGTATTGGCACGGTACTGCTTAGTATTTGGCAGGGTATTGCAGAGTATTGGCAGGGTATTGGCAGGGTATTGGCAGGGAATTGCAGAGTATTGGCAGGGCATTGCAAAGTATTGGCAGGGAATTTCAGAGTATTGGCAGGGTATTGCAGAGTATTGGCAGGGAATTGCAGAGTATTGGCAGGGTATTGCAGAGTATTGGCAGGGTATTGCAGGGTATTGGCAGGGAATTGCAGAGTATTGGCAGAGTATTGGCAGGGTATTGCAGAGTATTGGCAGGGTATTGCAGGGTATTGGCAGGGAATTGCAGAGTATTGGCAGGGTATTGGCAGGGTATTGCAGAGTATTGGCAGGGAATTTCAGAGTATTGGCAGGGAATTGCAGAGTATTGGCAGGGAATTGGAGAGTATTGGCAGGGAATTGCAGAGTATTGGCAGGGTATTGCAAAGTATTGGCAGGGTATTTCAGAGTATTGGCAGGGAATTGCAGAGTATTGGCAGGGAATTGCAGAGTATTGGCAGAGTATTGCAAAGTATTGGCAGGGTATTGCAGAGTATTGGCAGGGAATAGCAGAGTATTGGCAGGGAATTGCAGAGTATTGGCAGGGTATTGCAGAGTATTGGCTGGATATGGCAGAGTATTGGCAGGGAATTGGAGAGTATTGGCAGGGAATTGCAGAGTATTGGCAGGGTATTGGCAGAGTATTGGCAGGGTATTGCAAAGTATTGGCAGGGAATTGCAGAGTATTTGCAGGGTATTGCAGAGTATTGGCAGGGTATTGGCACGGTACTGCTGAGTATTTGGCAGGGTATTGCACAGTATTGGCAGGGTATTGGCAGGGAATTGCAGAGTATTGGCAGGGCATTGCAAAGTATTGGCAGGGTATTGTAGAGTATTGACAGGGTATTGCAGAGTATTGGCAGGGAATTTCAGAGTATTGGCAGGGTATTGCAGAGTATTGGCAGGGAATTGCAGAGTATTGGCAGGGTATTGCAGAGTATTGGCAGGGTATTGCAGGGTATTGGCAGGGAATTGCAGAGTATTGGCAGGGTATTGCAGAGTATTGGCAGGGAATTGCAGAGTATTGGCAGGGTATTGCAAAGTATTGGCAGGGTATTGCAAAGTATTGGCAGGGTATTGGCACGGTACTGCTGATTATTTGGCAGGGTATTGCAGAGTATTGGCAGGGCATTGCAAAGTATTGGCAGGGTATTGTAGAGTATTGACAGGGTATTGCAGAGTATTGGCAGGGAATTTCAGAGTATTGGCAGGGTATTGCAGAGTATTGGCAGGGAGTTGCAGAGTATTGGCAGGGTATTGCAGAGTATTGGCAGGGTATTGCAGGGTATTGGCAGGGAATTGCAGAGTATTGGCAGGGTATTGCAAAGTATTGGCAGGGTATTGCAGAGTATTGGCAGGGTATTGCAGAGTATTGGCAGGGAATTTCAGAGTATTGGCAGGGTATTGCAGAGTATTGGCAGGGAATTGCAGAGTATTGGCAGGGTATTGCAGAGTATTGGCAGGGAATTTCAGAGTATTGGCAGGGAATTGCAGAGTATTGGCAGGGAATTGGAGAGTATTGGCAGGGAATTGCAGAGTATTGGCAGGGTATTGCAAAGTATTGGCAGGGTATTGCAGAGTATTGGCAGGGAATTGCAGAGTATTGGCAGGGAATTGCAGGGTATTGGCAGGGTATTGCAGAGTATTGGCAGGGAATTTCAGAGTATTGGCAGGGTATTGCAGAGTATTGCCAGGGAATTGCAGAGTATTGGCAGGGTATTGCAGAGTATTGGCAGGGTATTGCAGAGTATTGGCAGGGAATTGCAGAGTATTGGCAAGGAATTGCAGAGTATTGGCAGGGTATTGGCAGGTTATTGCAGAGTATTGTTGGGGTATTGCAGAGTATTGGCAGGGTATTGCAGAGAATTGGCAGGGTATTGGCAGGGTATTAGTAGGGAATTGCAGAGTATTGGCAGGGTATTGCAGAGTATTGGCAGGGTATTGCAAAGTATTGGCAGGGTATTGCAGAGTATTGGCAGGGAATTTCAAAGTATTGGCGGGGTATTGCAGAGTATTGGCAGGGAATTGCAGAGTATTTGCAGGGTATTGCAGAGTATTGGCAGGGTATTGGCACGGTACTGCTTAGTATTTGGCAGGGTATTGCAGAGTATTGGCAGGGTATTGGCAGGGTATTGGCAGGGAATTGCAGAGTATTGGCAGGGCATTGCAAAGTATTGGCAGGGAATTTCAGAGTATTGGCAGGATATTGCAGAGTATTGGCAGGGAATTGCAGAGTATTGGCAGGGTATTGCAGAGTATTGGCAGGGTATTGCAGGGTATTGGCAGGGAATTGCAGAGTATTGGCAGAGTATTGGCAGGGTATTGCAGAGTATTGGCAGGGTATTGCAGGGTATTGGCAGGGAATTGCAGAGTATTGGCAGGGTATTGGCAGGGTATTGCAGAGTATTGGCAGGGAATTTCAGAGTATTGGCAGGGAATTGCAGAGTATTGGCAGGGAATTGGAGAGTATTGGCAGGGAATTGCAGAGTATTGGCAGGGTATTGCAAAGTATTGGCAGGGTATTTCAGAGTATTGGCAGGGAATTGCAGAGTATTGGCAGGGAATTGCAGAGTATTGGCAGAGTATTGCAAAGTATTGGCAGGGTATTGCAGAGTATTGGCAGGGAATAGCAGAGTATTGGCAGGGAATTGCAGAGTATTGGCAGGGTATTGCAGAGTATTGGCTGGATATGGCAGAGTATTGGCAGGGAATTGGAGAGTATTGGCAGGGAATTGCAGAGTATTGGCAGGGTATTGGCAGAGTATTGGCAGGGTATTGCAAAGTATTGGCAGGGAATTGCAGAGTATTTGCAGGGTATTGCAGAGTATTGGCAGGGTATTGGCACGGTACTGCTGAGTATTTGGCAGGGTATTGCACAGTATTGGCAGGGTATTGGCAGGGAATTGCAGAGTATTGGCAGGGCATTGCAAAGTATTGGCAGGGTATTGTAGAGTATTGACAGGGTATTGCAGAGTATTGGCAGGGAATTTCAGAGTATTGGCAGGGTATTGCAGAGTATTGGCAGGGAATTGCAGAGTATTGGCAGGGTATTGCAGAGTATTGGCAGGGTATTGCAGGGTATTGGCAGGGAATTGCAGAGTATTGGCAGGGTATTGCAGAGTATTGGCAGGGAATTGCAGAGTATTGGCAGGGTATTGCAAAGTATTGGCAGGGTATTGCAAAGTATTGGCAGGGTATTGGCACGGTACTGCTGAGTATTTGGCAGGGTATTGCAGAGTATTGGCAGGGCATTGCAAAGTATTGGCAGGGTATTGTAGAGTATTGACAGGGTATTGCAGAGTATTGGCAGGGAATTTCAGAGTATTGGCAGGGTATTGCAGAGTATTGGCAGGGAGTTGCAGAGTATTGGCAGGGTATTGCAGAGTATTGGCAGGGTATTGCAGGGTATTGGCAGGGAATTGCAGAGTATTGGCAGGGTATTGCAAAGTATTGGCAGGGTATTGCAGAGTATTGGCAGGGTATTGCAGAGTATTGGCAGGGAATTTCAGAGTATTGGCAGGGTATTGCAGAGTATTGGCAGGGAATTGCAGAGTATTGGCAGGGTATTGCAGAGTATTGGCAGGGAATTTCAGAGTATTGGCAGGGAATTGCAGAGTATTGGCAGGGAATTGGAGAGTATTGGCAGGGAATTGCAGAGTATTGGCAGGGTATTGCAAAGTATTGGCAGGGTATTGCAGAGTATTGGCAGGGAATTGCAGAGTATTGGCAGGGAATTGCAGGGTATTGGCAGGGTATTGCAGAGTATTGGCAGGGAATTTCAGAGTATTGGCAGGGTATTGCAGAGTATTGCCAGGGAATTGCAGAGTATTGGCAGGGTATTGCAGAGTATTGGCAGGGTATTGCAGAGTATTGGCAGGGAATTGCAGAGTATTGGCAAGGAATTGCAGAGTATTGGCAGGGTATTGGCAGGTTATTGCAGAGTATTGTCGGGGTATTGCAGAGTATTGGCAGGGTATTGCAGAGAATTGGCAGGGTATTGGCAGGGTATTAGTAGGGAATTGCAGAGTATTGGCAGGGTATTGCAGAGTATTGGCAGGGTATTGCAAAGTATTGGCAGGGTATTGCAGAGTATTGGCAGGGAATTTCAAAGTATTGGCGGGGTATTGCAGAGTATTGGCAGGGAATTGCAGAGTATTTGCAGGGTATTGCAGAGTATTGGCAGGGTATTGGCACGGTACTGCTTAGTATTTGGCAGGGTATTGCAGAGTATTGGCAGGGTATTGGCAGGGTATTGGCAGGGAATTGCAGAGTATTGGCAGGGCATTGCAAAGTATTGGCAGGGTATTGTAGAGTATTGACAGGGTATTGCAGAGTATTGGCAGGGAATTTCAGAGTATTGGCAGGGTATTGCAGAGTATTGGCAGGGAATTGCAGAGTATTGGCAGGGTATTGCAGAGTATTGGCAGGGTATTGCAGGGTATTGGCAGGGAATTGCAGAGTATTGGCAGGGTATTGCAGAGTATTGGCAGGGAATTGCAGAGTATTGGCAGGGTATTGCAAAGTATTGGCAGGGTATTGCAGAGTATTGGCAGGGTATTGCAGAGTATTGGCAGGGAATTTCAGAGTATTGGCAGGGTATTGCAGAGTATTGGCAGGGAATTGCAGAGTATTGGCAGGGTATTGCAGAGTATTGGCAGGGTATTGCAGGGTATTGGCAGGGAATTGCAGAGTATTGGCAGGGTATTGGCAGGGTATTGCAGAGTATTGGCAGGGAATTTCAGAGTATTGGCAGGGAATTGCAGAGTATTGGCAGGGAATTGGAGAGTATTGGCAGGGAATTGCAGAGTATTGGCAGGGTATTGCAAAGTATTGGCAGGGTATTGCAGAGTATTGGCAGGGAATTGCAGAGTATTGGCAGAGTATTGCAAAGTATTGGCAGGGTATTGCAGAGTATTGGCAGGGAATTGCAGAGTATTGGCAGGGAATTGCAGAGTATTGGCAGGGTATTGCAGAGTATTGGCAGGGTATTGCAGAGTATTGGCTGGATATGGCAGAGTATTGGCAGGGAATTGCAGAGTATTGGCAGGGTATTGGCAGAGTATTGGCAGGGTATTGCAAAGTATTGGCAGGGAATTGCAGAGTATTGGCAGGGAATTGCAGAGTATTGGCTGGATATGGCAGAGTATTGGCTGGATATGGAGAGTATTGGCAGGGAATTGGAGAGTATTGGCAGGGAATTGGAGAGTATTGGCAGGGTATTGGCAGAATATTGGCAGGGTATTGGCAGAGTATTGGCAGAGTATTGGAGAGTATTGGCAGGGAATTGCAGAGTATTGGCAGGGTATGGAGGGATGGCTGTGACTGCAATTGTCACAGAGCAGCGCTGTGGGTACTACAGATGCAGCCCCCAGCGCTGCTGCCATCCGATTTCTCCCCTCCACTGTACAGATCAGTACACAGTGGGGAGAGAGGAACCGGCGCCATCATGACGCCAGTTTGTTTACAAGTGACCGATTCGTCATTTGACAGAGCAATCACATTGTAAACGGCCGATGGGTGCACCAAGATGGCCGCCGCTCCGGAGCTAGGCCGAAGCCGCAGCCTTTCCTAAGGTCGAGGCCGCGGAGCGCTGCAGATCGTGGCACGTGACATCCATTGCGCCCCTAGTGGCAGTAGATGTAATTGCGGCGTTACGGCAATTACATCTACTGCCCCCCCCCCCCCCCTTGGCAGTAGATGTAATTGCGGTGACGCCGCCCAAGTAATGGGAACGGCGTTACCATGAGGGGAAGAGTAATCAGTTAGATTACTTGTTACCCTCTAAAGTAACGACGTTAAGTAACACCGTTTACTTTAACTCTGTTACTAACATCACTGATAATAACCAATGAGGTATCACCCCGGTACCATTCTTTAGAGGCCAATGGTCAGCTCTCTAGTAATAATAACCAATGCGGCTAAGTAGCCACTCGGCTTTTATTACAAGCAGTGGGAGGGGACATCCCCCCCCTGTCGCCTTCCGCCGCTCACCTGGTCTCTCTCGTCCAAACGCGAGACCTGAGCAACCAGCCGCCACGGGTTTGATCGGATCTCGGATACAGTAACCTGTAAGCGACGTCACAATGTCACGACGTTACTTCTGCTTTACTGGAGAGCCAACAGTGCCAGTTTTCAGAAAACAAAAGTATTCAAAAATGCCAATCTTGGTGTTTTGAATACTTTCAAGTGCAAAGGAGGGATTTGGGGTCTTATAGACTCCAGATCTCTCCATAAAGAGTACCTGTCACCAACTATTACATTCCTTCTGACAGCAATAAAAGTGATAAAAAAAAAATAAAAAATTAAAGGGACAGGATAAAAAAATTAAAATAAATTAAAATAAATAGAGAGACCCATCCCTCCGTGCTCGCGCGCCAAAGCGAACACATACTTAAGTGACATATAGTAGTGGAACAACCGCCCAATTTATTCTCTAGGGTCTCTGCTAATATATATATATATATAAACAACAGCTGGTATACTTTAAAACGGCCTATCATCTTTTTGGGAGAAAGAAGGGTTTTATGCCTGTAGACGTTGTAGGGCGTGTAAAGAAGTTAATGCACCAATAAGAGCATTGGAACGGTTCACAACAACTGGTAATAATAAAGAATTCACAATCAAAGGGTTTATTACCTGCAATACATCGTATGTTGTGTACGCTTTACAATGCCCATGCGGTTTGATATATATAGGCCGCACTAAAAGACTCTTAAGGATAAGAATAGCGGAACATGTGGCTAACATTAAATTGGGTTTTAAGGACCATAATGTGTCCCTACATTTTAAGATTTACCATAATCAAGACCCATCGGGGCTCAAATTTTGGGGAGTAGAGCATATGAAACCCTCCTGGAGAGGGTCTAACCTTGTACGAGAGTTATCCAAACACGAAACGGAATGGATATATTTGGTTGACACTCTAACACCAAAGGGGTTAAATGTCGACCTAGATATTAATTGTTTTATCAGTGACTATTAAATCTTTGACTGAGCCTGCTTTCTTAATGTTATAATATTTTAATGTTATTAGTTTAATATTATCTAGTGGGCTGGGAGGGAATTCGATACAACGAATTGAATAATAAAGACATCCATGATATGAAGGGTATTGCATGTGCTGCGACATTACCTCCATAAAGTATCTTGATTTACCCACACCCACTCTTATAGACTATTATGATATACATAGAGAGGTTTTCTGACATCGATTGGTGTCTTGCCACTGTATTTACCCCATGACTGACACATTATGCAACATTACATTTTTGGATTAGGGCTGGTGATTATGGGGATTGGGAGTGGCATAGAATGATTACCTCTGTTAGAAGGAAATGTGCAATATTCATAATAGTTTTTAATATATTTGGAATACTCTTAACAGTTTTAATACGTTGATCATTTTAAATATTTCTAGTTTTTATGTTTCCTTTTCCGCTTATGATGTTTTTCTGTGATTTTATTTGTCTTTGGTATTGAAAGGAGTTCTAACTAGTATGAAGCCCCTCAATATGGCACCCCATAGTGATAATAAACACCCTGGGGATGACGGCTCCTTTTAATACAATTAAGATTCCATTTTTGACTGGGGCGTTGGTCTCAGGATAAGATGTGATACAGTTTTGTTATATATGCAGGAATTGTTGTATATACATATACATATATTTTTGATGATACATAAAATATATATTTTGGCTCTGAGAGAGCCGTTTTTTAGAGAGATAATCCAGAAACCTTTATGTGTATAGAAAGTCTCTTTCTTTAAACTATATACACATATAGGGATTAATTGACGTTTTTATGTCCTTTTTTATCCTCCTCCTATGCTATCCTTGTTTATTGCGAGTTTTATAGTTATTTATAAATTGAGGATATTTTTTTAACTGTATTTTTTAACTGTAATTTCATATATTTTTTAGGGATATTTGTGTTATGTGCTGCTCAGGTTATAATGTTCATAATGTCTGACTTGCCTTTGCAATTAACAGATCGCGACGTATGCGACGATCGTTTTTGCTTTTGGCTATAGTTCCTCCCCGCATTGTATTGTCAGGCTGCTTACGTCCGGTCTCCATGACGATGTGCAGCGTCGTGTGGGCTGGACATTGTGTGGTTGCCCGATTGGCTTGCGGAGAGAGGGCGGGCTGAATATATATTGGCCGGTTGCGTCGTGTAGCCACGCCCTCGGTTGAAGTCGGAAGTGACAAAACGCGTCAGGGCGTGGCCTACACGACGCTACCGGAAGTGAGGTGTGCGCTCCACCGCTAACCACGGACCAGGAAGTGATACCCAGTGTATACAGGGGAACACTGGTGAATGGTTCTGGAATTGCTAATTCGGTGAAGTACACGATTTTAACGCTGATGTTACTCTTTGTTAATGTACGCATATATTGAAGTGGGAGACTTTACTGATATGTGTCAAACTTTTTAAAAAATAAAACAGTATTATGCTATGTATATATTCTGTTTCATTTCTATGATATACTTGGAGGACTACTTGTGACTGCAACGCTAAAGGGGGATATATATGAATATTACTATATCCATTGAAGTGATTACTCCTTAAGGCTTATCTTATCAGCTGTGTCTGGTGAGTTTAACCCCCGAGGGGGGTACGCATCGCATGTGGTGAAGCACTCCCGGTTTATGGTGGAAGAAAGTTTGGCAGCACCTTTGATCACCTTACAACGTTGATTAGATCACTATAGGCACCTTATCTGCACATTTTGGAACTGTCTAGTGATTTTTTTGATTTTTTTGTTTATCACGACTTCTACAAAGGACTTTTTGTTATAGAAATAAGCGCTGTTTTTATACTGATATTCTCGTATATATTGATGAATTGTTCGTATAACTTTTTTTATATATATATATATATAATGTTTGTGGGTTCTAAGTATTTTTCTAGCAAAAAATACTGATTTTAACTTGTAAGCAATAAGTGTCTGAAATACAGTAGGCCTGGTCTAATTATTTTCCAGCTCAAATGTTATTTTTGATGATTAGTAGTGTAAACAAATGTATTATAAACCAATCATAGTTTATAAACCACTGAGATTAAATAACAACAAGTTCATGAGCGTGCACACGTTTCTACAGAATATTACAGAAATACATACACTTCCTCTTTATTGTGGCATTTCTAAGTTCCTAAAACTGAAATGCAGTATGTGGCAACACCTTATTTTAGGAAGTTCCTGAAGATAAAATCATCAGATATCGAAGATGCAGACTGAGCAGCTCACAGAATCGGGTTTGTCTGCAGCCTGCAATGAAGGGGGCTAAAAATCGGGAGAGGGAACCAGGTAGGTTTTAGAGGTGATCATTGATTAATATTGAGGGGGGGGGTAATAGGAATGGGGTCACTTTGACATAGTTGGCAAGCATAGGGATTACTTTGATGCATTTGGCTAGTGAGGGATCACTTTGATGTAGTTGACCAGAAAGGGCTCACTTTAACACAGTTGACCAGGAAGGGATAACTTCAATGCAGTTGACCAGACAGCGCTCACTTTCATGCGGTTGGCCAGAGAGGGATCACTTTGATTCAGTTGGTCTGGGAAGGATCACTTTGATTCAGTTGGCTATAAAGGGATTCATTTCATTCAGTTGGCCAGGTAGGGATCACTTTGATTTAGTTGGCCAGAGAGGGATAACTTTATTTAGTTGACCAGAGAGGGATCACTTTGACACTGTTGGCGAGAGAGACATCAAGTTGATTCAGTTGACCAGAAAGGGCTCACTTTGATGCAGTTGACAAGAGAGGGATTAATTCAATGCAGTTGGCCACAGAGGGATGACTTTGATTCAGTTGACCAGAAAGGAATAAATTTGATGCAGTTGGCCAGAGAGGGATCACTTTGACGCAGTTAGCCAGAGAGGGGTAACTTTATTCAGTTGGCCAGAGAGGGATCACTTTGACGCAGTTGACCAGAAAGGGATAACTTTGATGCAGTTGACCAGAGAGGGATCACTTTGATGAGGTTGGCCAAAAAGGGATCACTTTGATGCTGTTGACCAGAGAGGAATAACTTTGAAGCAGTTGGCCAGCGAGGGATCATTTTGATTCAGTTGGCTAGAAAGGGATCACTTTGATTCAGTTGGCCAGGGAAGGATAACTTTGACGCTTTTGGCCAGAGAGGAATTACATTGGTGCAGTTGTCCAGCAAGGGATCACTTTGATTCAGTTGGCCAGAGAGGGATACATTTTTTGGTCGGGCAGAGAGGGATCACTTTGACACTGTTACCAGAGAGGGATCACTTTAACACAGTTGACTAGAGAGGGATTCATTTGATTTAGTTGACTAGAAATGGATAACTTTGATGGAGTTGATCAGAGAGGAATGACTTTGATTCAGTTGACCAGAAAGGAATACATTTGATGCAGTTGGCCAGAGAGGGATTGCTTTGATTCAGTTGACCAGAAAGAGATAACTTTGGTTCAGATGACCAGAAAGGGGTCACTTTGATGCAGTTGGCCAGAGAGGGATAACTTTGATTCAGGTGACCAGAAAGGGATCACTTTGATGCAGTTTACCAGAGAGGGATCACTTTGGTGCATTTGGCCAGAGAGGGATCACTTTGATGCAGCTGGCCAGAGAGGGTAAATTTGACTCAGTTGGCCAGAGAGGGATAACTTTATTCTGTTGGGCAGAAAATGATAACTTTATTCAGTTGGCCGGAGATGGATCACTTTGACACAGTTGACCACAGAGGGATCACTTTGATTCAGTTAACCAGAGAGGGGTCACTTTGACATAGTTGGCCAGCAAATGAACTACGTTGATTCTGATGGCCAGTGAAGGATTACTTTGATTCATGTGACCAGCAATGGCTCACTTTGACACAGTTGACCAGAGAAAGATCACTTCGATGCAGTTGACCACAGAGGGATCACTGTGATTTAGTTGATCAGAGAGGGGTCACTTTGACATAGTTGCCCAGTAAAGGAACTACGTTGATGCAGTTGGCCAGAAAGGGATCACTTTGACGCAGTTGACCAGAGAAAGACCACTTTGATGCAGTTGTCCATAGGTAAAAGCTTTGATGCAGATGGCCAGTGTTCAAACCACGTATGTGAGGTATCACCACAATCGTTAGAGCCAGAAAAATAATTCTAGCACTAGACCTCCTCTGTAACTCTAAACAGGTAACCACTATAAATTGAAAGTGTCGACTATGGAACTTTTTAAATACCATAGTTTGTCGCCATTCCATGAGTGTGCTCAATTTTAAAGCATGACATGTTTGGTATCTATTTACTCTGCTTAGCATTACCTTTCACATTATACAAAAAAATCAGGCTCATTTTTACTGTTTTTTTTTTTTTTTTTATTCATCAAAGTGTATTTTTTCCAAATAAATTGCGTTTTAAAGATTGCTGAGCAAATACAGTGTGACATAACGTATTGCAAGCTCAGCTCAAATGTTATTTTAATGATTAGTAGTTCAAGCAAATGTATTATACATCAATCATAGTCCATAAACCACTGAGATTAAATAACAACAAGTTCGTGGGTGGGCACACGTTTCTACAGAATATTACAGAAATACATACACTTCCTCTTTATATCTGCGTTTCTAAGTTCCTAAAACTGAAATGCAGTATGTGGCAACACCATATTTTAGGACATTGCTAAAGATAAAATCAACAGATATCAAAGGTGCAGACTGAGCAGCGCACAGAATCGGGTTTGTCTGCAGCCTGCAATGAAGGGGGCTAAAAATCGGGAGAGGGAACCAGGTAGGTTGTAGATGTGATCATTGATTAATATTGAGGGGGGAATAGGAATGGGGTCACTTTGACATAGTTGGCAAGCATAGGGATTACTTTTATGCATTTGGCTAGTGTGGGATCACTTTGATGTAGTTGACCAGAAAGGGATAACTTTAACACAGTTGACCAGGAAGGGATAACTTTGATGCAGTTGACCAGAGAGGGATCACTTTGATTCAGTTGGTCAGGGAGGGATCACATTTTTTTTTTGTTTCAATTTTTTTATTAAAGTTTCTGCATGGCACATGAGATTAGACAATGAACAGTATGTCATTTGAAATACAATGTTACGATTGAGGTACATACAGTGGTGTGAAAAAGTGTTTGCCCCCTTCCTCATTTCCTGTTCCTTTGCATGTTTGTCACACTTAAGTGTTTCGGAACATCAAACCAATTTAAACAATAGTCAAGGACAACACAAGTAAACACAAAATGCAATTTGTAAATGAAGGTGTTTATTATTAAAGGTGAAAAAAAATCCAAACCATCATGGCCCTGTGTGAAAAAGTGATTGCCCCCTAAACCTAAAAACTGGTTGGGCCGCCCTTAGCAGCAACAACTGCAACCAAGCGTTTGCGATAACGTGCAATGAGGCTTTTACAGCATCCTGGAGGAATTTTGGCCCACTCATCTTTGCAGAATTGTCCTAATTCAGTTACATTAGAGGGTTTTCGAACATGAACGGCCTTTTTAAGGTCATACCACAACATCTCAATAGGATTCAGGTCAGGACTTTGGCTAGGCCACTCCAAAGTCTTCATTTTGTTTTTCTTCAGCCATTCGGTGGTGGACTTGCTGGTGTGTTTAGGATCATTGTCCTGCTGCAGAACCCAAGTTCGTTTCAGCTTGAGTACACGAACAGATGGTCGGACATTCTCCTTCAGGATCTCTTGGTAGACAGCAGAATTCATAGTTCCTTTTATCACGGCAAGTCTTCCAGGTCCTGAAGCAGCAAAACAGCCCCAGACCATCACACTACCACCACCATATTTTACTGTTGGTATAATGTTCTTTTTATGAAATGCAGTGTTCCTTCTACGCCAGATATACTTGGACACACATCTTCCAAAGAGTTCCACTTTTGTCTCATCGGTCCACAGAATGTTGTCCCAAAAGTCTTGGGGATCATCAAGATGTGTTGTGGAGAAATTGAGACGAGCTTTGATGTTCTTTTTGCTCAGCAGTGGTTTTCTCCTTGGAACTCTGCCATGCAGGCCATTTTTGCCCAGTCTTTTCCTGATGGTGGAGGCATGAACGCTGACCTTAACTGAGGCAAGTGAGGCCTGCAGTTCCTTGGACGTTGTTGTGGGGTCTTTTGTGACCTCTTGGATGAGTCATCGCTGCGCTCTTGGGGTAATTTTGGGCGGCCGGCCACTCCTGGGAAGGTTCACCACTGTTCCATGTCTTCGCCATTTGTGGATAATGGCTCTCACTGTGGTTCGCTGGATTCCCAAAGCTTTGGAAATGGCTTTATAACCCTTTCCAGACTGATAGATCTCAATTACTTTCTTTCTCAATTGTTCCTGAATTTCTTTGGGTCTCGGCATGATGTGTAGCTTTTAAGGATCTTCTGGTGGACCTTACTGTGTCAAGCAGCTCCTATTTAAGTGATGCCTTGATTGTGAACAGGTGTGGCAATAATCAGGCCTGGGTGTGGCTAGAGAAATTGAACTCAGGTGTGGACAACCACAGTTATAGTATGTTTTAACAAGGGGGGCAATCACTTTTTCACACAGGGCCATGATGGTTTGGATTTTTTTTCACCTTTAATAATAAACACCTTCATTTACAAATTGCATTTTGTGTTTACTTGTGTTGTCATTGACTATTGTTTAAATTGGTTTGATGTTCCGAAACACTTAAGTGTGACAAACATGCAAAGGAACAGGAAATGAGGAAGGGGGCAAACACTTTTTCACACCACTGTATAGAATGCATAGAATCAAATCGGTAATCACATAGATCAACTAAAACATGTAAAACTATAGTAGGTCCTGGAACTAAATGAACAAGTATGGCTCTCTTGGTGAAACAAATTGTGGGGTTAATTGTGTAAGATTCAATGGGAAACCGGGTATGTCACCACGACACCCACACACCCCTGTCGGGAACTAACTGTGCGTGGGTGGGGGCATTACCGGTCCGGTTTTCGTCTGCTGTCTTGCCAGTTTCCCAGTTGTGGTATGCACGATTCACAATGTCTTATGCCGCGTACACACGGGCGGACTGTATGGCGTACTTAGTCCGTCAAAACACATTTCAGCGGACAATCCGCTCGTGTGTGGGCTTCAGCGGACTTTTTCAGTATGCATTCTGGCGTACTAAGAATTTCGGATTTTTCGAAATTCTGTCCGTCGTACTTTGGTTTCAGTGGACAATCCGCTCGTCAGTATGCTAGTTCGACGGACTAAGAATGGTGCATGCCCAGAAAGGATTTACACGGCGGAAGGGTGCTTTGCTGTGTATTGGACTTCCTATTTCTAGTCCCGTCGTACGTGCTGTACACGTCATCGCGCAAGCTTTCGACGGACTGTTTGGGTATCCGTGTGTGGTCAAGTCCGTTCAGTGGAAAGTACGACGGACTGTCCGTCGGATTGTATGACGAACTAAGTATGCCATACAGTCCGCTCGTGTGTACGCGGCATTAGATTATACGGATAGGTCAAAGTTCTACTTCGGAGTCTTGGTATAATGGCTAAACTCCAAGGTTAGTCGATGGTTTGAGTTTGTGTGAGTTCCAAGCAGTCTAGTTCTAGAGTTCGTCTGTGAGCCTTATGTATTATTATGGGGGAAAACAAGTATGGGAAGAGAGGTGTGGGGGTGGAGGGTGGGTGTATGTCTATGGATAGTTGTCCATTATATTTGTTAGGTGTAAAGCTCTGTCCCCCAGGTCAAGCTATGGGGAATTGGTTAAGATGTTGTGGTATTCTGATGGTTCCTTAAAATGAAGCCAACAGGCCCAAGTTTTATAGAACTTTGCTGGGGAATCCCATGCCTGGTGAATTAGATCTTCAATCTCAGCTATTTTCCCTACTCTTTGGAGCCATTCAGAGGTGCTAGGGGGAGAATTATCCTTCCAATGAATGGGTTTTGCTGCGTTTATGAGGTGTAGGGTGAGAGACCTTTTGTAGGCCGATTGGGGAATGGATGTATGGTGAAGTAGGTATTGAGCTGGTGTAAAGTCTGGGGTGTAGGTTGTTATTTGGGAGATAAGACGGTGTACCTCTTTCCAATGTGGTTGAATTTGGGGGAACGCCAACCAAATGTGGAGTAGCGACCCGTGAACAGTGTTGCATTGCCAGCAGAGTGGAGGAATGATGGGGTGGAATTTATGTATTCCGTCAGGGGTCCTGTACCACCTGGAGTATATTTTAAATCCATTTTCCTGTGCAGAGACATTTAAGAACCCTTTGTGTATATGGGTAAAGATATGATCCCATTCCTCCTGTGATAGGTCTGTTGCAAGTTCCCTTTCCCATTTTTGGCTGGTCACATTATCTTTGGGAGAGACATTAGTAAACAATATAGAGTACATGTCTGATAGTACATGTCTTTGGGGTTCAGATCTAGTGCTTATTGCTTCAAAAGGTGTATGATCTCTGCACCAGTTGGTGTAATCTTTAGGCATAGCTGTTTGTATGCGGCAATAAATTAGAGAGTTAATTTGATCGGTACAGTCTGTAACAGAGGAGTCTGAGGAGGATGTTCATTTTTACAATCGCTGTTCTCCCGAACCAAGAGAAGGTGTCCTTGTTCCAGTTGTGGAGTTCCTGTTGTACAGTTTTAAGAATGATAAAGTGTCACTCTGGTGGCGGGTAAGGAAACGTTGAGGGCCCTGGATTTTGTAAGATTAATTTGGAGGTTGGAGAGAGATTTGAAGGGGGAGGAATCTTTTAAGATGTTAGGAATGGGTAATGGGGTCTGTGAGGAATAGTAGGATGACATCCACGTAAGCCACTAGTTTGTATTGTTTGTATTTAATTTCTTTAATTTCTACCCCTTTAAGGTTCGGGTTAGACCTAACCCTAAGAGTATAGGCTCTAATTTGAGAGGGAGGAATCACTTTGATTGAGTTGGCTAGAAAGGGATCACTTTCATTCAGTTAGCCAGGTTGGGATCACTTTGACGCTTTTGGCCAGATAGGAATCACATAAGTGCAGTTGTCCAGGGAGGGATCACTTTGATACAGTTGACAAGAAAGCGAACGCAGTTGGCCAGAGAAGGATCAATTTGACGCAGTTGGCCAGAGAAGGATCAATTTGATTTAGTTGACCAGAGAGGGATAACTTTATTCAGTTGGCCAGAGAGGGATCAATTTGATTCAGTTTACCAGAGAGGGATCACTTTTACACTGTTGGCCAGAGAGGGATCACGTTAATTCAGTTAACCAGAAAGGGCTCACTTTAACACAGTTGACTAGAGAGGGATGACTTTGATTCAGTTGACCAGAAAGGAATACATTTTACGGAGTTGGCCAGAGAGAGATAACTTTTTTCAGTTGGCCAGAGAGGGATAACATTATTTAGTTGGCCAGAGAGGGGTGACTTTGATTCAGTTGACCAGAAAGGAATACATTTGATGCAGTTAACCAGGAAAGGATAACTTTGACGCTTTGACCAGAGAGGAATCACATTGGTGCAGTTGTCCAGCGAGGGATCACTTTGATTCAGTTGACCAATAAGGTATCACTTTGATGCAGTTGGCCAGAGAGGGATCACTTTGATTCAGTTGGCCAGAGAGGGATCATTTTGACACTGTTGGCCAGGGAGGGATCACATTGATTAAGTTTACCATAAAGGGCTCAATTTAATGCAGTTGACAAGAGAGGGATCACTTTAACACAGTTGACTAGAGAGGGATTACTTTGATTTAGCTGACCAGAAAAGGATAACTTTGATACAGTTGGCCAGAGATGGATCCCGTTGATGCATTTGGCCAGAGAGGGATCACTTTGATGCATTTGGCCAGAGAGGGATCACTTTGATTCAGATGACCAGAAAGGGATCACATTGATGCAGTTGACCAGAGAGGGATCACCTTGACACATTTGGCCAGAGAGGGATCACTTTGATGCAGTTGACCAGAGAGGATCAATTTGATTCAGTTGGCCAGAGAGGGATAACTTTATTCAGTTGGTCAGATTGGGATCACTATGACGCAGTTGGCAAGAGAGGGATCACTTTGACATAGTTGACCAAAGAGTGGTCACTTTGACAAAGTTGGCCAGCAAATGAACTACGTTGATGCCGTTGGCCAGTGAGGGATTACTCTGATTCAGTTTACTAGAAAGTGCTCACTTTGAAGCGGTTGAAAAGAGAGAGGGATCACTTTGATGCAGTTGGCCAGAGAGGGATCCCTTTTGACACTGTTGGCTAGAGAGGGATCACTTTGACACAGTTAACCACAGAGGGATCACTGTGATTTAGGTGACCAGAGAGGGATCACTTTGACATAGTTTACCAGAGAAAGACCACTTTGATGCAGTTGGCCAGCCTAAACACATTCAGCAATATGAGCAAATTACGGATGCATATTTTTTTAATCAAAGGTTTGTCATACATACTGTATGTAATGGTTAACGTTTGGTTACAACTCCTTAGTACCCCATATGTTGTATATATGGAAGATATTTAGGACCTGAACATGGACATTTCTCTATGTCTACTGCATAGTGCAGGTCAGTGATAAAAACGGGGCAAATCATTGAACATTCATTTTTTATTTGCTATTTTTTCACTTTTTTCTTCACATTTAGAAATGGTCTGTTGCTGAACAGCTGCACGAGGAGTTGGAATTAAGCCTCTACTAACTAAATCCAGACCCCCCCATATAGATGTAAAGCAACAGATCACTTCTAAATATGATCTATTACTGGCTTTAACCAGTCAGAAGGTGGATCACTATGATTTCTATTCGAAGAGACTGGAAAGATCCTGAAGTTCAGTGGTTCCTAGCTGATGGGCAGTTACTGACATGGGTCTGTGTGAACACAGATCCACACTAGTAATTGCCCAGTTTATATGTGTTACATAGAACTTCATTGATTCCTGCAGGGAAATCGGTAGGTTGGATCAGCTTTCACGCAGATGCACACCAGTGGTTGCCCAGTCCATTAGTGTTACACAGAAGTTCAACTGGTTCTTAATTGATGTGTCTTTACTTCTTATTTTCTCACTTTCTCCCTTGCAGGTGTAGCACCCTCTAGCGTGTGCTACTAGAATAGCAGTGCAGGTCAAAGCATTTGTCTGGCTCTGAGATTATTCACTGAATCTGGGTTAGGGTTACTAGTGGTTAGGGCTGGATGACTCATCCTGGCAGGTTACTGGTGCCTCCCCCTGGCGTCTGGAATATTGGAGAATGTTCTAGAACTAGAGGGTAGAGGTGAGGAGAAGCTGCCATGACTATTTATGGGACCTTAGCCAATAACCAAAAGTGGGATGGGAGGGGACTAAGAAAATCCCATAAAAAAGACTTGGGCCATGCCAGCAAGGGAGTCAGGTGGAAGATGGGGTAGTGCTGTGGAGAGGCTGTTGGTGGCCCTTGAACCCTGCTGGGGAGGAGTTATACTTTGGGCTAGAGTTCGGGATAGCTGGCCTGGAAGGATCCCACAATCGGAGGCAACTGGAAGGATTCATGCCGGAAGAGGCAGCGGGAGAGAGCAAACAAAGACGGGACAATACAAAGAGGAGAGACTGTCAGGTTTAGCAATGCTCTCTGAAGACAGTGGTATGCTTAAGTCTTCATCTTTGCCCTGGGGAATCTCCATGGAAGTGTGTTCCAGGACTGGGGGATTGTGTCAGTCAGGGGGACTGGAGCAACAAGTAAAAGGGTGGGCTGGCATCTTCTGCAGCAGTAGAACTGGGCTCAGGGTCTACAGGAGGGCAGAAGGAGATGCTGTTCACTCCATATTGTGTTATTTTATCCACAATGGGACAGGATGCTCCCAGCCTGTAAAGGGCAGCTGCTGAGTTAAAGGGGTTGTAATCCTATGCATTTAAGTGAAAAAACTTCTGACCGTGACTGCCCCCCCCCCCCACGTTTTACTCACCTGAGCCCTTTGTTCCCTTTGGTGGAGAGGAGCTCTTCCTCGTTTCCCAGGGTTCTCGGCTCTTGATTGGATAGATTGATAGCAGCGCAGCCATTGGCTCCCGCTGCTGTCAATCAAATCCATTGACGCGGGTGCTGGGGCGGGGCTGAGTCCGGCATTCTGTGTCTATGTACGCAAATGCTGAACTCGGGAGTGCGCCGACAAGGTAACCCCCAGGGAGATCGCTTTTCCCAGAGGGCTTACCGATGCGAGGAGGAGCCATGAGCACCGCTGAGGGACCCCAGGAGATGGTGATTGGGGCCACCTTGTGCAAAACAAAGTGCACAGTGGAGGTAAGTATGATATGTTTGTTATTTTACAGTAAAAAAAAAAAAAATGAAGACTTACAATCACTTTAAGACTAAAGACTGTTAGTTCCCCTGGAGTGATCAGCAGGAGCTGTACATGTGAACCAGGTTTGTGTATCAGGAAGGAAGAAGAGGACTTTCTGTAAATAGGATTGTCTCCTTTGTTCATAGTTCTAGAAATGTTTCAAGTTGGGCATCCCATATATCCCTACTCCAGCTACATTATCAACTAATAAAACATCAGAAAACAATCCAAGGTCTGTTTTCTGTGTTGAAATCCATGAAGGAAATGCTGCATGTTTGGCCATGTAGCAGTGGGGATTCCTAACTCTGCAACTCCTATGTGCGTGTGTGGGGGGAGGGGGGGTGCTACAGAACATATTTTAGTTTCTTCTAGGTATTTAGGAAATGGATCAGAACTTCAGATGTACTCCACATTTTCCATCATAACATCACATTTTTGTTGTCACATGCTTTGTAACTGTCTTACTCCTCTGTTCAATGCTCCAGCATCTGATTTTTCCTTCTTTGAGCAGCCACCAGCTTCAGCCAATTACAGAAGAGGTGCAGTCCTAAAGAGCTAGTGTTTGGGTTGCACAGTGTTTGAGCAACATGTCCATGTTGACATGCTAGTTGCTGGACCCCTGTTTTCTTGTCTAGAGCTTTTCTGTGCTTTCAGTAATTCCCACCATCTTCTAGTTTGCTCCCAATGTTCCCCAGCCTGCTTCCAGTCTTGTCTTGTCAATGTGTCCCAATCTACTTCCAGCCCCATGTTTTCTCAGTGTGTCCCAGCCTTCGGCCAGCTTTGTGTTCCCAGTGTGTCCCAGCCTGCTTCCAGTATTGTGCTCCCAGTGTGTTCCAGTTTGCTTCCAGCTTAGTATTCCCAGTGTATCCCAGTCTGACTCCAGCCTTGTATTCACAGTGTGTCCCAGTCTGCTTCCAGCCTTGTATTCACAGTGTGTCCCAGTCTGCCTCCAGCCTTGTTTTCCCAATGTGTCCCATTCTGCTTCAAGCCTTGTGTTCCCAGTGTGTCCCAGCCTGCTTCCAGCCTTGTACTCCCATTGTGTCCCATTCTGCTTCAAGCCTTGTATTTCCAATGTGTCCCATCCTTCTCCAAGCCTTGTGTTTCCAATGTGTCCCAGCCTGCTTCCAGCCTTGTGCTCCCATTGTGTCCCATCCTGCTTCAAGCCTTGTGTTTCCAGTGTGTCCTAGCCTGCTTCCAGCCCCATGTTTTCTTAGTGTGTCCCAGCCTTCGGCCAGCCTTGTGTTCCCAGTGTGTCCCAGCCTGCTTCCAGTCTTGTGCTCCCAGTGTGTCCCAGTCTGCTTCCAGCCTTGTATTCCCAGTGTGTCCCAGTCTGCTTCCGCAGCCCTGTAATCCCATAATCTCCCTACCTGATTCCAACCTTGTATTGCCAGTGTGTCCTAGCATGCTTTCCACATTGTGTTCCCAGTGTGTCCCTACCGGCTTCCAACTGCTTGATCCCAGTGATTCCCTACCTACTTCCAGACTTGTTTTCCCAGTGTGTCCCCATTGTCTTCCAGCTGCTTGATCCCAGTGAGTCCCTAACTTCGTTCAGCCATGTGTTCCCAGTATGCCTTAGTAAGCCTTGCTATTTCCTTCAGCCTAATCTGCTGCCATGTGATATCTGTGCTCCAACACTGCCAGGGAATTGTGGCAATGCAGTTGTGGTCTGCTTGGGTGAGTCAGAGGACCACAGCCTGAGTATCACCTGTAGAACGATCTCTCTACCTCTAGATGTTCAGGTGAAGACCCGGCCCTTTTCAGGGCTCTCGCTGTTGCAAAGGAAGCAGATTCTCCAAATATTCGGTGTCAGCTCTGTGACTTTGGCCCATCTGCACCGCTGCCTCAACCAGTCCTGGTCATCTACTCCGAACCTCGTGGAAGATGAGTCTTAAGTCGTGATAGTAATAATACAATTAAATTCTAGTGATCCCAAAGTTGTTCTGTTAAATGCTTAAAATGCTTTAGTATACATTGTTATGTAAGTCGATATATTATAGTATGTATCATTGGCGTCAGTAACTTTTGCAATTCTCCAATAATAAAATTCCAGACAGGTCACAATGTCAATAGTATCGTATTTCAGAAAAGCTCCATCTCTTATTGATAAAATGCTGTGTAGAGCGCCATTATATCTGAATTACATCACCTGAAAATCCCCCCTGGTACCTACAATATGTATATTAAGGTCTGTGTTCTTCTTCAGGGCTTTCTTATGAGGAAAATACATATGCCAATGTGGATGATCTTCATTTAAAAAGTATTAAGAAAGCACCAACAGCCAAAGGTAAGTTATTATAATGAGGGGGTATCCTCTTAATCTATTATGGACAGCTGAGGACCCGAGTCTTCATTTATAGGACACATGTCTACTAATACTAATAGTGCTATACTGGATTTACCTATCAGAAATAGCCTTTTACTATATCTGTATTGAGGTAATAAAAACCAGCATCGCATTGGTTGCCCTGATTTGGTATACATATTATACCTAAATACGATATACATGGCAGTGGCAGCTGGTGCTCAAAATGGGGGGGGCGCAAACAAACTATCAAATTCAGCTACTTTGCCCATAAAATGCAGCCACTGTGCCATCAATTGCAGCCACTGTGCCCAGCAAATGTAGCCACTGTGCCCAGCAAATGCAGCCACTGTGACCACCAAATACAGTCACTGTGCCCACCATAAGCAGTCACTGTGTCCATCATGTGCAGTCACTGTGCCCATCAAATACAGTCACTTTGCCATCAAATGCAGCCCCTGTGCCCAGCATATGCTGCCACTGTGCCCAGCATATGCAGCCACTGTGCCCACCAAATACAGTCATTGTGCCCACCAGATACAGCTACTGTGCCCATCATATGCAACCACTGTGCCTAGCATATGCAGCCACTGTGCCCACCAAATGCAGCCACAAGTGCCCATCAAATGCAGCCACTGGTACCCATCATATGCAGCCATTTGTGCCCACCAAAATCCAGCCATTTATGCCCACCAAAATCCAGCCACTTGTGCCCACCAAATGCAGCCACTGTGCCCACCAAATACAGCCACTGTATCCATCATGTGCAACCACTGTGCCCACCAAATACAGTCTCTGTGCCCATTATATGCAGCCACATGTGCCCAACAAATGCAGCCACGTGTGCCAAACAAATGCAGCCACTTGTGCCCATCAAATGCAGCCACTTGTGCCCATCATATGCACCCATTTTTGCCCATCAAATGCAGCCACTTGTGTCCAGTATATGCAGCCACTTGTGCCCATCATATGCAGCCACTTGTGCCCAGTAAATGCAGCCATTTTTGCCCAAAAAATGTAGCCACTTATGACCGTCAAATGCAGCCATTCAGCCATTTGTGGCTGTCAAATGCAGCCATTTGTGCCCGTCAAATGCATCCACTCCAGCATGTGTGCCCTTCACTCCTCTTCCTAATTGCTAGGCATCCAATAGGGTGGCCTGGCACTTTGTCCAATCAGAAAACTGGTCTGACGCACTGCCTCCTGATTGTCAGGGAGGAAGGTTATTGTGAAAATAGTGAACATTAATTCACTACTATCATCACACAGAAGGCTTTTCTAATCTCCAAAGAAAGCTTTTCTAATCTCTGAGGAAACTGAAAATCCAGTTTCCTTCACATGACCTATCCCCCCCCCCCCCCCCCCGGAACCCTGGATGAGAAATTATATATATATATATATATATATATATATATATATATATATATATATATATATAGATACACATACAAGGTCCTGAGGGATACTTAGTTGAAGGAGGTGCAAAACGATGCAGGAAGCATTGCCATCCATTGCTCCTCCTTGGAAATTGGCCAGCCCAGTGGAAATCCCAAAGTTCCCACAATGCACACATACACTAATATCCAAGCTGCTACCACCTACAAATGACAGGCAATGAGAGACCTTAAAGAGGAAGTAAACCCTGATGGGTTTACTTCCTCTTTTTTTCCCTGCAAAGGTAAAGCATAATGGACTACTATGCATCGCATAGTAGCTCATTATGTGTCACTTACCTGACACAGGAGCCAGCGAAGTCGCCGCTGTCCCCTGTAGTCCGCCGCATCCATGTTGCTTGTGGCGTCTCGCAGCTCCGACGAATCACAGCGGCGCAACCGCGATGACGTCACTCCCGCGCATGCGCACGGGAGTCGCGCCTCGCAGCTCCGCCGCTGTCATACGGCGAAGCCGCGATTACGTCACTCCCGCGCATGCGCACGGGAGTCGACAAATTTGGCAAATCCATTCTTGGATTTGCCGCATTTAGTGCGCATGCGCGCCGCTGTCTACGGCGCATGCGCCGTAGACAGCGGTGCCCATTTTCGGGCAAATATCTCCTAAACCATATAGGTTTAGGAGATATTGCTTGGACCTACAGGTAAGCCTTAATCTAGGCTTACCTATAGGTCCAAGTTGTTTGGAAGGGTTTACTTCCTCTTTAATTCTGACACTCAGGCCGCGTACACACGGGCGGACTGTTCGCCCAACCTTGTCCGCTGAACAGTGTTTGGGCGGACAGTCCGCTCGTGTGTGGGCTTTCAGCGGACAGTTTCAGCGGACAGTTGGATGGACAAAGTCTTTCGGAAATTCCGAAAAACTGTCCGCTGAAACTGTGTTTGAGCGAACAGTCCGCCCGTGTGTGGGCCTGTCCGCTGTACTTTCGAAATGAGCGGACTGTTCCCGCTCGGAAAGTCCGCCCATTTCGAGCGCGTGTACAGGTAGGCGGGGCCCGCGAAGGAGACGTCGCGGGCTCCGCCGCCTGGAATGGGCTTAAAGGGGAACCCCAACGCCGAAAAAAATCGGCGTGGGGGTTCCCCCAAAGTCCACACCAGACCCTTGTCCGAGCACGCTACCCGGCCGGCCAGGAAAGGGGGGCGAGCGAGCGCGCCCCCCCTCCTGAGCCGTACCAGGCCGCGTGCCCTCAACATGGGGGGGTGCCTTGGGGAAGGGGGGGCCGCGCGGCCCCCCCACCCCAAAGCACCTTGTCCCCATGTTGATGAGGACAAGGGCCTCTTCCCGACAACCCTGGCCGTTGGTTGTCGGGGTCTGCGGGCGGGGGGCTTATCGGAATCCGGGAGCCCCCTTTAAGAAGGGGGCCCCCGGATACCGGCCCCCCACCCTTTGTGAATGAGTATGGGGTACAATGTACCCCTACCCATTCACCTGTGAAATAAAGTACAAAAAAAAACACAACACAGGGGAAAAAATATTTTATTGCACAGCTCCGGGGGTCTTCCGTCTTCGGGGGTCTTCTCGCCGGACTCCTCCGCTATCTGTGTGTAGCTCTTTTACTAGCGGAGGAGTCCGGCTTTCTTCCTCCCCGCCGCCGGCCTCTTCTCCCGACTTCGGGGGTCTTGTCCCCCTCTTCGGTTCTTCTGCCGGGCCACCGCGCCTTCTTGTAGCTCTTTTACAGGCGGTGGCCCGGTCTTCTGTCGCCGCTGCCTTCCGTTCTTCTGTCGCCGCCTTCGGTTCTTCTGCCGGGCCACCGCGCCTTCTTGTAGCTCTTTTACAGGCGGTGGCCCGGTCTTCTGTCGCCGCTGTCGTCGCCGCCGCCGCCGCCTTCCGTTCTTGTTCTTCTTCTTGTTCTTCTGCTTCTTCTCCTGGAGATGTTGACTCGACGAGCTCTCCGGCCGGAATGCCAGAGCCGCGCTGTGCGGTCACTTATATAGTGACAATGGGGCGGTGTCACATGGTATATGTCACATGGGTTGGTCACATGGTGACCCCGCCCCCTTACGATGTCATAGTCCCCATGTGACATCAACCCATGTGACCAACCCATGTGACATATACCATGTGACACCGCCCCATTGTCACTATATAAGTGACCGCACAGCGCGGCTCTGGCATTCCGGCCGGAGAGCTCGTCGAGTCAACATCTCCAGGAGAAGAAGCAGAAGAACAAGAAGAAGAACAAGAACGGAAGGCGGCGGCGGCGGCGACGACAGCGGCGACAGCGGCGACAGAAGACCGGGCCACCGCCTGTAAAAGAGCTACAAGAAGGCGCGGTGGCCCGGCAGAAGAACCGAAGGCGGCGACAGAAGAACGGAAGGCAGCGGCGACAGAAGACCGGGCCACCGCCTGTAAAAGAGCTACAAGAAGGCGCGGTGGCCCGGCAGAAGAACCGAAGAGGGGGACAAGACCCCCGAAGTCGGGAGAAGAGGCCGGCGGCGGGGAGGAAGAAAGCCGGACTCCTCCGCTAGTAAAAGAGCTACACACAGATAGCGGAGGAGTCCGGCGAGAAGACCCCCGAAGACGGAAGACCCCCGGAGCTGTGCAATAAAATATTTTTTCCCCTGTGTTGTGTTTTTTTTTGTACTTTATTTCACAGGTGAATGGGTAGGGGTACATTGTACCCCATACTCATTCACATAGGGTGGGGGGCCGGTATCCGGGGGCCCCCTTCTTAAAGGGGGCTCCCGGATTCCGATAAGCCCCCCGCCCGCAGACCCCGACAACCAACGGCCAGGGTTGTCGGGAAGAGGCCCTTGTCCTCATCAACATGGGGACAAGGTGCTTTGGGGTGGGGGGGCCGCGCGGCCCCCCCTTCCCCAAGGCACCCCCCCATGTTGAGGGCACGCGGCCTGGTACGGCTCAAGACCGGCCGGGTAGCGTGCTCGGACAAGGGTCTGGTGTGGACTTTGGGGGAACCCCCACGCCGATTTTTTTCGGCGTTGGGGTTCCCCTTTAAGCCCATTCCAGGCGGCGGAGCCCGCGACGTCTCCTTCGCGGGCCCCGCCTACCTGTACACGCGCTCGAAATGGGCGGATTTGCCTCCGCCTTACGTGGGCGAGTCCGTTCATTTCAAAAGTTGAGCGGACTGTTTGGCAAACAGTTCGTTGAAACAGTCCGCTCGTGTGTGGGCAAGTCCGCTCATGCAAATTTTGAGCGGACTGTTTGCCGAAACTGTTTGACGAACAAGGTTGGGCAAACAGTCCGCGCGTGTGTACGCGGCCTCACAATTAGAGATAAGAGTTCAGGTTTTGCCCCAAACTTTAGCTCCCTTGCGTTTTAGTTAACAGGTCAACTAAATGACTTTTTCACACACCCACTGCAGTGAACCTCCTGATTCACAAGGAAGGTGTTCATTAGTGGCAGTATTACCATTGCCACTAATGAGTGACAGCTTCCCATTCAGGTCTGTGGTTGGCAGGACACTGTGGCTGTCAGAGGTTGAGCAACCAATGGAGCATCCCTGCCCCCATTCATCTGAATGTAGATAGTTGGACTGGGGATGATAGCAGATGTCATTGACCAAATATCACCACATGGTCATATTTGCTCAGTGATGTCAGCCAGCAACTTCGCCATCAATGTTTCCATTCAGCTGAATAGAGATGCATCATTGTTTTTTTTTTGGACATTGTGGGATATTATTTTTTTGGACATCAAATGAGATTATCTGAAACAAGGGGGGTGTGTTGCGCTTCCTAAATACCAAATATCCTTGATGTTGATGTTGACACTTGAGTGATGCACAGAGACACTTTTAATGCAATTTCCTAAGTACTAAGCACTATTTTAAGTTTACAAGCACTGTTTGCTTTGATATTATTATTTTTGATTGTACATTATTGTTAGTTTATTTGGTATTTAGGAAGCGCAACACACCCCCCTTGTTTCATTTTCTATAGTATTGAGAGCCAACTCATAGTGTTTGCTGCTCCCGTCAGAATAGAACTTTGCCTTCTGATCAATTTGGCCATATAGCGCGGGAGCCTTTGAAATACATAAATTAGATTATTTATTGGACTTCAGGGCACATTATTTTTGGACATCATAGGACAATATTTTTTTGGACATCAAGGGAGATTATTTTTTTTGGACATCAAGGGACATTATTTTTGGACATCGTGGGACTGTTTGCAGACCTTGTAGGACACATACTTTTTGGAAATCGTTGGACATTATTTTTGGATGTCTTGGGACATTATCTTTTAGATATCATGGACATTATTTTTGGACATTGAGGGATAATATTTTTGGACATTAAGGAAAATTAACTTTTATGCAGCGTAAACACGACCGGACTTTCCGGCAGACTCAATTCGATGGTCTTCCTGATGGACTGTCGGCGGAGTTCCGACAGACTTTCTGACTGAACGGTCTTGGCCACACTAAAGCCTCATACACACGATAGGACTTTGTACAAACTTTCCCTTGGATTTTTGTACAAAGGGCGTCGGCCCTGAACTTGTATTGCATACACACAGCAGGACTTTTTCAGCCAACTTTCACCAAATCATGTGGTTTTTCTGCTCTTTACCGCCACCTTTGGCCAACTTCTGTATTGTTGGCTGATCTTTTGCATTGGTTCTGAGCATGCCTGTTTGTACTTTGTACAAAAGTCCTATGGTTTTCTGTACACACGATCAGACTTTGCTCCATCGGACTTTTGTTGCCAGAAAGTTTGTCCGTTCGCACAGCCAACAAAAGTCACATGAAAACCAAAAAAGTTTGTCCGATGGAGCGTACACACGGTCGGATGTTGCTCTAAAACAGCTAATTTGCATGTTTGTTGTCAAAAAGTCTGATCGTGTGTATGGGCCTTCAGTCCGTTCGAAAGTCCGTTCACTTTGAACGTGATGACGTAAGACAGGGCAAAAAAAAAGGAAGTTCAATAGCCAGTAGCCAATAGCTTCCCTTGCGTCGTATTTGGTCCGTTGGGCCAGCACACAGACGAACGGTTTTCCCAATAGGAATTGAGTCCATCGGACAGATTTGAAACATGTTCTAATTCTAGGTCCATCTGATTTTTTAAACGAAAAATGATTGGATTAGCCCACACGTGATCGGATTGTCAGACGGACTGATTCCATCGGACCTAGTCTGCCGGAAAGTCCGGTCGTGTGTGTATACGGCATTAGACATCATAGACATAATTTTTGAACTTCTTGGGACATTATTTTTTTGACAACATGGGACATAATTTTTTTGGACATCAAGGGACATTATTTTTGGACATTTTTTAGGACGCGTACTTTTATACTTTTTTGGACATTGTGGGATATTATTTTTGGACATTAAGGAAAATTAACTTTTAGATATCATAGACATAATTTTTTGAACATCTTGGGACATTATTTTTTGACAACATGGAACATTATTTTTTTGGACATAGTGGGACATTGTATTTGAACATTGTAGGACATTATATTTCGAAATCACGGACATTATGTTTTGGATATTGTGGGACAACATTTTTTAAACATCCTAAGACAATAATTTTTGGACATACTGTAGTAGGACATGTAGTAGACATATGGTAGTAGGACATGTAGTAGACATATGGTAGTAGGACATGTAGTAGACATATGGTAGTAGGACATGTAGTAGACATATGGTAGTAGGACATGTAGTAGACATATGGTAGTAGGACATGTAGTAGACATATGGTAGTAGGACATGTAGAAGACATACAGTAGTAGGACATGTAGTAGACATACAGTAGTAGGACATGTAGTAGACATACAGTATCAGGGTATGAACCAGAACCTACACTCTCATTAGGCTGTATCATGATAATGAAATAACATGAGGTGATATGTACATATACAGTTATAGTGGAAGATTATTATATGATAGATGTGATATAAATATATATATATATATATATATATATATATATATATATATACAGTTATAGTAGAAGATTATATATTTCTATGCAGGGAATGAGCACACAGATGATCCGGGATGAATATAAAATGTCTTTACATGAGATAAGAATTCTGGAGGATTATTATACCGGCCGAAACACGCAGGATTATTCACTATCCTCTCTGTCTGTAGAGATTCCGGCTGCCAAGAATACACAGCACCGGGTGATGCTAATCCTGGGGGTCCTCCTAATATTGGTCTTCATTATTTTGGTCACCCTCACGACTTTCCTGTTCATTTCCTGTGAGTATCTCTAATATACTGGGATATTGGGGAGTGAATTTGGCGAATTTAGCGTCTGAACTTTGATTAAGTTCATGAACTTACCCCTTAGGCTCCATGCACACTGGAGCTCATAAACAGATGTTTTTTGAACTTTGGACGTTTTTTTTTTAAAAGCCCATAAACTCCACTTTATGTTATCATATGTGTGCATGCACACATGGACGTTGTTGGACGTTTATCATCAGCGGAGTTTATGGGCTGTGTTCTGAACTCCATAAAATCGCGTTCAAGAGCAGTACTGGAAACGCCAGGTGTTAAACGAGGGTTAACGATGTAAAAAGAGCATTAAGCCTCGTTCAGCGTTTCTCTGCCTCTATTCAAAAATCAATGGTTCCCTATGGGAGCCCATTGATTTGAATCGAAGTTGCACCAGAAGTTGGATCATCATGATCCGACTTGCGGTGCAACTTGTGTGCAGAGGATGAAGGGGAAACCCGCCAAAATGAAAAAAAAAATTGGCGTGGGGTTCTCCCCTCGGACGATACCAGACCCTTTGGTCTGGTATGGATTTTAAGGGGAACCCTCTTCACCAGAAAAACGGCGTGGGAGTCCCCACCCAGGGAATGATGGGGCGGTGATGTCATAAGGGGACTGGGGTTACCAGGTGACATCACCCGGTGACCACGCCCCCATGCCTATATAAATCGTTGCACACCGCGTACCCAGCATTACAGCGGGAGAGAGCGTCATGTCAACATTGGAAGAAGAGCAAAGAAGGCGATGGAGAAGACCAGGCCACCGCTAGCAAAAGAGCAGGCAGAAAATAGCAGGAGCAGTATAATTATTTCAGAAAGGCTCCACCTTTGAGCTCCAGTTTATGACTTTGACTAATTAGTGGCAGACATTTGTGAACACATCCAAGAACTACACAGGCACCAGAAATGTAATTACTGTGTCATCTCTGAGCCGGCATCTTAGTTAGTCCAAGACATAGATGGTGACCCTGGATGATGTCTGAACAAAGATGGCTCTGTCCTTCTGAAGCTGATGAGGGCATTATCGGGGAAGTATTGTGTTATCTGCGAGAGGTCATAAATACCCGGAGGGGTTACACTGACAAATTAGTAGAATGGTGCACCTACCATGGAAATATACACAATATACAGTATACAATATATGAAAGGTCAGCTTCTTAATTCCAAAAAGATTAAATGGAATTCAATGGGGCCTTATAATGACCACTGTGAAAGTGGACAATACCCAGATCATGTCTGTGCAATCTAAGGACCATATGTTTATTTATTTTTAAACTGTGTTTGCTGATGTGAGTTTTCCAACATTGAAGAACCTTATCTGACATTGTTTTCTATTTCCTCTTCAGATAAACGTGTTGGTGAGGAAATGTCACAGATGAGGAATGGTGAGTGTATAATGGTCTTAATGGTCATGTCACGATGCATTTCATGGGTTCCACATATTCCACTTCCTTGGGATCTGTGAAACACTTGGAGGGGGTCTCAGGGATTATCCCTTTAACATAAATGAGGATACTATTCTATTAGCCCTCTTCTATTGACCCATAATAGTGGGTGATCCTTAGGGAGGACAGAGGCTATATAACTGCATATCACAACCTTTCACCATCCAATAAACCATCCTGTAGCATGTGTTACCTGGGTAAGGCAAGGGCACGGCCTAAGGCAGGGTATGACGAACCTTGGCACCCCAGATGTTTTGGAACTGCATTTCCCATGATGCCCAACTACACTGCAGAGTGCATGAGCATCATGGGAAATGTAGTTCCAAAACATGGCACTACACCTTGAGTGCCAAGGTGTTTTGCTTGCGTTTATCTAGGAAGGTTACTTTGTGGTATAAGCAAGGAAGCTGAGACTTCTGCAGTGTGTAAATTTGATTTTACTATACAAAGATGCTGTACATACAAAACTATTACAATCTTAGGAATACAGTACAAGACTGACAGATCTCTATAACAAGCAAAATGCCTAGCAAATGAACAGCCTATGGTCTATAACAGTACAAATACACTTAAAATTTACTTATCTTCTGTTACTGTATGTTTGTGATCTCCCTTGACAACGATTCTTCTGGAGACCAGGCACCTCCTTGCATGATGAGTGGCTTATGATCTTAAAGAATGATGATGTATGTTCCTAGTTTATGCCTGAATCCCCTTTTTTTGTGTCAGGCTGTTTACCATAATTACCAAACAGAAAACATACCTGTTTACTGTAGCTGTGTAAACACTGGACTGTTGAAACTGTCAATTGAATACAACAATGGTGTCTACGTACCCATTGTATGCAGCAGCATTTGTTTGAGAAATCTACTCAAGCCAAAACCTGACAAAAAATCTATGAGCAACCACTATTGTCCCATGTAATGTTATGTCTGATTAAATTGAAAAAATCATATTTTAACAAACGCAACACACAAGATTCACCATCACTGGCATAAGGGATGAGATCCACCCTGCTACTGTCATCTAGGATCTTGAAGCCATCTAATGTGCCTACAACAAAGGAGGTATATATTCTAGGGTGGGAAAGCCAATGTTATACTGTGAAACAAGTGATTTTTTTATTGCCTATACATTGTGGATTCTGTAAATAGGCCGGGTGTGGCTCTCACGCGCTGTACTTTAAACATTTTTGTGAATACATTTGAATACATTTTATTCTCTTTTTTTTAGCGCCTAACTGTATATTATCAGGGACCTATGAAGTTTTGTGTAATGTTCTGTGGGTAGATCCGCAGTAATCTGAGATGAATCACCATTGTTATCATTACAGGTTCTCATTCCAGTGAAGTTCAGAGCATTCAAGCATCTGTGAGGAACCTGGAGAAAGTCCAGACAGCAATCAGTAAGATTATTTTATTCCAACCACTGGAACACTTACCCATCAAACCACCTTTCACCACAGTGTACAAACAGGATGTAGATATCACAAAGCCTCTCTCTATCTGTTTGTAGAACGATATATCCAGATATCAAACAAATTAGGTGAATTTTAATAACAAAAAAACTGACATTACAGGTCCATGACATGATGGGTCCTCTTCTCTCCTCTGCAATGGGTGGTTTGTGAGTCCTGACATCATGGCTCTGTGACATTACAGTTCCTCTTTTGTCATCAGCAGTGGGGGGGTCCTGACCTCATTGGTCCTTTTCTGTCCTCAGCAGTGGGGGGGGGGGGGGTCCTGACCTCAGTGGTCCTCTTCTGTCCTCAGCAGTGGGTTTATTCTGACCTCAGGGGTCCGCTTCTGTCCTCATCAGTGGCTGGGTCCTGACATCATGGGTCTGTGACATGATAGGGTCCTCTCCTGTCCTCAGCAATGGGTGGATCCTGATGTGATGGGTCTGTGACATAATGGGTCCTTTTCTGCCCTCAACAGTAGCTGGGACTTGGCTCGTGGGTTCTCTTCTGTCATCAGCAGTGAGTGGGTCCTGACCTCATGGGTCCTCTTTTTTCCTCAGGAGATGGTGGGGCCTGACGTTATGGTTCCATGACATGATGGGTCCTCTTCTGTCCTCAGCAGTGGATGGGTCCCGACCTCATGGGTTCTCTTCTATCTTCAGCAGTGGGTGGGTCCTGACCTCATTGGTCCTCTTCTGTCCTCAGCAGTGTGGTGGAGGGGTCCTTATATAATGGGTCTGCGACATGATTGGGCCTCTTCTGTCCCTACCTGTGGGGGAGTCCTGACTTCATGTGTTCTCTTCTGTCCTCAAAAGTGTGTGGTTTCTGACCTCATGGGTTATCTTCTGTCCTCAGCAATAGGTGGGTCCTGATGTCAGACCCATGACATGATGGATCCTCTTCTATCCTCGGCAGTGGGTGGGTCCTGACATCATGGTTCCTATTCTGTACTGAGCAGTGGGTGGGTTCATTACATGGTGGTCCTTAGCAGTGGCTGAGCCCTGACTTCATGGGTTCTCTTTTGTCCTTAGCAGTGGGTGAGTCCTAACCTTAATGGATTCTCTTCTGTCCTCAGCAGAGAGTAAGTTCTGATCTTATGGTTCCTCTTTCATCCTCAGCAGAAAGTGGGTTCTAACCTCATGGTTCCTCTTCAGTCCCCAGCAGTGGGTGGGTCCTGAACTCAGGGTTCCTCTTCTGTCATCAGCACATCTTGAATGACCTTATAATGACAAGGTGTTGCTCTCAGCAGCATGCTGTTGTTAACCCATGGATGACATACCCATGGGGGCTAGGTATTTGACACCCTGAGTTCACAGGAAGTGGGTTAAGCGGCATTGGACATCATTCAATCTGGAAAACTGTCAAACTATAATTACTGCAAGGGACATATCCAAAGATGCTTTTTATTTTATTTTATTTTGGTATTAGACTAGAATTGGGCTTGAAAGCAGACATTTTATCAAATAGGATTTCTACTGCCTGGTCCACCATGTTCCATGGTGATCATAAATGGTAACAGTCCTGAAACATTGTATTACGTGTAGAAACCGCTTCTCCAGAATCCCAGTATGGCCACATTACTAAATGCCTAGGATCAAAGTTCAGACTGGTGGATTTTTCTGTTTAGCAGAAACCATGTGAACCCAAAAGAGATGGGCACGTTAGTTGGTGTGTCTTAAACAAATGTATGTAGAGTAAGAGAGGTGTATAATGATAAACCTTATTATACTAATTGATGTTGGTTTTCCTCTGTTTCTCAGATTCCAACGTGAAGTATAATTTAACAGATGAAGTCACTGGTAATTATGTACTGCTCAATGTAATGTATATTAGAATGGATAGATAGATACAATGTATTATTATTATTATAATACAGGATTTATATAGCCACCAGCAATAGAGAAATCACAAGCCTTGATATAATCAGTAAGGATGAATAGAAATGAAGACTATAGGAATGTGAGGGACCACTAACCCCCGGGTTGCGGGCCAGATAAAATCTTGTAGTAGCTTGTAGTTTGGAGACCTCTGGTATAAAAGGAGGCCAGCTCTCTCCTGACATTCTGTGTATTTCAGCTTCCTTATCCAGCGACATTCAGAGGATTTTGGGATTCTTGGGGAAAGTGGCAGAAGCGCTCCAGAAAAGTAAGTATATCTTAAATTATTTCCTCCAAAAATTCTCCAAGGGTCCACAATACATCTACTGATGATGGTACCTTTGCAAGTCCAGATAAAGAAAAAAACCTCAATAATTGATATTATAGTTATAATTGTACTTTTTGCATCACAAAAAGGATCAGAAAAAAATTCCAAAAATATTTCACCTCAAAATGATATGTGGAGCCCTGTATCAGGAGGGTTGTGTGGGGTGATCCTCACTGTGGCAGACCTAGCCGGGACAGAGGCTTTTGGAGGGGACTGAATGGGAGCCTCTTGCTGACCGATCATAGGTAGTGATGGACGAACTTCCGACGGGACGTTTCGCGAACGCGGACCGCGAACGAGGCCGACCGTTCGCGAAACCGAACGTTCGCCGCGGGCCCCATTGACTTCAATGGGAGGCGAACTTCGCCAACCTTTAGGTCAAATTTGCAGCCACAAGATAATTATTAGCTGGGCAAACATAGTCCCACCACATGGCCAATGACATAACACATGTATGAGGTGAATTTGGGATCGATAACTACAAGCATTCTTTTTTTATATGGGAAATTGTTCTGACAATTCAGGACTGTGGAGCGCATGAAGGCAATGGAGGAGAGGGAAGGTCAGGGACCAGGGTAGGCAAAGAAGAGGGTGCAGGAGATGATCACCAGCAGCGTGACATACAGCAATGACACATGCACCGTGATAGAGGCATCTGACAACAGCACCGTGATAGAGGGCACTGACATCAGCAGCGTGACATAAAGCATTAACACCAGCACCGTGATATACAGCACTGACAGCAGCACCGTGATAGAGAGCACTGACATCAGAAGCGTGACATTAAGCACTGACATCAGCACCGTGATATACAGCACTGACAGCAGCACCGTGATAGAGGGCACTGACATCAGAAGCGTGACATACAGCACTGACATCAGCACCGTGATATACAGCACTGACAGCAGCACCGTGATAGAGGGCACTGACATCAGAAGCGTGACATACAGCACTGACATCAGCACCGTGATATACAGCACTGACAGCAGCACCGTGATAGAGAGTACTGACATCAGAAGCGTGACATTAAGCACTGACATCAGCACCATGATATACAGCACTGACAGCAGCACCGTGATAGAGAGTACTGACATCAGAAGCGTGACATTAAGCACTGACATCAGCACCGTGATATACAGCACTTACAGCAGCACCGTGATAGAGGGCACTGACATCAGAAGTGTGACATACAGCACTGACATCAGCACAGTGATATACAGCACTGACAGCAGCACCGTGATAGAGGGCACTGACATCAGAAGCGTGACATACAGCACTGACATCAGCACAGTGATATACAGCACTGACAGCAGCACCGTGATAGAGAGTACTGACATCAGAAGCGTGACATTAAGCACTGACATCAGCACCGTGATATACAGCACTGACAGCAGCACCGTGATAGAGAGTACTGACATCAGAAGCGTGACATTAAGCACTGACATCAGCACCGTGATATACAGCACTGACAGCAGCACCGTGATAGAGGGCACTGACATCAGAAGCATGACATACAGCACTGACATCAGCACAGTGATATACAGCACTGACAGCAGCACCGTGATAGAGAGTACTGACATCAGAAGCGTGACATTAAGCACTGACATCAGCACCGTGATATACAGCACTGACAGCAGCACCGTGATAGAGAGTACTGACATCAGAAGCGTGACATTAAGCACTGACATCAGCACCGTGATATACAGCACTGACAGCAGCACCGTGATAGAGGGCACTGACATCAGAAGCGTGACATACATCACTGACATCAGCACAGTGATATACAGCACTGACAGCAGCACCGTGATAGAGAGTACTGACATCAGAAGCGTGACATTAAGCACTGACATCAGCACCGTGATATACAGCACTGACAGCAGCACCGTGACATTAAGCACTCACACCAGCACCGTGATATACAGCACTGACAGCAGCACCGTAAGCAGCCCCAGGAGTAAGTCAGCACAGCACAGGGATGGTGTGATCCCCTCATAATAAGCAGGCCCAGGAGAAACTCAGCACAGCACAGGGATGGTGTGATCCCCTCATAATAAGAACCCCCAGGAGGAAGTCAGCACAGCACAGGGATGGTGTGATCCCCTCATAATAAGCAGGCCCAGGAGAAACTCAGCACAGCACAGGGATGGTGTGATCCCCTCATAATAAGAACCCCCCAGGAGGAAGTCAGCATAGCACAGGGATGGTGTGATCCCCTCATAGTAAGCAGGCCCAGGAGAAACTCAGCACAGCACGGGGATGGTGTGATCCCCTCATAATAAGAACCCCCAGGAGGAAGTCAGCACAGCACAGGGATGGTGTGATCCCCTCAAAGTAAGCAGGCCCAGGAGAAACTCAGCACAGCACAGGGATGGTGTGATCCCCTCATAATAAGAACCCCCAGGAGGAAGTCAGCACGAACCCCCAGGAGGAAGTCAGCACAGCACAGGGATATCATAAGCAGCCCCAGTAGAAATATGACACCACTCAACCTCTTCAAAGAGGAGGGTACGGGCATATAGTACGGTGTGCTTTTTTGGGACAAGGAAGTGAGCCAAATGAAGAAAGAAGGTCTCTGTGCTTGATTAAAAAAATAGTTTATAGACATATACATGGTCCACTGGTCACATGTGTTGAATTCCTCCGAGATCCATGCCTCATTCATTTTTAGAAATGTGAGGTAGTTAACACTGTCGTGAGCTAGGCGAGTACGCTTATCGGTCACGATCCCCCCTGCTGCGCTGAACGTCCTTTTGGACAGGACACTGGATGAGGGGCAAGCCAACAGTTCGATTGCAAATTGGGCAAGCTCTGGCAAGAGGTAAAGCCTGCCCACCCAGTAGTCCAGGGGTTCATCACTCCTCAGAGCGTCCACATTGGCCGTTAACCCAATGTAGTCGGACACCTGGCGGTCTAGGCGTTCCCTGATGCTGGATCCGGATGACACCTGTCGATGGGTCGGCTGAAAGAATGACCTCATATCCGAAGTCACCAACACATCTTCAAACCGGCCTCTTCTTGCAGGCGCTGTTGGATTGGTACCCGCAAATCCTTCTCTGGGAGTGGGAATTGCTCCTCTGTCAGCACACGCAAAAGCAGAATGCAGCATTTCTCGAAGCAAGGCCTGGAAGTGCTGCATTCTGACAGCCCTCTGCGACGGCGGTAACATTTCCGCCATTTTGTGTTTGTACCGGGGGTCTAAGTACATTGCCACCCAGTACTGGTCCTTGACCCTTATGCTTTTTATACGGGGGTCCCTATTAAAACACTGGAGCATGAAGGCCCCCATTTGCACTAAAGTGGAAGCGGTGTGGTGGCCTGGCTCCTGCTCATCATCCAGGATAATGTCGTCCTCTTCATTCGCCTCTCCCCATCCACGCACAACAGGGATCCCAGAAAGGTTTAAAGCATGCTCTTCTTGCTCCTCCTCATCCGCCCCGGCACCATCCTCCTCTGACTCCTCATCAGACTCCTGTTGTTGACTTGTCTCAGATAGAGTAGCCCCCCTGGGAATTCATCCAGCATTGCGACTTCCTCATCATCCCGCTCCTGCTCCTCCACAGCCTGATCAATGACACGACGCAATGCACGCTCCATAAAGAAGGCATAAGGTACCATGTCACTGATGGCGCCATGGCTGCGACTGACCAGTTTGGTGATCTCCTCAAATGGCCGCAGAAGTCTGCAGGCGTCGCGCATGAGCAGCCACTGGCGCGGTGAAAAAAACCCCAGCTCCCCAGAACCGTTTCTTTCGCAGAGTTCATACAGGTAGACGTTAACTGCACGTTTCTGCTGGAGCAGCCTATCAAGCATATAGAAGGTTGAGTTCCATCGCGTCGGGCAATCGCAAATAAGACGTCTGACCGGCAGATGGTGTTGCCGCTGAATGTCAGCAAGGCGAGCCATGGCCGTGTAAGATCGTCTGAAATGGGCCGAGATTTTCCTTGCCTGCCGCAAGATGTCCTGGACCCCAGGGTATTTGACAAGGAATCGCTGCACGACCAAGTTTAAGACGTGTGCCATGCATGGCACGTGCGTGATTTTGCCCTGTTTCAATGCGCTAAGCAGATTGGCACCGTTGTCACACACCACTTTACCAACTGTCAAATTGAGCGGTGTTAGCCACTGATCTGCCTGTGAACGCAAAGCTGAAAGGAGTGCCGGGCCAGTGTGGCTCTTGGCTTCCAGGCACAACAGACGCAGCACGGCATGGCAACGTCTCACCTGGCATGTGGAATAGGTTCTGGGGAGCTTGGGCGGTGCAGCGGAAGAGACGCTAGCAGCGGAAAAGGAGGAGGCAGCTGAGGAGGCGAGGGAGGAGGATGGAGTAGGAGGAGGAGGAGAAGAAGAGTCAGGCCTGCATGCAATCCGTGGCGGTAAAACCAAATCTAACTTCCGGTTCCGGCGCCGCATGGAGTAGCTGTCCCCTCTCACAGCTCCCGCAGACCGGCCTCTAAATCTGCTCCAAATCCGGCGATATCGCCCGATCCACCGGCCAGCTAACTTCCCCACGCTACCAGCTCCAGGATGGACCGGTTCGTGGAAAAAACCGGGCCGCGTTCGTACGCGGCCGCCACCGCGCGGCAGGCCACGCCGCAAATCGAGGCCCCGGCTTCGGCCTACACCGCTCCGGTCACCGCTCCGGCCTGCGCGGCCTACCCGGAGGAGTCAGCGCCAGCCATGGAGGTAGGAGACCCAGCACAAGGCCAAACAACCTCCAAGGCACCCTCTTCCCTACAATCTCCAACCTCCACACATGTACCTGGGCCTGTGGCGCCTGCGACCATGCTGCATCATCTGCCATCCCCACCGCTGCAGGATCCACAGACAGAGCTTCTGGCACAAGCTGTTGCTGCTCTCCTCTCCCCCATGATAGCTGCCTCTGTTGAGAAAGCTGTCACCCAAGGCATGCATAAATTTCAAGCCCAACTCAGGGAACATGCATCCAGACTCAATGAGGCTGAAAATCGCATCTCTACTTTAGAGGAAGAATTATACCAAACGCAGTCCTTGGAACAAGCTCAGGACAGAACTAACAAATATATCTTGGAAAAGCTCGATGACCTCGAGCATAGGTCCAGGAGGAGCAACCTGCGTTTTGTAGGTATCCCCGAGTCGCTTCACCAATCCGCCCTATCAGACCTGTGTGCAAGCCGCATCCCGGAGGCTCTGGGCCTGGGGGGACCCTTCGTCGTGGAACGAGCACATCGTGTGGGGGCGCCCAACTCTGATCGCAAGTCCCCGCGTCCGATCATTGCCAAATACCTGAATTATTCAGACAAAGCCTCCATTCTGCAGCAGTATCGTCAGTCCAGATCACTTCAGATCGACGGGGTCAAAATCCTGATCTTTGCTGATTATTCAGTGGATGTTTCCAAAAAACGGAAGGCCTTTCAACATATCTGTACGGAAATATTTCAACGGCAGATGAAATTCACTCTGGCATTTCCGGCAATCTTACGGATCAAAGCACCCAACGGAGAACAGCTCTCTTTTCAAGACCCGGACGATGCATCACGTTTTCTGAAATCGCTACGCTCGGGCCCTCCACTCAGCCCGGCTCCCAAAGCGGCCCCAGTCAATAGAGCCCTTGACCAGAGGAGCCCACGGAAGGATTCCCCCAAGCGCTTCAGGGCCTCAGGTCCAGCTCCTCACGCTCTCAACCCACGTTGATGAACCCCAGGACCTTGTTACCTTTTTGTCTTCCCTCCCTTTTAGGGACGAAGCTTCACCTACCACCCGTTTTCTCATGGTAGAAGTGGCTTCTACATGAATCAATCCCCTCCTGGGCCACCTGCGCTATACATGCGCTCCTCAGGTAATATTTGACCAGGGCCGTGACTGGCCCCGTACGCTACATTGACTGAACTTATGTCTTTTACCGTGCCCCATATGCCTTCGGCATCTGGTTGTTCTTTTATTGTCCTATTATAACTGTTTTCCTCAATGTTTGTGTTTTTATTTTCTCTCAGGTTATTCCCACTTGTTCCCCCTGTGGATTCTTCTGTGCAGACCATCTCACTTCGTTCTGACCCTTGCCTGGGTTGACGGCATGCCGTGCTACTTCTTTTTAGGGCAGCCATCTTTATGTCAGTTCGGAGGCCTGGTTCTGGGAGCTGGTCTACACAGTGACCCCCATGCGGAAAAAAGTGAAGCTCACAGTGAGTTGTTCTTACTTTCTTTGTTATTATGCTTGGCACATTTGCCGCTCCCTTCCCCGCCCCTTCCTTCTACTTATTCCCACAGCTGCACTTTTCCTCAAATTACTCTCCCTTGCTGCTACCTTATCAGGGGCTGCCCTAGCCCTATCTGGAGCAAAGCTCCTGCTACTACATGCCCCGGGTCCTCCCTACTACATGGTACTACTAATCCGCACTGTTACCGCTTTTAACGCTCCACCATGCTACAAGTAGTCTCGTGGAACGTTAAAGGGCTTCGTTCCCCCAACAAACGTATGAAGATACTGCGACACCTCAAGAGACTCAAAACAGACGTAGCGTTGCTACAAGAAACCCATCTCTCCTCATCCGACTTTGTTCGGATGAGGAAGCTCTGGGTGGGTGAGGTGGTAGGTTCTGAGGCCGTAGGCCGGAAAGCAGGGGTTCTTATTCTTATTAATAAGAATCTTCCTTGTAAGATCCTATCTACGGACACAGACCAACAGGGTAGACTCCTCACGATCAGGGCCCTCATAGGGACCAAGGAACTTGCTATTACGAACGTCTATGCCCCCAATAGCCCCACAAAACCTTTTTTCAGCGCATTGACTAGTTGGCTCCTGCGCTTCCCCCACCTCCCGCATCTGGTGGGGGGCGACTTCAATTCCGTTACCCACCCGGTAGATGACAAATCCTCATCATTGCGCCCCATACTCTGTTCGACTGCTACTATTCCCACGAGCCTGGCAATGACTATGGAATCCCTTCACCTACATGACATTTGGCGACTACACCACCCGACCGACCGAGAATTTTCCTTTTACTCTTATCCCCACAATGTCTTTTCAAGGATTGACTATTTTTTTAGCTCTAATGACTTAATCCCCTTCCTTCCGACAGCGGAAATCCATGATATAGCCATATCAGATCATGCTCCGATATCAGTGACTCTAGAGACCCCCGACATACACCCCAATCCCAAAATTTGGCGTTTCCCCTCCTATTTGCAGCACAACGCAGATTTTCAAGCTTTCATGACGAAAGAATGGGCATCATATTCACAGACGAACGCAATACATGCTGACAACCCACACTTGTTTTGGGACGCAGGTAAGGCGTTCCTTAGGGGACGCATTATCTCTTACGCCTCCTCATTCAAGAAACACGCCCAGTCTCAATACAAAGCCTCCAGTTCCAGATTACATCAGGCCCAGCGAGCACTCTATGCCTTAAACTCCCCCGAAAATCGCGAGGCCTGGCATACAGCCAAGCAGTCATTTGACACTTGGGCCGAAACCTTGGAAAACACTAAACATGCCCACTTCGACGCCACTCTACACAAATTTGGCAACAAGGCTGGCAAGCTTCTTGCCAGACTATGCAAGGGAACCTACCGCCCCACGGTCATATCATCGCTACGCGACCCCGATGGCACAGTCGCGACTACTCCAAAGGGCATCAATGCGGCGATGCTCCGCTTTTATTCCTCCCTCTATGCGGCGGACCCTATTGACCGACCCACTGCTCGCGACTTCCTCGACGAAGTACAATTGACCCGAGTATCTCCCGCACAACTCGATTCGTTAAACGCCCCCATTTCCCCCTCGGAGATATCCGATACGATTCGTAAACTAGCTTCCTCCAAAGCCCCAGGCCCGGATGGCCTATCAGGCGAGTTTTATAAATCTTTAAACGCACTTCTAACCCCGACCCTGGCCGATGTCTACCAACATATATGGTCTGGTGGCCCCTATCTCCCGTCCGGCAACCAAGCAATTATTAAGTTGTTAGAAAAAAAGGGTAAGGACCCACAAGAGCCCGGGTCATATAGACCCATCTCGCTTCTAAACCTTGACGTCAAAATTCTTTCCAAAATAATAGCTAATAGACTGGCTGACATCATCCCCTCCCTGATCCACTCCGCCCAGTCAGGTTTTGTCAAGGGCAGAACGGCAACTATCAATATCAGGAAGGTGATGATGGCACTAGAACATGCCAGATGTCACCCTACCAGCGATCTAGCCATTATCACCCTAGATGCCGAAAAGGCTTTTGACAATGTCAACTTTGAATGGCTATCCATGGTACTGGGAGATATGGGCTTCACCGGACCATTTCTACACCTGATCAGCTCCATGTACACATCCCCTGCAGCCAGACTGGTGGCCGCTGGCCTCCTCTCGGATGAGTTCCGGCTACATAAGGGAACCAGACAAGGTTGCCCCCTGTCCCCACTCCTCTTTAATCTGGCCTTGGAGCCACTATCCAGATACCTGACATATAAAGCTCCGCTACACGGGATCGAAATCGGGTCACACGAATTAAGAACCTCCCTCTTTGCTGACGATGTCTTGATATTCTCCGCCAACCCTTCAACAGACATGCCCACGATTAAATTCTTATTTGACCGTTTCAGACAGTGCTCGGGACTGCGTATTAATTACTCCAAGAGCGAAATACTCCCCCTGGGATCCCTTCCACCCCCGACATGGGCAAACCACTCCATTTTCAAAGTAGCCAGAACCCATATCACGTACTTGGGCATTAAGATAGGGAGGCTCCCCTCATCTCTCTACCACCTGAACTACCCCCCCCTTTTTGCCAAACTTATACAGGAATTAGACAACTGGATGGATCTGCCTCTTTCGCTCTTGGGAAGGTGTCACCTGGTAAAAATGGTCAGCTTTGCACGCCTCCTGTATCCCCTTCAGACGATACCCTTACTCCTTAGACACAAGGATACAAAACTTTTAAACTCAGCAATCTCTAAATTCCTGTGGCGAGGCAAAAGACCCCGCATAGCCTTCTCTAAACTTCACCTTCCCAGGAGCGAAGGGGGTATTAGCCTTCCCAATCTTAGAATGTATAACCTAGCATGTCTTTTGAGGGTAGGTCTTGACTGGATATCCCAAAAATCCCGCTGCTCTAATTACCCACTGGAAGCTGCAATGACCCATCCTTACTCCCTAGCTGCTCTTCTCCATTGCAAATGGAAACAATTAGATCCGTCATTGCAACACAACCTTTTACTGAGAGACACGGCTATTGCCTGGAGAGAAACACGGAAGAGCCTTAAGCTGTCCCCCTTCATTTCTAGACATCTCCCGATACAAGGCAACCCGCACTTTACCCCGGGGTTGGACCGCCAACCCTATGAAACATGGCGTCAACAGGGCCTCGTCACCTTCTTCTCCTTATGTGACCCGGACTCTGGTCGAGCACTTCCCTTCCACCGGCTAGCTGTCAAGTTCTCCTTACCGGATTCCTCCGCCTTTCACCATGGCCAATGCCTCAGCTTCTTGCAGAAAACTTGCAGAGCGGAACATGCAAGATTCCAATCCTCTTTCATCGAAGTACTTCTCCACAAAGACTCTTATGGCATCTCTGATATTTACAAACCTCTACTACTGAATACTACACCCTCTCTGGAATCTTCCTCGGTCTCTAACTGGGCCAAAGATTTCCCAAGTACCGATATTGTGGATAAGATCCTACACGGACTCCAAACAGTCTATAATTTGGTACCAAATGAAACTTGGAGGGAAACCCAACTAAAAATTGTACATCGAGCACACATACCTTTTCTACATTCCTCACCTTCGTGTCAATCTGCTGCTTCTTTGTGCCCTCTCTGCCAGCATCCAAGACCCTCCCTTACCCACCGCTATTGGTCTTGCCTGGTCATCTCCTCATTCTGGGATGGAATTTTGGCTTTTATTTTCAAGATAACACTCCTGAAACTCCCCAAGGACCCGCTACTCCTTATCTTTGGGTATTGGGACCCCAAACTACTCCCCTGGTCGGCTACCCCCACACCTCTGGGCAAGGAGTGGGCCTTGCTCTGCTTGTTACTCGCTAGGAGAACCATCCTAGCCAACTGGACAACCACGACTAAACCCTCTGTTCCACAAGTAGACAAATTGAATACTAGCTTTCTCAACGCCAAAGCCAAACTACGTTTTCACAACAGATGGGGCTTCTATATGGCATCTAAACTCACCCCACAGGAACGAGCCCACCTTGAGGACCACTCCTTCATCCATAAGGGACACGCGCCAACGGCGATAATCGCTGCAACCTGAAACTGTACCAAGCGGGTCTCTGTGCTCCTGACTCTCTCTCTCCCCCCACACGGGGACTCTTCACCTCCATGGACAGCCGGGATCTGTGCAGCACCTCTCCCCCCCCCACTATGCAATGAACTGCACCTGCTACTGACCAATCCCCCCCCCCTCCCGCTCCCCCCCCCCCACGGTTATTTTATTTCATATTTATTTTATTTCATATTCAGTATATACTTTATTTTATCCTGTAGTTCGCTTTTATAAAACACATCAGGTTACCTTCTGACCTCCAGATCCATCCAGTTGAAGCTTCCCCTTCTCCCTTCTTCGGGGAGAATGGTTAGTCTTCCCTTAAGCTATGTACACACTGTTTAGTTACTACCAAACCCTAAGCTGTATGATTGTTTTCACTCGATCTTTCTATTTCAATGAGAAAACTTTCGCCTTTGTATTATGTACAATTTGTTCTATGCCTTTTTCAATAAAATTTTATTTAAAAAAAAACAAAAAAAAAAAAAAAACAAATCTACACGGGTGCCACGGGTTACATGCTTGACGGCCGTCAGAAGGTTCACCCAGTGGGCAGTAAAACTGATATACCTTCCCTGCCCGTGTTTGCTAGACCACGTGTCTGTGGTCAGATGTATCTTGGCACCGACACTGTGTGCCAGAGATACATTCACTTGCCGCTGAACATGGCCATATAGCTCTGGGATGCCCTTCTCAGAGAAATACTTCCTTCCTGGGACCTTCCATTGTGGTGTTCCAATGGCCACAAATTTGCGAAAGGCCTCCGAGTCCACCAGTTTATATGGCAGTAGTTGGCGGGCTATCAGTTCTGACAAGCCAGCCGTCAACCGTTGGGCAAGAGGGTTATCCGGCGTCATCATTTTTTGAAGCTCGAACATTAGGCCCACGGAAGCCTGCCTTTTTGCAGAAAAACGTGAGCTTGGCGTGATGGAAGGTGGAGTGGAGGACAATTGTGAGGAGAGAGGAGAAGGAGAAGTAGAAGACGAGGCTGGACGGTGAGAGCCTGCAGTGTGGCTTTGTGTGTTCCGTTGCTCCCACTGGGCTCGGTGATGGCTGCTCATGTGCCTTCTTAAGGCGGTCGTCCCTAGGTGAGTGTTGGGCTTACCGCGACTAATGCATTGACCGCAAAGATTGCAGATGGCAACGCTATTGTCAGCAGCGGACAAGTTAAAAAAAGCCCACACTGCGGAGCCATGTGCCGGTGTCCTGGGAGCGCCAGATGTGACCGTACATGGTCGATGACTCGCTCCTGATACATTTGCAGTCTGCTTTGTCCCTCCTGTGCAATGTAAGTTATTCCTGCTTCTCCTCCCTATCTGCTGGTCCATATCTCCCTCTGAACTCCCCTCCTCTTCCTCTCTTGTGGGCACCCACGTGACATCACTAGACACGTCATCATCAACGTCACCTTCCCCACCGCTATAAGTAGAGATCTCGGAGTAGGCAGCAACACCGGGGACCAACCTCCTCCTTGGGCTGATCTGGGTACTGTCGTCAGACTGCTGAGTAGCGGTTGTTGCTACCTCCTCTTCCTGATCCAATACCAAGAGTGGCTGCGCATCAGAAATGTCCTCTTGATATGGATCGGAAAATAATTCCTGTGACTCAAGCGGAAGGTATGTGGTGGTGGTGGTGGTGGTGTTGTTGGTGGTAGTGTCTTTGGGGGTGCACATAGCAGAGAGTGAAGAAGAGGGTGCAGATCGAGAGGATGAGGAGGGTGCAGAAGAGTAAGGCTGAGTGAGCCACTCAACCAAGTCTGGTGCGTCCTTTAAAGTAATTGAACGCACCTTCTGCAACTTCCCACTTTGGCTCAAGGCTGTTGCTCCTGCCCTACCCCTACCACCCCTGAGGAAGGGCCTGCCTCTTCCTCTGCCTGTCATTTTTTAAATCACCCTGTGACAAAACTCTTAGTCCCTATACCGCTGAAGGACTGCTGCAGTATAGGGCAGCGGTCAGCAGTGGTGCACCTCAACCCTATCTATTGTGGACCGATAGCGGTCCTTACAGAACAGCAGACTGTACCGCACTCAACCCTATGTACTGTAGCACCCTTCACCAAGTTACCAGTCCTTATAAGGACTTTTGTGGACCAAGCAGGTTGTGTGTTAGTGATTAGCAGACTGTACGTCAGTCCCTATACCAATGAAAGACTGCTGCAGTATAGGGCAGCGGTCAGCAGTGGTGCACCTCAACCCTATCTATTGTGGACCGATAGCGGTCCTTACAGAACAGCAGACTGTACCGCACTCAACCCTATGTACTGTAGCACCCTAGACCAAGTTACCAGTCCTTATAAGAACTTTTGTGGACCAAGCAGGTTGTGTGTTAGTGATTAGCAGACTGTACGTCAGTCCCTATACCAATGAAGGACTGCTGCAGTATAGGGCAGCAGTCAGCAGTAGTGCACCTCAACCCTATCTATTGTGAACCGATAGCGGTCCTTACAGAACAGCAGACTGTACCACACTCAACCCTATGTACTGTAGCACCCTAGACCAAGTTACCAGTCCTTATAGGAACTTTTGTGGACCAAGCAGGTTGTGTGTTAGTGATTAGCAGACTGTACTTCAGTCCCTATACCAATGAAGGACTGCTGCAGTATAGGGCAGCGGTCAGCAGGGGTGCACCTCAACCCTATCTATTGTGGACCGATAGCGGTCCTTACAGAACAGCAGACTGTACCGCACTCAACCCTATGTACTGTAGCACCCTAGACCAAGTTACCAGTCCTTATAAGAACTTTTGTGGACCAAGCAGGTTGTGTGTTAGTGATTAGCAGACTGTACGTCAGTCCCTATACCAATGAAGGACTGCTGCAATATAGGGCAGCAGTCAGCAGTAGTGCACCTCAACCCTATGTATTGTGGACCGATAACAGTCCTTATAGAATAGCAGACTGTACCTCACTCAACCCTATGTACTGTAGCACCCTAGACCAAGTTACCAGTCCTTATAAGAACTTTTGTGGACCAAGCAGGTTGTGTGTTAGTGATTAGCAGACTGTATGTCAGTCCCTATACCAATGAAGGACTGCTGCAGTATAGGGCAGCGGTCAGCAGTGGTGCACCTCAACCCTATCTATTGTGGACCGATAGCGGTCCTTACAGAACAGCAGACTGTACCGCACTCAACCCTATGTACTGTAGCACCCTAGACAGACCAAGTTACCAGTCCTGATAAAGAGCTTTGTGGAACAAGTGAGTTGTGAATGATTAGCAGACTGCAGCAGAAGGGCAGCAGTCAAGTATAATATTCTTTCTATATTTGGAAGAAAGAATATTATACGTGTACAAGCCTATTACCGTACCACTGATACCAGTCCTGAAAAGAACCTTTGTGCAACTAATAGTAACAGCAAGTCTTTAACCACTTTCAGACCGGACCATTTTGCTGGTAAATGACCAGAGGTCTTTTTACACTTTGGCACTGCGCTGCTTTAACTGGTAATTGCGCGGTCATGCAATGTTGTACCCAAACAAAATTTGCGTCCTTTTCTTCCCACAAATAGAGCTTTCTTTTGATGGTATTTGATTGCCTCTGCGATTTTTATTTTTTGCGATATAAACGTAAAAAGACCGCAAATTTTGAAAAAAAATGATATTTTCTACTTTTTGTTATTAGAAAAATCCAATAAACTCAATTTTAGTCATACATTTAGGCCAAAATGTATTCAGCCACATGTCTTTGGTAAAAAAAAAGTCAATAATTGTATATTTATTGGTTTGCGCAAAAGTTGTCACATCTACAAACTAAGGTACGTTTTCTGGAATTTACGCAGCTTTTAGTTTACGACTGCCTATCTCATTTCTTGAGGTGCTAAAATGGCAGGGCAGTACAAAACCCCCCCAAATGACCCCATTTTGGAAAGTAGACCCCCTAAGGAAATTGATAAGAGGCATGTTGAGCCCATTGAATATTTTATTTTTTTGCCTCAAGCGATTGAATAATGACAAAAAAAAAAATTTTTTTTTTTTTTTACACAAAGTTGTCACTAAATGATATATTGCTCACACATGCTATGGGCGTATGTGAAATGACACCCCAAAATAAATTCTGCTGCTTCTCCTGAGTATGGGGATACCACATATGTGGGACTTTTTGGGAGCCTAGCCGCGTACGGGGCCCCGAAAACCAAGCACCGCCTTCAGGCTTTCTAAGGGCGTAAATTTTTGAGTTCACTTCTCACTACCTATTACAGTTTTGAAGGCCATAAAATGCCAAGATGGCACAAAACCCCCACAAATGACCCCATTTTAGAAAGTAGACACCCCAAGCTATTTGCTGAGAGGCATGTTGAGTTCATGGAATATTTTATATTTTGCCACAAGTTGCGGGAAAATTACAAACTTTTTTTTATTTTTATTTTTTTTCACAAAGTTGTCACTAAATGATATATTGCTCACGCATGCCATGGGCATATGTGAAATGACACCCCAAAATAAATTCTGCTGCTTCTCCTGAGTATGGGGATACCACATATGTGGGACTTTTTGGGAGCCTAGCCGCGTACGGGGCCCCGAAAACCAAGCACCGCCTTCAGGCTTTCTAAGGGCGTTACAGTTTTGAAGGCCATAAAATGCCAAGATGGCACAAACCCCCCCCAAATGACCCCATTTTGGAAAGTAGACACCCCTAAATTTAGGGGTACACTAGTGAGACTAGGTAATAAATGGCGGGTGCCCTGAAACTATAAAAAAATAACTAACCAACCAGCGTCACCTGTAACAGTTATATGGTGATCACTGGTGAAAGGGTTAACTAGGGGGCAATTAGGGGGCTTTATGCGGTAGTATATGGGGGTCCCTGGCGCTATAAAAAGCTGCAGCGAACCTAAATACCTACCTGCCTAACTAGCGTCACCTGTGACACTAATACAGCGATCAGAAAAACGATCGCTTATTAGGCTGGGTTCACACTGGAGCGATGCGGGAACGCCACGAATGCGCGGCGGGTTCCCGCATCGCATGCCTCCCGGCGGCAGTTCACACTGCCCTATGCGAACTGCTGGGAGTGTCAGTGAAATGTTACTGACACCCCCAGATCAGTTCGCATATCGCAGTGCGATCTGCAAACTCGGATCGCATGGTGTGAACACCCATGCGATCCGATTCTGCTGCGGGCCAAAAAAAGGGTCCCGTGCGAATTTGCGGCGGGTGCGGCGGGTGTGGCGGGTGCGGCGAATGGCTGAACTCGAATCGCACAGAGATCGGATGTGATTTGCACTGCAGTGCGGTGCGAATCACATTCGTTCTCATAAACCGCTGCAATGTGAACCCAGCCTTAGTGACACTGGCGACGGGGGGTGATCACGGGGTTAAACCTTTATTGGGGGGGTTAGGGGGGTACATTAGAACTAAAGGGGGCTAACTCTAACTGCCCTAACAGTTATTACAGTCACAAATGACACCAATGCAAAAAAAAAAAAAAAAAATGACATTGGTGTCACTGTGACTGGGGGGCAGGGGTAATTGGGGGGGTGATCGGGGGGTAAAGGGGGGGTGTGAGTGTGCCTGGCATGTTCTACTGTGTGTGTAGAGTGTTGGTGCAACTCACCGATCCGCTCTCCTCCGTGTCGGAACGAAAAATACCGACACGGAGGAGAGAATACATCACTTCCTCTCCTGTGTTTACATTACAGGAGAGGAAGTGATGTCACCGGGGATTTCTATTCGTCGGGAGCGATCGCGAGGGGGTGGCCATGAATGAATGGCCGTCCCCTCGTCCGGGATCGCTCCCGTACGAATACCGACCGCCGCAGGCACCGGGCGGGGGCCCGATCGGGCCCCCGACCCGCGGGAGGCAAGGGACGTACATGTATGTCCTTATGCCTGCCCGTGCCATTGTACCGACGTACATCGGCGTGCGGCGGTCGGCAACTGGTTAAACTGACCCTCACTGCCTGACACACTGCTTCCTTCCTGTCCCTATACAAAGTGGCAAAAAAGAGTAGACTGGAACGATTAGTGGTTACTGGAATAGCTCTTTTGTGGACCTGATAGCAGGGGCGGATCCAGAGCCTAGTCTCGGGAGGGGCACTGCCAGAAAATAAGGTGTTGCTTATAGAACACGTTTATATTAAAATATATGTATTTAACATATCATACAGTCATAACCTTGTTTAAAACAGTGACACTGTTTTAAAGTGTTAGATGCATCCCCATGCCGGTGTGGTAAAATTTCCTGCGACTCATAAAAATTCCTCACCCCGTCACTTCCGGTGAGGCTCCGTCACTCTAACAGCTGACGGCGGGCCTTTACTGCGCATGCGCCAAGTCCGTGATCTGAACGGCGCATACGCAAGATCTTAATTTCAGTGGTGGTTAAAAATTCTACACGGAGACTTGCTGGTGGGCGGGCGGAGCTGAACAGATGCTCAGGACGTCAGCAGCAGCCCCGCCCACCCCACTAACATGCCCCTGAATCTTAAGTGGTGGTTAAAAATTATACTCAAGTGGGCGGAGACTTGCGGGTGGGTGGGCGGAGCTAAGCTGCTTAGAACGTCATCAGCAGTCTTGCCCACCCCACTAACATGCCCCTGAAGCGCTGGATGTTGTTTATGGTCGAGAAAATGTATGGCTTCAGCTGCTATTAACAGCAATCGCGCATGTGCGGGATTTTTGATTACTGACCAGAAAAATTATGCACTCACTAATGATGGCTTTATTATATCATCGGCAGCACCAATATGTATAGTATTTATTAAATCTGAACAATAAGCAGTGTATTTATTAAAGCTGAACAATTAGCAGTGCATTTATTAAAGCTGAACAATAAGCAGTGTATTTATTAAAGCTGAACAATTAGCAGTGTGTTTATTAAAGCTGAACAATTAGCAGTGTGTTTATTAGGCTGCTTTCACACTGGGGCAGTGCGGGCGTCGACGGTAAAGCACCGCTATTTTTAGCGGCGCTTTACCGTCGTTTTAGCGGCGGTCTGCGGCGCTAGCGGGGTGGTTTTAACCCCCGCTAGCGGCCGAAAAAGGGTTAAAACCACCCGCAAAGCGCCGCTGCAGCGGCGCTTTGTGGGCGCTTTGCCGGCGGTATTGCCGCGCTGTCCCATTGATTTCAATGGGTAGGAGCGGTTTAGGAGCGGTGAATACACCGCTCCTTCACCGCTCCAAAGATGTGGCTAGCAGGACTTTTTTCACTGTCCTGCCAGCGCACCGCTTCAGTGTGAAAGCCCTCCGGCTTTCACACTGCAGTGACAGGGGCTGGTTTTTTTCAGGCGCTACACAGGCGCTATTTTTAGCGCTGTAACGCCTGAAAACCGCCCCAGTGTGAAAGGGGCCTTAAAGCTGAAGAATATGGGCACAATATTGGGGACAGTGTGTGCGTTTGGGGACAGTGGCTGCATTTGGGCACAGTGGCTGCGTTTGGGGCACAATGTCTGCGTTTGGGGACAGTGTGTGCGACAGTGTCTGCATTTGGGCACAGTGGCTGCATTTGGAATGATCACAGTCAATTGCGTGGTAAACGGCCAATGGCTGTTTACCAGCATCAGTGGCGAGCAGTGTTCCCGGAAACACGCCGCCACCAACGTGCACGCGCAGAGCGCGCCCGCGATCGCCGTGGAGATGTGGGGCGGCCACCAACGTACACGCGCAGAGCGCGCCCGCGATCACCATGGAGAGGTGGGGCGGCCACCAACGTACACGCGCAGAGCGCGCCCGCGGTCGCCATGGAGGGGTGGGGCGGAACCATCTGTGATCACGCGGTAAACAGCCTCATGGCTGTAATGGGGCCTAGTCCTCATGTGATGGGAACCAAGGCCTGATGTGATGGGGGGGGGGGGGGGTCCTGTAGGGTTGCCACCTGTCCGGGATTCACCCGGACAGTACGGGTTTAGAGTAATTTTGAATCATGTGTCCGGGTCTCCTGCCTCCTGGATCCCGGACAAATGATCCTTTGCACTGTGGCTCAGGGCTCTAACTGTTTAGCTGGAACATTACTATTCTTAAGCCAATAAAGTAGTTCGGAAAATCTAATCAGTTCTGCTGCCGCTTCTATAGTATCCGCAGGTGGAATGTAGCGGCCGGGAACTGCAGCTTAAAGGTTTTGTCCCGCGGTCCCATGGCTTTTTTCTAGCAGAACTTTTCTCAGGCAATGCACAGGTCAGATCGTACAGGAGAAGAGATTCCCGCCACACACTGAGGGGACTCAAACTCTATAGAAGAATGAGTCTGCCCAGCAATGCCCTGTGAGTGTTCGGTGTGTCCATGTAGAATTGGAGGAGAGCGCTGGATCGGGGAGAAGAGCTCCATGATTGGCCAATCAGCAGGTCATTTATCACACAGACAGCTGAGCTGACCGGAAAACAGACCGTGCAAGTGACCAGCCGCAGAATCAGATCCATCCACACTACTGGGCTGGGTAAGAAAAACAGATCTGAGGAGGGAGGGGGAGAGGGGGAGTTTTTAGGATTCTTTGCTATCACCTCTGTGTTGTATGTAATGATCGGGAGTCAGACTCAGTGCCAGCATAATACAATGTACAATGTCCTGCATAGAATAGTGTGTCCACTCCACAGGTCTTCCTGTCATCCTGCCTGCCCCCCTCCTGTCACACTGTCTCCTCCTGTCACTCTGCCCCCTCCTGTCACCCTGCCCCATCTTGTCACCCTGCCCCCTCCTGTCACCCTGCCCCATCTTGTCACCCTGCCCCCTCCTGTCACCCTGCCCCATCTTGTCACCCTGCCCCCTCCTGTCACCCTGCCCCCTCCTGTCACCCTGCCCCATCTTGTCACCCTGCCCCCTCTTGTCACTCTGTCCCCTCTTGTCACTCTGCCCCCTCCTGTCACCCTGCCCCCTCCTGTCACCCTGCCCCATCTTGTCACCCTGCCCCCTCCTGTCACTCTGCCCCCTCCTGTCACTCTGCCCCCTCCTGTCACTCTGCCCCCTCCTGTCACTCTGTCCCCTCCTGTCACCCTGCCCCATCTTGTCACTCTGCCCCCTCCTGTCGCTCTGCCCCCTCCTGTCGCTCTGTCCCATCTTGTCACTCTGTCCCCTCCTGTCACCCTGTCCCCTCCTGTCACCCTGCCCCATCCTGTCACCCTGCCCCATCTTGTCACTCTGCCCCCTCCTGTCACTCTGTCCCCTCCTGTCACTCTGTCCCCTCCTGTCACTCTGTCCCCTCCTGTCACTCTGCCCCTCCTGTCACCCTGCCCCCTCCTGTCACTCTGCCCCATCCTGTCACTCTGCCCCATCCTGTCACCCTGCCCCATCTTGTCGCCCTGCCCCCTCCTGTCGCCCTGCCCCCTCCTGTCGCTCTGTCCCCTCCTGTCGCTCTGTCCCCTCCTGTCGCTCTGTCCCCTCCTGTCGCTCTGTCCCCTCCTGTCGCTCTGCCCCCTCCTGTCGCTCTGCCCCCACCTGTCGCTCTGCCCCCACCTGTCACTCTGCCCCCTCCTGTCCCCCTGCCCCCACCTTTCATTCTGCCCCCTCCTATCACACTGCCCCCTCCTGTCCCCCTGCCCCCCACCTGTCACTTTGCCTCCTCCTGTCACTCTGCTCCTCCTGTCACTCTGACCCCACAGCATCGCCCCGAAATTGAATGCATTGCACATGGATGCAGGAAGCCCCTATTCACTTGAGTGGGCCACATTCGGCAGGCAATGCTGCTCAGTGAACCTAACAGTGCAGACATGTTTTGTCGCACTGTGATGCAAAGCATTTTGGCAGTGGCAGGTACACATCCCCCTCTGCTGCCTTTTTAGCTTAAGGGGAATGGTTAGGTAGCAGTTAAAATACAGCTCAACCTCTAATTTTTACTGTCCCCCCATCCACAAGTGTAAACGAAGTCGCAGGGCACGCTGAAGAGTGATCCATAGTGGATCATGTTTTGAAGGTATTTGACGAGAGGTGAAGAAGAATGTTGCCTCCTGCTTTTAACCCCTAAAAACCAATGACACTGTGCTGTAGCCATGTGCATTGCACACGGGTGTAGCGCAGCCCCATTCTGGTGTATAGGTTAAGTTAAGCAAGCGTAGTGCCGTGCACCACTAAAATGTTCGGGTTTGGCTTGAAGAAAAGGTGGCAACCCTAGGGGTCCTGTGATGTGATGGGGGGTCTTCTGATGTGATGAGAGTGTCCTGTGATGTAATGGGGCCTAGTCCTCATGTGATGGGGACCAAGGCCTGATGTGATGGAGGGGGGGGGTCCTGTGATGTGATGGGGGGTCTTCTGATGTGATGGGGGTCCTGTGATGTAATGGGGCCTAGTCCTCATGTGATGGGGACCAAGGCCTGATGTGATGGGGGGGGGGGGGTCCTGTGATGTGATGGGGGGTCTTCTGATGTGATGGGAGTGTCCTGTGATGTAATGGGGGGCCTAGGCCTGATGTGATGGTAACCAAGGCCTGATGTGATGGGGGGGTCCTGTGATGTGATGGGGGTCTTCTGATATGATGGGGGTGTCCTGTGATGTAATGGGGGCCTAGGCCTGATGTGATGGTAACCAAGGCCTGATGTGATGGGGGGTCTCCTGATGCGATGGGGGGGTCTTCTGATGTGATGGGGGTCCTGTGATGTAATGGGGGCCTAGTCCTCATGTGATGGGGACCAAGGCCTGATGTGATGGGGGGGGTCCTGTGATGTGATGGGGGTCTTCTGATGTGATGGGAGTGTCCTGTGATGTAATGGGGCCTAGTCCTCATGTGATGGGGACCAAGGCCTGATGTGATGGGGGGGTCCTGTGATGTGATGGGGGGTCTAGGCCTGATGTGATGGTAAGCAAGGCCTGATGTGATGGGGGGTCCTGTGATGTGATGGGGGGTCTCCTGATGTGATGGGGGTCCTGTGATGTAATGGGGCCTAGTCCTCATGTGATGGGGACTAAGGCCTGATGTGATGGGGGGGGTCCTGTGATGTGATGGGGGGGGTCTTCTGATGTGATGGGGGTGTCCTGTGATGTAATGGGGGGCCTAGGCCTGATGTGATGGTAACCAAGGCCTGATGTGATGGGGGGGGTCCTGTGATGTGATGGGGGTCTTCTGATGTGATGGGGGTGTCCTGTGATGTAATGGGGGCCTAGGCCTGATGTGATGGTAACCAAGGCCTGATGTGATGGGGGGTCTTCTGATGCGATGGGGGGGTCTTCTGATGTGATGGGGGTCCTGTGATGTAATGGGGGCCTAGTCCTCATGTGATGGGGACCAAGGCCTGATGTGATGGGGGTCCTGTGTTGTGATGGGGGTCTTCTGATGTGATGGGAGTGTCCTGTGATGTAATGGGGCCTAGTCCTCATGTGATGGGGACCAAGGCCTGATGTGATGGGGGGGTCCTGTGATGTTATGGGGGTCTTCTGATGTGATGGGGGTCCTGTGATGTAATGGGGCCTAGTCCTCATGTGATGGGGACCAAGGCCTGATGTGATGGGGGGGGTCCTGTGATGTGATGGGGGGTCTTCTGATGTGATGGGAGTGTCCTGTGATGTAATGGGGGGCCTAGGCCTGATGTGATGGTAACCAAGGCCTGATGTGATGGGGGGTCCTGTGATGTGATGGGGGGTCTTCTGATGTGATGGGGGTCCTGTGATGTAATGGGGGCCTAGTCCTCATGTGATGGGGACCTAGGCCTGATGTGATGGGGGAAGGGAATGCACTTGCATTGTCCAGTAGGGGTGCAATGGATCATCACCGATCCGTGATGCAAATAGGTCACCCTGTTCAGATCAGCACACGCCACGATCCGCGGAGTGCCCCGCGGCCTCGGCCTTAGGAAAGGCCGTGGCTTCGGCCTAGCTCCGTAGCGGCGGCCATCTTGGTGCACCCATTTACAATGTGATCGCTTCGTCAAATGACGGAGCGACCACTTGTAAACAAACTGGCGTCATAGTGACGCCAGTTCCTCTCTCCCCTCTGTGTACTGATCTGTACAATGGAGGGGAGAAATTGGAAGGCAGCAGCGCTGCGGGCTGCATCTGTTGTGTCCACAGAACTGCTCTGTGACAAGTGCAGTCACAGCCATCCCTCCATACCCAGCCAATACTCTGCCGTACCCAGCCAATACTCTGCCGTACCCAGCCAATACTCTGCCGTACCCAGCCAATACTGTGCCATACCCTGTAATATCCAGCCATACTCGGCGGTAGCCAGCCATACCCAGCCATGCTCAGCCAATATTACAGTGGGGGAGATATATATTACAGTGGGGACTATTTTGTGGTGGAATTTTAACAGGTTTTTGCAAATTCAATTATTATTGGCTGATCCGAAAACTGATCCAATCCGTGACTCAGATCCGAGGAACAATCCGGTCCGTGAGTTTTTTGTATCCGTTGCACCCCTATTGTCCAGTGATAGGAGACTTGTAACAGCGAAGCAAGGGCGTACTGATGATTGTTTTTCGATCAATGCAACTAGCTGGTGTATCAAGAACCCATTACATCACAGTGTGGCTGATGCTGCTGTTAGGAAGTTTTTAGTGTTTAGGAGTGTGTGCACTGTGCCACACTCCAAAGATTCCTCACCTACTTGTGGTACTTGTACTAATACCTGGGTTTCTGTGTAGCGCTCTTTCCTCTTGTAGTAGAGTCCTGGGCTCTTGGAGGCATATTGGTGACTTTAAGAGTTAGGGACAGCTGACATCCTTCTGTGTAGAGTGGGTTAAAAGGCAAGTTAGGTGCAGTGCAAAAAGAATTGATGGGCACTAGACACTTTTTTAATGCACAGAGATTTATTGTCTCTTAACCACTTTGCCGCCTGGCCTATAGCAAAATGACAGCGGCAAAGTGGTTTCAAAATCCTGACCGGGCGCCATATGAGGTCCTCATGATTTTGATCCACTTTGCACCCCCGGGGGCATGCATCGTGGCGATCGTTGTTGCGGTGTGTCAGTCTGACACCCCGCAACTACGATCTCGGTAAAGAGCCTCTGACGGAGACTCTTTACCACATGATCAGCCGTGTCCTATCATGGCTGATCACAGTGTAAATAAGAAGAGACGTTGATCGGCTTTTCCTCACTTGCGTCTGTCAGACGCGAGTAGAGCCGATTGGCTGCTCCTCTGACAGGGGGGGGGGGTCTGTGCTGATCGATTATCATTGCAGCCTCCCCCGATTATGCCCACACTGGACCACCAGGGACACCACCAGGGATGCCCAGCACCAGGTATGCACCCCCTAGACCACCAGAGATGCCAGTCAGTGCCCACAATGGATGCCAATCAGTGCCCACAATGGGCATCACTGATTGGTATGCATTATTGTTTGGCACTGATTGGCATCCATCAGTACTATATAATACAATACAGTGCCGCTTATCAGTGACCATCCATGCCCATCTGTGCCGCCTATCCATGCCCGTCCATGCCGCCTATCCATGCCAATCCTTGCCAGCTATCAGTGCCAATTTGTGCCACCTATCAGTGCCCATCCGTGTCGCCCATCAGAGCCACCTCATCAGTGCCCATCAGTGTGGCCTTATCGGTACCCGTCACTGCAGCCCCATCAGTGAAGGAGAAAACTTTTATGTCTTTTTTTTATTTGTTTAGCAAAAAATAAAAACCGTAGAGGTGATCAAATACCACCAAAAGAAAGCTCTGTTTGTGGGAAAAAAATGATAAAAATTTAATTTGGATACAGTGTAGCATCTCCGACCTTCTCAGGTGACCAGCACTTAAAGGAGCTCTCAAAGCGTCTCCTCAGATAGGTCCCTGGCTTGGCACTAACTCAAGTTTTCCCACTTCAGCATCTCTGGTTAGTGAGAAGACTGCTTGGGTAATGGCTTTAGTTACTCACAATGGTCTCTGGTACCACGGTGTATGGTCCCTTTGTGGCGACAGCTGTTCCTTTTTACCTCCCGACCGCAGCTTGTTTTCCCAGACAGGAGCACTGTTGCTTCTGGTTGGACTACAAGCTGTAAGTCCCAACCCGACGCTGCTCTCCCACAATGTCCCTCAGGCAGCCTAGCAGCCAGATGTCCCTGGGATAGAAGCTAGCCATGTGACCTAGCAACTCAGGGCAACACATCACATGTCCACATGAGGACTAGGCCCCATTACATCACAGGACACTCCCATCACATCAGAAGACCCCATCACATCACAGGACCCCCCCATCACATCAGGCCTTGGTCCCCATCACATGAGGACTAGGCCCCCATTACATCACAGGACCCCCATCACATCAGAAGACCCCCCTATCGCATCAGAAGACCCCCCATCACATCAGGCCTTGGTTACCATCACAAAAGGCCTAGGCCCCCATTACATCACAGGACACCCCCATCACATCAGAAGACCCCCATCACATCACAGGACCCCCCCATCACATCAGGCCTTGGTCCCCATCACATGAGGACTAGGCCCCCATTACATCAGAAGACCCCCCCATCGCATCAGAAGACCCCCCCCCATCGCATCAGAAGACCCCCCATCACATCAGGCCTTGGTTACCATCACATCAGGCCTAGGCCCCCATTACATCACAGGACACCCCCATCACATCAGAAGACCCCCATCACATCACAGGACCCCCCCCCATCACATCAGGCCTTGGTTACCATCACATCAGGCCTAGGCCCCCCATTACATCACAGGACACCCCCATCACATCAGAAGACCCCCCCCCATCACATCACAGGACCCCCCCCATCACATCAGGCCTAGGTCCCCATCACATGAGGACTAGGCCCCCATTACATCACAGGACCCCCATCACATCAGAAGACCCCCCATCACATCACAGGACCCCCCATCACATCAGGCATTGGTTACCATCACATCAGGCCTAGGCCCCCCATTACATCACAGGACACCCCCATCACATCAGAAGACCCCCCATCACATCACAGGACCCCCCCCCCCCATCACATCAGGCCTAGGTCCCCATCACATGAGGACTAGGCCCCATTACATCACAGGACACTCCCATCACATCAGAAGACCCCCCATCACATCACAGGACCCCCCCCATCACATCAGGCCTTGGTCCCCATCACATGAGGACTAGGCCCCCATTACATCACAGGACCCTCATCACATCAGTAGACCCCCCCATCGCATCAGAAGACCCCCCATCACATCAGGCCTTGGTTACCATCACATCAGACCTAGGCCCCCATTACATCACAGGACACCCCCATCACATCAGAAGACCCCCATCACATCACAGGACCCCCCCCCCCATCACATCAGGCCTTGGTTACCATCACATCAGGCCTAGGCCCCCCATTACATCACAGGACACCCCCATCACATCAGAAGACCCCCATCACATCACAGGACCCCCCCCCATCACATCAGGCCTTGGTTACCATCACATCAGGCCTAGGCCCCCCATTACATCACAGGACACCCCCATCACATCAGAAGACCCCCCCCATCACATCACAGGACCCCCCCCCCCCCATCACATCAGGCCTAGGTCCCCATGACATGAGGACTAGGCCCCCATTACATCACAGGACCCCCATCACATCAGAAGACCCCCCATCACATCACAGGACCCCCCATCACATCAGGCCTTGGTTACCATCACATCAGGCCTAGGCCCCCCATTACATCACAGGACACCCCCATCACATCAGAAGACCCCCATCACATCACAGGACCCCCCCCCCCATCACATCAGGCCTAGGTCCCCATCACATGGGGACTAGGCCCCCATTACATCACAGGACCCCCATCACATCAGAAGACCCCCCATCACATCAGGCCTTGGTTACCATCACATCAGGCCTAGGCCCCCCATTACATCACAGGACCCCCATCACATCAGAAGACCCCCCCATCACATCACAGAACCCCCCCATCACATCAGGCCTTGGTCCCCATCACATGAGGACTAGGCCCCATTACATCACAGGACACTCCCATCACATCAGAAGACCCCCCATCACATCACAGGACCCCCCCATCACATCAGGCCTTGGTTCCTATCACATGAGGACTAGGCCCCATTACAGCCATGAGGCTGTTTACCGCGTGATCACAGATGGTTCTGCCCCACCCCTCCACGGCGACCGCAGGCGCGCTCTGCGCGTGTACGTTGGTGGCCGCCCCACCTCTCCATGGTGATCGCGGGACGCGCTCTGCGCGTGTACGTTGGTGGCCGCCCCACATCTCCACGGCGATCGCGGGCGTGCTCTGCACGTGCACGTTGGTGGTGGCGTGTTCCCGGGAACACTGCTCGCCACTGATGCTGGTAAACAGCCATTGGCCGTTTACCACGCAATTGACTGTGATCATTCCAAATGCAGCCACTGTGCCCAAATGCAGTCACTGTCGCACACACTGTCCCCAAATGCAGACATTGTGCCCCAAACGCAGTCACTGTGCCCAAATGCAGCCACTGTCCCCAAACGCACACACTGTCCCCAATATTGTGCCCATATTCTTCAGCTTTAAGGCCCCTTTCACACTGGGGCGTTACAGCGCTAAAAATAGCGCCTGTGTAGCGCCTGAAAAAAACCGGCCCCTGTCACTGCAGTGTGAAAGCCGGAGGGCTTTCACACTGAAGCGGTGCGCTGGCAGGACAGTGAAAAAAGTCCTGCTAGCCACATCTTTGGAGCGGTGAAGGAGCGGTGTATTCACCGCTCCTACCCATTGAAATCAATGGGACAGCGCGGCAATACCGCCGGCAAAGCGGCGCTTTGCGGGTGGTTTTAACCCTTTTTCGGCCGCTAGCGGGGGTTAAAACCACCCCGCTAGCACCGCAGACCGCCGCTAAAACGACCGTAAAGCGCCGCTAAAAATAGCGGTGCTTTACCGCCGACGCCCGCACTGCCCCAGTGTGAAAGCAGCCTAATAAATACACTGCTAATTGTTCAGCTTTAATAAACACACTGCTAATTGTTCAGCTTTAATAAATACACTGCTAATTGTTCAGCTTTAATAAATACACTGCTAATTGTTCAGCTTTAATAAACACACTGCTAATTGTTCAGCTTTAATAAATACACTGCTTATTGTTCAGCTTTAATAAATACACTGCTTATTGTTCAGATTTAATAAATACTATACATATTGGTGCTGCCGATGATATAATAAAGCCATCATTAGTGAGTGCATAATTTTTCTGGTCAGTAATCAAAAATCCCGCACATGCGCGATTGCTGTTAATAGCAGCTGAAGCCATAAATTTTCTCGACCATAAACAACATCCAGCGCTTCAGGGGCATGTTAGTGGGGTGGGCAAGACTGCTGATGACGTTCTAAGCAGCTTAGCTCCGCCCGCCCACCCGCAAGTCTCTGCCCACTTGAGTATAATTTTTAACCACCACTTAAGATTCAGGGGCATGTTAGTGGGGTGGGCGGGGCTGCTGCTGACGTCCTGAGCATCTGTTCAGCTCCGCCCGCCCACCAGCAAGTCTCCGTGTAGAATTTTTAACCACCACTGAAATTAAGATCTTGCGCATGCGCCGTTCAGATCACGGACTTGGCGCATGCGCAGTAAAGGCCCGCCGTCAGCTGTTAGAGTGACGGAGCCTCACCGGAAGTGACGGGGTGAGGAATTTTTATGAGTCGCAGGAAATTTTACCACACCGGCATCCCATTTATTTGTATTCTAACACATGGCTGCATGGACACAGCCACTATGTCCCAATATGACATGCTGGGGTGGGTACCTGAAGGCACCTGGCAAGCATTCTGGGACCCACGCAGGACATATTGGGACACAAAAGCTGTGTGTGTCATTAGAAATAAATGGGATGCCAGCACAGGGATATGTACAAAACGTTATGGGACATTCCTTTTAGTATATCCCACACTTTATCCATCCCCAAGTCAGTTAAAGACAGCCCGCATGTCTGCAGCATACCCCCTGTGTGAATGAGGCCTAAAGATGAATTTTAATGTCATTTTATATCATCATTATCATCATGATCATCACACAATACAGGTGCTGTGGCTCATGATGATGATGATGATTGGTAATTGTAATACACAGCATGGAGGGGGGTAATGTACCGACTGACGCATTTGTGACCAATGGCAATTAATTAATCCCTTTGTGCTGCATTAGTAGCAGTGTTTTTTTTCAACCCCATCATGCTGCAGCATAAAAGGGGTTAATTAATAATGATGGTGCCACTGCCACTAATGCAGCACAAAGGGGTTAATTAATTGCCATTGGTCATGAATGCATCAGTGAGTACATTACCCCCCTCCATGCTGTGTATTACAATTACCATTCTAACTGCATCAACATCCATCCCCCCTCCCCTTCCCTCCAAGTGTTAACCACTTCAGCAGTTCACACAGCTAACACACTGTTAAGGAGTTAAGGCAGTTAAGTGATCACTCACTTGCAGACAGTGCAGATGGGCTCACAGGTCGGGCAGCATCTTGTCTTGAATCTCGCGCTCCCGGCCTCTGAAATATGACGTCACGCCAGCCGGGACTAGGGAGCTCCTGTCGGGTGGAGATCACTCCGCCTGACAGGGAAGTAACACTGGGCACGTCCGCACCGCTCTGCAAATAATACTACACAGCGTGTAGCGGCGACCCCAGTTTTACCATGGTCTTTACCCCCATAAGGACGCCACCGCCTGGGCCCCTCTAAATGAACGGATGGGGCACACTGAATATGTCTTAAGCCATCTTGGAGTGGGGGAAGCAGAAATAAAGTCCCTGCAACTGCATTTAGACGATTCCTCGCCAAACGTAAATAGGTGGCGGAAGGAGAAAGCCTTGAAGTGAAATATTTTCGGGGGGGGGGGGGCAATTGACCCGTTGCCCCCCCCTGGATCCGCCCCTGCCTGATAGTAACAGCTAATGATGATGATGATGATGATGACGACTAATCTGGCTGTCCCTGTAGCACACACCGTCCTGTCCCTTTCTCTAAACTGACAAAAGACACTCAGGCTGCTGCAAGAATCAGTAGCACAGCAAACCTATATACACCTAACACCTATACCAGTCCTGAAAAGAACTTTTGTGTACCAAATAGCTAGCGATTTATCTCTCCCTACTCCACACAGCAACCTTTCCCTATAGTGACAGAAGAAAGAATGTAAAATGGCCGCCGGATCGGGTGTATTTATAAGTTAGGGGGAATGTCCAAGTGTCCATGTGCTGTCATGTCTCAATTGGCTGTCCTGTACCCCATGATAGACGTGTCATCATAGGTCAAAGTTCTTTTACACATTAAACATGTAAGTCCGCCGGGACGAACGACGGGAAAAGGCGAGCGAACGAGCGGACCGCGAACGGCCGAAATTCGCCGCGAAAACGACCGCCGGGGCGAACCGTTCGGCTATCACTAATCATAGGCCCTGGCATTTGGTGGAATGGTGCTCTTTGTGAGCTGTATGCCTGGGGACCATTGAGGTGGTGCTACTTTGGAATTCAAGTCCATGTCCCCCCAAAATACAGACTCTGGGAACCCTGTATTTGCAACATTATAGTGATGGCTTCATAACGTTGAGGCTCATAGAAGGTGCTGATGTCATCAACTCAGGACACCTGTCTGTCTGTTGTCTGCTAGAATGTGTTTATTGTAAATAAGTCTAGTATGGGATCTAAGAGTCATTAGATCCCCATTGTTGTTTGTGTTAATTAACTCTGCTATTGTGTAAGGAGTCTGTGTTGATTCGTGAAATGTTGATTGTGTTTTCTGAACTACAAGACTGCAAATCTGGCCTATAGGTCATGTCTGAGTCATCTAGGCTGTCTAAAGGGATAAGTTAATTAGCTCATGTGATTTAGGTTTCTGGTCACAGGTGTATGTTCAGAGTAATATGAGCAGGAGGTATGCATCTCCTCCTTTACTGTATAAAAGAGCCTGTATTCCTTCCAATAAAGATTTTCAGTTTGAACCTCAATACAGAGCCTCGTCCCGTATTTGGGGGAGAATTATTCGTATGGGTTCCTTGTTGTTCAGCTGATGGAAGTGTCTGGTAGCTGCTTTGGTGTTCGGGAAGGAAATGTCCTAAACGGCTCTAACCCCTTTCATACTTGGGGTGTCGTTACACTCACCTTGCAACAATTCCATCCCAATGCTGTAACTCCAGTGTAAAGGGAAGCTGAGCCTCCTCTAAGTGGGAATTCCAGTTACTTTCCTGGGTTCTTGAAGAGACCCTGTTATCAATTAAAAAAATGCAGGTAAAAACACATGTAGCACTCCCCCCCGAAGGAGCTGCTGGTTTGATTGGGCTTACCGTTACCTTCCCGACCCCGTGTGCGTCTAGGGGTTTCTCTCTGTCACTCTCTATCGGCCCCCCTCCCTCTCAGCATCTGTCTCAAACCCCCACTTTCTCTCACACTCCCACCTCTCTCTCTCACCCCCTCTCTCTTTCACACACACTCCCCTCTTTCTCTCACCCTTCTCTCTCACACACACACCCCCTCTCTCTATCTCACCCCCCTCTCTCTCTCGGCACCCCTCCCTCTCTCTCCGCCCCCTCACACTCTCTCAGCTCCCCTCCCTCTCTCTCATCGCCCCCTCCCTCTCTCTCAGCCCCCCTCTTGCTCTCTCAGCCCCCCGTCACTCTCTCACCCCCGTTCCCCCTCTTTCTCACACCCGCTTTCTCTCTCTCACTCACCCCCATCTCTCTCACACACAACCCTTCTCTTTCTCTCAGCCCCTCTCTCTCATGAATTGCCGTGTTGGCACTTTGCAACACAAAACCCACTTTCTTATTTCAGTTTGAGCATTCAGACTCAAAAAGGTTTGCAATCACTGATCTAGGATGTTTCCAAAGTAATATTTTATGCTGTACTTATATTTTTTTTTTTTTATCTTTGTATGATGTTGTACCAATAAAAGTATTACATCATTTTAAATATATGTGTTGTGATTATAAGTGCCCTTTAAAATCCCATGACCAATGCATTAGGGACATACCTCTCCATACTTTCTACCCCTGGTAATTACCCTTCTTTTACTTTTATATAATCCTAATACCGTTATTCTATACATTTTAACCCTTCAACCCAATAAACATGCCACACAGGAGTTTGGAGTATAACTGGCCATAGCAGCCTTTTATTAACACTCTTCAAACCAATAACTTAAATAACTTTATTAAATATATATATATATATAACAACTTTTTGGTAATGGCAATTTTAACGAACTCCCAGTCAGTTGGTCTTTGACGGTACCACGTTCCACCTTTTAAACATAACCTTTTTTACCATTACACTGCGGGACCACCTTTTACCATACCAGGCCTCCGGCCGTTTATAAGCCTGGAGACAACCACCTTCCCGCAATGTCACCAAATCCCGTATCCAGCCTACCCTTCCGCTGGGATACACCAAAAAAGGGGAGGGCCCATATCCCTATGAGCTCCCCCCCACATTTCCATCATCTGTTTCCTTTTGCCCCATCAAAGACCAAAAGACACCGCCGCTACTGCTGCTATGACGACCTTCAGCACCGAACCTGCAAGAAAACAAAACACAGACAACAGAACGACCACAACACCAATAACACCTCATCACTTTTTTTTTTTTTTTTTTTTATAAATTATGGGACGGGTGGGTGGGCAACTCTTTTTTCTTCTGAGACACGCTGCCTTGTCCGCTCCTCCCCTTCCTTTATATAATGCTCCGCCCCCCTTCCATTCTTCCTCTCTATACGCCACCTCCTTACCTCCCCTCCTCACATTAACCCCTTCCGCTCTTCCCCTCAGCCTTTGTCATGTCCGGCCCTCCACCCAGCCTCTGGCTTAGTTCCGTGCCTCTCTTTAAGGGAAATTAATTTTTTTTTCAGTGATAAAGGGATGTTGGCATGCAGTAGAGTACCCACATTGCCCCTACAAAATGTATGTCTGCATGCTGTGCCTGATTTCTTTTTATTATAATTTTACCGTCTTGGATAAACTGTGCGGCTATAACCATAACAATCCAGCGTCACCCACCTAATCCTCTTTCCTGCTCCCTCAGGCTCCTCTATTCCGTTATGCAGTGAGGGATGGAGATACTATGGACTCAGCTGTTACTACTTGTCTTCAGACTCAATACCATGGAACGCCTCCAAGAAAGAGTGCGAGAACAAGGGGGCCCACCTGGTGGTCATTAACAGCGAGGGAGAGCTGGTATGCACAGATATACACTTCCTATTGTATTAGTCCCACTGTCTGATCACATCACTGCCAGCAGTATTTGATTATTATGCTCCCAGCCTCACCCTGGGAAGAGATTGCCCAGTTTGCAGGACAACAATCTAAGCACTGGTAGACTGAGAGAGATTATGGCTGAGTCAGGTCAAATGAATAGTTAACCCTTTGCACACACACGGTAGCCAACACTACATGTTTTAACAGAAATCTGCACCCTTTATAGAATCTTTTGGTGAAATTCTGACATTTAAATAAATGTGTCACTTGCTGCCTCATCCAGACAGGAATGTAACAGAGCTTACACTGCTGAAGCTTCTTCACAGAGACAAAGTTCTTTCTAAATAGAGCGATCAGCTGCATGATTATCAAACATTGAAACAAAAAAAGGTGCAGGAATTATATACAGACAAAAATTAACTTTAATGGCAACCCAGTCTTAGTCCATAGGGTTCAATATCGGGTTGGCCCACCCTTTCCAGCTATTGTATAACAGCTTCAACTCTTCTGGGAAGGATGTCCACAAGGTTTAGGAGTGTGTCTATGGGAATGTTTCACCTTTCTTCTAGAAGCACTTTTGTGAGGTCAGGCACTGATGTTGGATGAGAAGGCCTGGCTCAAAGTCTCCCGCTGTCCAGAAGTTTTTGGAGAGTGTCTATGGGAATGTTTGACCATTCTTCCAGAGCATTTGTGAGATCAGGCACTGATGTTGGATGCGAAGGTCTGTTTTGCAGTCTCCACTCTAATTCATCTCAAAGATGTTCTATCGGGTTGAAGTCAGGATTCTGTGTAGGCCAGTCAAGTTCCTCCACCCCAAACTCGTTCACCCATGTCTTTATGGACCTTGCTTTGTGCGCTGGTGCGCAGTCATATTAGAACAGGAAGAGGACGTCCCCAAACTGTTCTCACAAAGTTGGGAGCCTGGAATTGTCCAAAATGTCTTGGTATGCTGACGCTTTAAGAATTCCCTTCACTGGAACTAAGGGGCCAATCCCAACACCTGAAAAACAACCCCACATCATAATTCCCCCTTCACCAAATGATTTGGACCAGTGCATAAAGCAAGGTCCATAAAGACATTGGCGATTTGGACCGAGGGCATTGATTAGAGGGGCAGCGCCCACGCGCCCCTAATGGAGCGCCCGCCACTACAATCCAGTGCTCCTCATCTCTTTTAGTGTTACAATGAAGACTTGATGGAGGTTCTAGCTCCTTCCTAGTATATTAAAAAGTAGAAAGAAAATGTTTGGTGTTCTAACCAGGCCAATGGCATGTTTAGGAGGTCAGCACAGGAAAGGAAAACCTACATTCTTCTCTAATTATAGGTTTCCTTTAGGGAGAAAAAAAAAAAAAACTTTCTTATGGATATCCTTCTGGCTTCATGGTTCAAGTATTACCAATACACCTGAGTAATTAAAAAAAAAAAAAAAAGACTCTTTATTCTGTGAATGGGAAATTATCTCTGAATGGAGGATGGGTGGATGATCGTTAGGTCTGCCCCATCCATTCATAGTTGGTGTTCCATTCATAGAAGCTGTAGTATAGTATGGCTTGTATGTCTGGAAAAACTCCATGTCTGTAAGGAGGTCCGCTCAACAGAAACTTCAAACCACCACCGGGGAAAACATCAGGTTTCTTTTACTCCAACCGTGAACTCAGGTCATATACCCCAAACGAGAGACAAACACCACAATAGTGTAAAACCTTTTTCACCAGAATTTATTAAAGGTAATGCACTTACATGAAAAGATGATTAAAACAGCATGTACTGGACACAATGGTTTCAGAGGTAGATTCTCCAAACGCGATGACAGGAAATGACACACGGCCAAAACATTGCTATTGTAGAATACATTTCCTCTCTCCTCAATTTTTCAACCTTGGCTTTGCTGTCCATTTTCTAAGGCTGACCTCAGGGGGGTCACGAGCCTGGAGATAAGTTGTGCCATGTCTTTGTCTCCGGGGGAAGATCACATTTGTGTTGGGGTGTGACGTGTTCTCACCACTTTAGTGGATTTCCTCCTGGTTCCCCAGTTTCCTACCCAAACCCTGAAATATAAAGGTAGACCAACTGTCATGTGACCTAATCAGCCATTGTGTGTATAATTCACCTTCTAACAACTTCAGTATTTTGTCTTTCTTAAGAATTTTCTTCGTGTGATCACAAACAAACAATCCTTTTGGATCGGTCTAACAGATGCGGATGGAACCTGGAGATGGGTGGATGGAACGTCTTATGACATAACTCCAAAGTAAGACATAGAAACCTCAATTATCGGAATCCTTCTCAAGATCTGGCAAAATGATCTGAAAAGGTGGCACACCAATGGATCCTTGAGCACATTGTTAAGACTTTAATTCACTTCACCCAGTGCTGTACAATACATTGTCACCCAGAAAACAATAATGTTCTGTGACATGGAGTGATAAGACTCAGGGGTAGATGTGTTTTTTTAGTGAAGTCCATGACAGGTTTAAGGGCCTGGTAGCCCACTTTTATAAAAACAGCTTAATGTAAAGTCCATAAACTTTCCCAGCTCACAGCATAAACAGGTAAAGAAATATCAAGCCACCTGGCTCTTTCTTCAGCAGTACTTCTGCTCTTAGTAATGTGTCCCTCAGACCAACGTCTCTTCAATGCACATATCTTCAATCCCATCAATGCACACAGCTCCTCATTAATGCACACAGCTCCTCATTAAGGCACACGGCTCCTCATTAAGGCACACAGCTCCTCATTAAGGCACACAGCTCCTCATTAAGGCACACAGCTCCTCATTAATGCACCCAGAGATACGGGCTCACACCCGTCTCCTAAGGTGAAGCCCTGTCTCCAGAATGGGAGTGCACCTCCCTCCTGGCTGGAGCCCTGAAATGTTCTCAGTCCTTCACACACACCCTGCTGGACTCCAACATATCCCAGGCATTGGGTTGGAGATTTCTTCTCTCCCAAGGCACTTTGACATCTCCAAACCTTCAGGAATACCAAAATCCCGGGAAAGCTGTAAAAATCGTTTTCTCAGCTCAAAATCCACACTCCGGAGTCCCGCACTCTGCACATGTGCGAACCCTGTGTCTTTTTTTCAACCATTTTTCCAGTGGCAGGACCTCAGTACATGTTTATTAATAATCTATGAGCCAGTCTTTATGAGCAAGCTCTTTTGAGCAGAACATACCAGTGGGGGGCTGGGTAGGGGGACTGACTCTGTAATAAAAGGTTCCAGCCGGGTGTTGCCTCTTCTCCTGATCTATGTACTTGATTTTCACCCTCTTGCCTCTTTGTGTGAGTGAAAGGTGAGCATCATAAAACCTGTGGATCCTATTGGAAATGCTTTCATATCCTTAAAGTGATACTAAAGTCTCAGTTTTAATAACAAATAACAAACATGTCATACTTACCTGCCCTGTGTAATGGTTTTGCACAGAGCAGCTCCTCCTCTTCACGGGTCCCCTGTCAATGCTCATGGCCCCTCCCTCCTGTCGAGTGCACCCACAAGGGGGCAGATATGGAGGCATGGTTTAGCCCCCTCCTCTCTCCTCATTGGCTGACTGTTTTTGATTGACAGCAGCAGGAGCCAATGGCATCACACTTCTGTCTCAGCCAATGACGAGGGAGCGTCCCAGGCAGTCAAAACGCTCCTGCAACATTGCTGGTTCGATATGGGGCTTTTTATCTTAATTAGGGATGGGCGGTAAACCCCCCAGTTCAGTTTTTGTTCTCTCTCCTGAGCCATGCTAGGCCACATGACCTTAAAGGGGTTGTAAAGGTTCGTTTTTTATTTTCTAAATAGGTTCCTATAAGCTAGTGCATTGTTGGTTCACTTACCTTTTCCTTAAATTTCCCTTATAAATGTTTTTTTTTCTTTGTTTTCTTTGTCTGAATTTCTCACTTCCTGTTCCTCCTCAGTAAGCTGTTCTGGCTGACTAACCACCGCTCGGATGATGGTGAGAAGTTTACTGAGGAGAAACAGCAAGTGAGATATTCTGACAAAGAAAAAAAACATTTAGAAGGGAAATCGAAGGAAAAGGTAAGTGAACCAACAATGCACTAGCTTAGAGGAACCTATGTAGAAAATAAAAAACGAACCTTTACAACCCCTTTAATTTGGAGGGAGGCCATGCCAGGGAGGACCCCCTGGCAAAGCACCTTATCCTCATGTTGATGAAGATAAGGGTCTGTTCCCCAGGACCATTGCCAATGGTTGTGGGGGTGTGTGGGGGAGCTCATCAGAATTTGGAAGCCCCTGTTAAAAATATGGGGGCCTACACATTCCGCTTCCCCTCGGGTTAATGAGTAGGAGGTGCATATTAACTTTTAAACCCATAAAGGCGGACACCCAAATAAAAACTAAAAATACCCAAAAAAGAGCCCCTCCTTGTAAATCCATCATCAATCAGGATGCCCTACGCCTGCTGGCTTGTCAGAATTAAAAACTGGGTTGACCTGATGTACATGGCTATTCCCAATGGTACTGCTTGCTGAATGACAGCTCCCTGAGCGGTCATCAGCTATATAACGGAAGGGGAGGGGAAAGTAGTGACATCATTGACAAAATATGGCCAATGACAGTTGCTGTTATCTCTGTCCCTTTGCCAATGTAACTGTAGATTCCTACCCATGTGAGTAATGTGCCACAGATGGTTGCTAGAAATGCAGTGGGCACCAACACTTGCTGCTTCTGTAGGAACCACTGACAGCAGGAAACTGTTATATTTATATATATATATATATATATATATATATATATATATATATATATATATATATATATATATATATAAAAGAAGTAGAAATACCACTTCTATAGATGATGCTCAGCTCCCAGGGCACAGGGGGCAAAACCTTTGGCCATTCTTCCAAACACCCTAACAGCCTAGGTTTAAGCCATGCCATTGGCTCATCCCTACTTCTCACATAGCCAATGTAGGAAAGAGATGAGGGAAAGAACTCCTCACATAGACCAATAGGTAAAGGAGTGAAGGAGAAGAACTTCTCACATGAAGGACCTGGAGGAGAAAACTCTTCACATATTCAATCAGGGAAAGAGGTGGGAGGAAGAACACATCACATAGCTAGGGGCTATGTATGAATGGGGTTGGCCACCACTGATCTAACCTTAGTAGATTGTACCATTGAATTGTAGTGTGTGGTCAGTTCTCTTGCAGCCAATCACAGTTGTTGGGCTCACGCCTTTTAAATCTCATTTTGTAGCATTTCTGAGGTCCCAGTTCTGCTCAGTTCCTGTATTGATCTAAAACCTTATTGTCACTTCTGTCCTTCAGGTTCTGGGCACAGACTCAGCCCGATGATTGGAAGGATCATGGTTTCAAAGGAGGGGAAGAAGGGGAAGATTGTGCTACGTTAAGGAATGGATATGACTGGAATGATCTTCACTGTTCTGAAAAAATAAAGTACATCTGTGAGAAGAAGATCTTCTGATATGGACTGAAGGACACCAGAGGACACCTGATATCTCTATCTACTGTACCTTTGCTGCACCTCCATCATACTTCAGCCATATAGAATCTACTACTATATAAAATAATGCTTCAGGATATGCTGGGACTTGTTGTTCTTCTAGAATTGGAGGATCTCAGAGCGTTCAATCTGCTGTTTTCAAGTTGAACTCCAACCTTTTCTTTAGTCTTGCACAGTTGTATAGGGTCCTGTATTTCACCACATGCCGTGAGCATCTCACAATGTGCATTAGAAGCTACAAAGAGTCAGATAGAGTCCCCCCTAATTTCTTGGCTGGAGGAGGTCCAGTGTCACCTAGGTCTCTCCTCCCCAGCCTGAGTGTCCCTGACCCACCACAAGTCATTCATTGAATTTCAGTTCTTTCAAACATGGAGGCTCAGCATTACATGTGGGTGTTATCTAGGGTGATCTGCATGCAAACCAGTGAGTCACTGACCTTCTTGAGACGTACCATTTCACATGTTATCAACATGGGGGGGGGGGGGGGGTTATCTTGCCAGAGGGGACAAGGCCTTTATCCACTTCGATACCGGTCACTTTACCCCCTTCCTGCTCAGGCCAATTTTCAGCTTTCAGCGCTGGCACACTTTGAATGACAATTGTACAGTTATGCAACACTGTACCCATATGAACTTTTTATCTTTTTTTTTCACATAAAAAAAAGCTTTCTTTTGCGGGTATTTTATCCTCCCTGGGTTTTCTACTTTTTGCTAAATAAACAAAAAAAGTTGGAAAACTTTGGAAAAGAATGTGTTATTCTTCATTGCTGTTATAAAACTTTGCAAATAAATAATCATTTTTCAAAAATTTAGGCCAAAATGTATTCTGCTCCATTTCTTTGGTGAAAATAACCCAAATCAGTGTATATTATTTAGTCTATAGGTAAGTTATGCAAACTATGGCATATATATATATATATATATATATATATATATATATATATATATATATATATAAATATATATATATAGATGAAAATTGTTCAATCCTGATGTACTGACGGCCTATCGCATTTCTTAAGGCCCGAAAACCTCAAGACATTACAAATACCCCCCCAAATTACCCCTTTTTGAAAAGTAGACAGTCCAAGGTATTTAGTAAAAGGCATGGAAAGTTTTTTGAAGTTGTAATTTATCACAATTGTTGGGAAAATGAATATATAAAAAAAAAAAAAAAAATCACTTTTTATTTTTACATACTTACAGTATAATAGTACATCATATAACGGGAGTGGCGGTGATCAGGGACACCGACTGTTGAAAGTATGTAAAAAAATAAATAAAAACGTAACCGCTTCCGGACCAGCCACAGCAGTTTTATTGCTAAGTTGGCTCCCCTGCGTGAAACTACGTTACTGTACGTGATCTCGTGGGGAACGGACAGCAGGAGCTCGTGCGCGTGCGCCCACTGCACAGCGGGGGTGCTGATGCTTGTGGCCCACGGTCACGCTGACCGCCGGCCACGAGCGATCGTGACCAGGAGACACAGAACAGAGGCGAGTGTATGTAAACACACACTTCTGTGTTCTGTTCTGACCCACGATTCGTCACTTCCTGTCGTTAGTCCCTCCCTCTTCAGTTAGAATCACCTCCCAGGGAACACAGTTAACCCCTTCACCGCTACCCCTAGTGTCAACCCCTCCACTGCCAGTGACATTTTTACAGTAATCAATTCATTTTTAATCGCACTGATAGCTGTATTAATGCCAATGGTTCCAAAAAATGTGTCAAAACTGTCCGATGTGTCCACCATAAAGTTGCAGTCATGATAAAAATTGCGTCATTACTAGTACATTACGTAGCCATTACCAGTAAAAAAATAAATAATAAAAATGCTATAAATCTATGCCCTATTTTGTAGACGCTATAACTTTTGCGCAAACCAATCAATAAACGCTTATTGCAAAAAATTTTTTACCAAAAATATGTAGAAAAATACATATCGGCCTAAACTGAGGAAAAAAAATAGTTTTTTTTATATATTTTTGGGGGATATTTATTATAGCAACATTTTTTCCCACAAATAGAGATTTCTTTTGGTGGTATTTGATCGCCTCTGCGGTTTTTTATTTTTTGCGCTATAAATTAAAAAATAGCGACCCGGATCCCCAAACACTTTTTATGAAAATAACTTGCATATTAACCCTTACAATTAGCACTTTTGATTTTTCACGTTTGTGTCCCATAGACTTTAACGGTGTTCGCGTGTTCGAACAAATTTTTTGATTTTCGCCTGTTTTGGTGCGAACCAAACCGGGGGGTGTTCAGCTCATCCCTAATCAAGAGTACCTCTATAGGATTACTGTGTGAAGGCACCACCAACACATCCATGTTTCCCCTACCTGTTACTTCTATCCCAAGTCAGTGAAAGAGACACCGGACTCTAACGAAGAAATCTCTAATCTTGTCTAGAGTGCACTACATTGTGGTCTCATCATACAAACTGGCTCCCCAAGCCATTGTCTGTAAAAGAAAGCTGGCAGGGATTGGCATTTTTTTTGCTTTATAAATGTCATTATTGCTGCAGCAGGTTCTATACATGGTACAGATGTGCCACTTTACAGGCAGCATAAGGGGACTCCCCAGACACTATATTTAAAGCAATTTTTCATTTTTATTGATATTTCTCATTTTTGTGGTTTCACTTTAAACCAAATCACTGCTCATTTCAAAATGATGTTTTTTGCAAACTTTGTGTTCATTGATACATGTCCCCCAGGGCAGTACCTGGACCCTCATAACCATTGTATGCCCAATACTTGCATATAAGCCTTCAAAATGGGCACTTTTGATTTTTTTCAGTTCAGGTTCCATAGACTTCAATGGGGTTCATTATTCTATTCTGAACTTTTTCAAAGTTCGAAAGTTCTGCCACAAACCGAACCAGGGGTCGTTCAGCCCATACCCATACTGTGTTAAATGTGCAATAAGACACTGCAATATACTGCGGTAAATGTGCACTAACGCACTGCAATATACTGCGGTAAACATACAGCAACGCACTGCAATATACTGCAGTAAACGTGCACTAATGCACTGAAATATACTGCGGTAAACATGCAGCAACATACTGCAAAATAATGCGGTAAACGCGTGCTAACACAGTGAAATATACTGCAGTAAACGTGCATTAACACACTGAAATATACTGCAGTAAACATGCAGCAACGTACTGCAATATATTGCGGTAAATGCGTGCTAACGCAGTGAAATATACTGCAGTAAACGTGCAGCAATGCACTGCAATATACTGCGGTAAACGCACATTAACGCACTGAAATATACTGCGGTAAAGAAGCAGCAATGCACTGGAATATGCTGCGGTAAATGTGCAGCAATGCATTGGAAAAACCTGTGCTGACAAAATAAACTGACACTGAAGTAAAAATGAATGGTCGCACTACACTCACACTGAACTATCCCTAGAGTCACACTAAACTGATACTTTACACTGACAATAGAATCAGATTAGCTCACTCTAGCCCACTAACTGTCTAGTAGCACTGAACAGAGTCCTGTTCTATCTCTCTCCACACCAATATCACACTACAAATGGCCACTGTGGAAACAATACTTTTATAGTGCGGGGTGGGACTAAGAGCAATACTGAGCCATGAGTGGATAGAGTCATCGTGACAGTGTCCAATCATGGCTCTGACAGTGCAAAGCTTTCATGGCTTCAGCCAATCAGGACTTCCAATGCACTGTGCAGTGGCGCAGTGCGTGGTGGTCATTCAGGGGGCTGAAACAAACTGTCAACCTCCCTGATAATTTGGGTGTTCTTTGAACGGGCAAATAGCCAATGTTCGGCCCAAACTCATGCTTGGGCCGAACCATTCACACAACTCTATGTACCCACAGACTGTCCTAGTCTACAAACTATATATTGTCCAGTAATGTAACTGAAACATACAAAGGTGGATGAAAAGAGCCGGAGATTTTGACTGGGAGATCTCATCGATGGAGAACTGAAGACATAAAAGAAGCCAGCCAGGCTACACCTATAATAAAGTCTAATTTTGGGTGAAATGACCCATTAATGAAATCCTTTAGGGCTGGCAACATGTTTATTTTTTCTTGGTGAAATGTTACTTCCTGTCTGTTATGTTTCTTCCCGCTCTGGTTTGTGGTTGGAGAAGCGGAGATGGTCAGTATGAGGAAATCTCTCTTAACAGAAAACATTTCCGGTTCTCATATAGTGAACAGCACAGAGCACACTTATCAACGGAGAGCAATGAAGAGGAACAAAGAGATTGAGATGATGTCAGGTAATCTACATATAATAATCATTGTACTGGGACCAGTACCCACATCACATGATATGTCACCTGAGACTGGGAGGAAGTTGGGAGTTTTGGTTTCAGTTTAATTCTTAGTTTTATCTGGTAAATGTGACATTTAATTTGCTTATATTTTGCCTTTTCTCTTCTCATTACACTCCTTATTTTAGACTCAGTGATATCATCACTGGGTATCTGTGCTTCTCTATGCAATGCTGGAAGGACATGGCTGGTGGGAGGGGATGGCAGGGCTGTACATAGCTATTCATTTATTGAATTAGTTCATTTATTTACAATGTTGCCACTTTTATTGCACATTGTTATTTATGCACAGGACACTATTTTTTTAACTATTTCCCACCCAGGTCAATTCTGGCATTTCCCTCCTATGTGTAAAAATGTATCTTTTTTAGAAAATTACTCAGAACCCCCAAACATTATATATATATATAGACTTTAATGGGGTTCAGTATCCTGTTTAGAACTTTTTCGATGTTCGAAAGTTCTGCCGCAAACCGAAACGGGGGTCGTTCAGCCCATGTCTATACTGTGTTAAACCTACAATAACGCACTGAAATATACTGCGGTAAACCTGCAATAACGCACTCCAATATACTGCAGCAAACGTGAAATAAATATATTCATGTTTTTCATATATATATATGTATGTATATGTATAGGTATATATATATATATATATATATATATATATATATATATATATATATATATATATATATATATATATATAGATAGATATAGATATATATATAGATATAGATATATATATATATATATATATATATATATATATACATACACACAGTATCTCACAAAAGTGAGTACACCCCTCACATTTTTATAAATATTTTCTTCTATCTAGAAATGACACTTGTCTACAATGTAAAGTAGTGAGTGTACAGCTTGTATAACAGTGTAAATTTGCCGTCCCCTCAAATTAACTCAACACGCAGCCATTAATGTCTAAACCGATGGCAACAAAAGTGGGCGCAAAGGAGGTAAAAGTCATTTGGCGCCAGACACTTCTGTAATGCAAAATAGGTTTTATTTCTTTTAACAGTCCTTTTATATTTTGTAGGGGAAAGAGGGTTGGGGCCAGGACACCCTTAAGTAGTTGCAATTTCAATAGGCAGAGTCCGAGACTTCAATAGGAGGACAGCAGTACAGGGAGAGTCCCCAGCATTCCTGCAAGGCACCACTTCTACATGGGCAGGGTTGCTGTCTCCTCTGGTAACAGTCTTTTAATAGTTTCTAACTCAGTTCTTTCAGCCCCACTAGAGATGTTACTTGTAGTTCTTCAATGTCGAGCTCCTGGTCTCTTACTATACCCACTGATTCACTGACTATGAATTGCTTGAGCTCCTCCAAGGTTAGCGGTGGTATCCCCTCAAGCGTCACCCCCAATTCTCTACTGGGTCCCTAGCTTCGCACTCCAGGTACTTCTCAAGATTCACCCCTGCTGACCGCCTTGGGCCCTGGCTTGACACACAAGGTTGCTCTGCAAGCATCTCCTCCACTGGTTGGGTCCCTGACTTGATCACCACCTGAAGTTTCCAGATTCTCCACCATGCCCTTTCGGTGAGAGTATGATTCAGGTACTTTCTTCAGTTACTCACTGTGGTCCTTGGTAAAGGTGACTGGTCCCTTCGTATCGACAGCTTCCCTTCTACCTCCGACCACTGACAGGTTCTCCGGCCGTCAGAACTGCCACTTTTGGTTGGACTGCAAGCTGCAGTCCCAACCCTGTACTGCCCTCTTACTTCTGGATAGGCCCTCACACAGCCTGGCAACCAAATGCCCCTAGGATAAGCCCAATCTCCGGACTCGCAGCCCAAGCTAGACGACACGCGTCCACCCAGGTGGCAGTCTGGATGGCACAGAACACAGATTACCTGACCTCGCCCGAATATATAGGCTCTCCCAGCAGGCCAAGGGATTAAAGAAAACCCCTGCCCATGGGCTGGGACATCCACATACCCATAACCTGACCTTGAATTGCCCTTCTCATATCTAGAACCACCTGGTACCTGACCACCTAGTGGTAGAAGAGAAAAGTGCAACAAGGCTTAGGGAGAACTCAATAGATCTCTATCAATCAACCAAGATAACTACTCTTGGCAAGTAAATTCGTGAGGAGCTCCCTGACTAAACTCCAGGGTGCTACAGGTGATTAGTAATGCAAACAAGTATATTAGAACTCAATCAGAGTCCATAAACCACTGAGATTAAATATCCTGTTCATGAGCGGGCACGTGTTTTTATGCAGTAAGAATCTACAAACTATCACAGAACTCCATACACTTCCTCTTTATTGTGGCATTTTACGTTCTTAAAAATGCAGTATGTGGCAACACCTTATTTACTGAAGTCTCTGAAGATAACATCAACAGATATTGAGGGTGAAGATCATGCAATGCACAGAATCGTGTTTGACCACAGCGTGCAAAGAGGGGAGCTGAAATAAATAATGTTTAGTATCCTTATAGGATGTGTAACCGATAGGATTATTTTATTCCCTCCTTTTGTGGTCTTTTTCATCACCATTGTTTTGTGATATCTGTTTAATTAGTGCCAAGAAATTTCAATTGGTCAGGAATCTAGTCAGTTGATACCTGCTATCTTCTACTTTTTACCTGTGCTTTAGTTCTTTTAGGACTACTGAACACCTCCCCTCTAAGTTAGGAGGGTGGTGTTGGGGGTGTTCTACAGCATTGTCGTATAGTATATATACTATATGTGTATATAAATGTCACAAAAGTGAGTACACCCCTCACATTTTTTGTGCCAACACTGAAGAAATGACACTTTGCTACAATGTAAAGTAGTGAGTGTACAGCTTGTACAACAGTGTAAATTTGCCGTCCCCTCAAAATAACTCAACACACAGCCATTAATGTCTAAACCGCTGGCAACAAAAGTGAGTACACCCCTAAGTGAAAAAGTCCAAATTGGTGCCTTTGGCCAATCATGGCTCAGGGGGACTATGTTCACGCCCCACACTATATAAGGCTGCTTACACGGCGGCCCCGTGTAGTGCTGTTGTTGCGGACAGATATATGTATATATATACACACACTCTGCATTTAGCCTAGACTATATATTTAGTGTCTACTCTATACTCTATATTCAGTCAGTGCATGCAGTGTATTAATATATATATATATATATATATATATATATATATATATATATATATACTCTGCATCCAGTGCTACAGTGCATTCGGTAGTGTACTGTTTCTACTACACTTCTGGTGGTGTACACCTTATACAATACATTGCAGCCATTGTACAGTTGCTAATAAAGTGCAGGCAGTCTACACAGTATCTAATACAGTGTGTAGACATCAGGCGGTGTATTAATATATATACACAGTCTAGTATATATATTTATACTCTGCATTCAGTGTAGCCTATACCTACAGTGCATTCCATGGTTTACTGTTTCTAATACACTTCAGGCAGTGTACAATACAGTGCAGCCATTGTACAGTTGCTAATACAGTGCAGGCAGTGTACACAGTATCTAATACAGTGTGTACAGTTTCTACTACACTTCTGGTTGTGTATACAGTATACAATACAGTGCAGCCATTGTAAACTTTCTAATACACTTCAGGCAGTGTACACAGTATATATTACAGTGTAGTGTGGTGTGCAAAACAAAAAATACATCATATCTGGAAGGCTACCAAGGAGAGGCAGACGCGTGGACACGGTGCATCCTCTGCAGGTGGCCATGGGGCACGGTTGTCTGTTATGCTGCTGCTGGCCGTGTTATTGAGCCACAACATGCAGAAGAGTTGGTGGAATGCATAACAAAAGCCATAACAAAAGCCATCCTCATCCTCCTAATCCTCTGTCACCCAGGCTCCGAGTAGTTTGCCTCCCAACGCAGTTGCCAAAGCAGCCTATTCCACCTGCTCCTTGTCCACAGTCACTCCTTTCCTAGTCCCACCATCATGCACTGAGGATTCCCCAGAATTATTTGACCACAGTGTCGGTTATATGCTGCTGTAGGATGTGATTCATATGATGGTTCACAGGTTGAGGAAGGGAGTAACGTGAGCCTAGAGAGATGGGGTGCCACAGAAGAACAAGAAACTGGCAGTCATGTTCCCCCAGCTGAAGCATGCTGCCTGGAACAACAGCATTTCTTAAAAGTAGAGTGGTCTGTACATATATTTAGATATGGTGTTTCTAGGCTATATGTAGAACCAAAGAGCAAAGAGTACATACAGTTCTTGGGTCCCAGTTATAACTGCAACAAGGGCTTCAACAAACCAGGGACAGTAAGGCTCCCAGAGCTGAGTTTCAATTAAGAGAACAGTGGAAGAAAAAAAGGAAAAGCCAACAAGAAAGATAGAAAGAAGAGATAGTTGGGAAGCAGAGAGAAGAAAGAATAAGAGAAAAAGAATATTGATCGAATGGACCACACCCGACCCCATGAGAAAAGGCCAGCCTCAAGGCAAAAGAGGTATCTGCATATATCAGGCCCAGGATTCCCAGATAACTTCAAGTTTTTCAGAAGTATCCATAAGGATGCTTACCATTGTCTCCTGCGCCATAATCCAGGAGATTTTCCTTTTTGACATGTATAAAGAAACATGGGGCTGTTTCCAAGCCTGAGCTATGGTTAATTTTACCCCAGTAAGAATAAACATAATAAGAGGATAGGTACATTTAGAGGCGGAGCTAACTGGAAAATTGTCACAACGTGTCGGGGACCTGGGGGTTCTTTGGACAGTACCTATTGCATGAGCCACCAGGAATCTTCCCTTAAAGTGATTGTAAAGCTTCAAATATTTTTCTTTTTTAAATAACAAACATGTTATACTGACTTACCTCCACTGTGCAGTGTTTTGCACAGAGTGGCCCTGAACACGACTTCTGGGGTCCCTCTGCGGCTCTTTGGGCTCCTCCCCACATCAGATAACCCCCTAGGAGAAGCACTCTCCTGGGGGGTTACCTTGCAGACACGTTCCTGAGTCCAGCATTCGGCGTCCATAGCCGCTGAATGTATGACTCAGCCCCGCCCAGCGTTATTGGATTAGTTTGGCAGCAGCGGGAGCCAATGGCTGCGCTGCTATCAATCTATCCAATCAAGTGCTGAGAACTCCAGGCAGAGGAACAGTGCGTCCTCGTCGCTGTAAATTACAGGGCTCAGGTAGGTAAAACAGTTAGGCTGGTCTCCTAATACTGACTGCAGTATCTCCACCGTCCCTCCACCTGATACTGGGATAACAAGACTACCGGTCAGGAAACCGGAGTGACGGCTGGAATCTCCTGGCAGACCTGACTTAAATTCAATAATGCAATCTGAGGGGATTTATGTACTGGTATGCCCATGATTTTATGAATCAGTTGGAAGATCTTATTCCAGATTCCCCTAATCCTAGGGGAATCCCACATATATGCATCATTGAACCTATCATTTGACAGTTCTGGTAGCAGAGAGGTAAAGATGAAGGATATAATTTAGCTAAATTGGACAGGGACAAGATACCATCTCATCAAGACTTTCACTTTTTGCCTCTACCGGAGCTGTGATTAATATTCCATGGTAAGCACAGGCAGAGGCTCTATTCCAGTCTTCCAGATCCTATTCCTGACCAAGATCCCTCTCCCATTCTAGCATGTAGAGGAATTTTGTATGGGCCATGGCCAATGACTTGTAGATCACTGAAATCCCCCCCCCCCCCTCTGCTCCATGACTTGTCCACACCAGAACTCGTAGTTGGTAATACTCAGCGGATCCAGTTTTGATGACCATAATTTATGGAGGAAATTAAAAATTTGGCAGAACCAAAACTTTTCAGATAGTGGCATATCTAATTTACTAACACAATATGCGAAGGTAAGTGGGCCCCGTGGACTTAATAAAATGTCCAATTCTGTACAACCCTTTGTCCAGCCACCATTTGAAGGTTTTTAATTTCTAAACCTGGAAGGGAAGAGGGGGTTACGAAAGAGATGTGATAAAGGATGCCAATCCGAGACAATTATTTGATACATTTAATTAATTTTGACTGGAAGCACCAGAAAATGATCTTTGACAATTGGCATGGTTAGGGATCTAAAGAGATAAAGGAACTTAAAATATTCCTTTTAGATGCGTAACTAAACATATCGACACTGTTATATTCAATGCTATGGATTTTCAAAAGTTTACTCGAAGGTCCAAAATCGTGCTGAAGTCATCTAATAGGGTACATTGGGGAGAGAGGTGAGAGGGGCAGTGAGGAATAAAATGATATCATCTGCAAAAAGAGAGCATTTGTTCATTTATGTCCCACACTGAACCCTGTGAATGTCTGGGTGTTCTCTGATTGCAATATCTAACGTTTTGACGGCTATGGCAAAAATTAGGGGGGACAAAGGACATCCCTATCTCATGCCCTTAAAGATTGGGAAAGAATCTGAGTAGTATCCCTGTAGCTGCATTTTTGCTTCAGAATTTGAATAAAGAGCCCCTATCACATTAAGAAAGCTTTGACTGAATACTCATCATTGTAAGATCGTAGAAAGGTAGGGCCAAGAGACCGAATCAAAGGCTTTCTGTAGATCTAAAGAGAGGAGGAAGCCTTCTTGGGAGGGTCCTCCATCCCAGGTAGATCTCAAATGATAGACGATATCAATCGCTCTCCTGATTTGGTCAGGGCCTTGCCTACTCAGAATAAAACCTACTTGGTCCTTGTGTATATAAAGGCCAATAAATGAGGAGATGCAGTCAGCAAGGATCTTTGTCAGAATCTTTAGATCATTATTTATCAGAGATATGGGTCGGTAGTTAGCAACTGAGCTCAGGTCTTTACCTGGTTTGGGGATTACAGAGATAAAATGCAACAGTTTAATGACCTTTCTAACTTGGGGGCAGGGTGGCAGAGAAATATTGACTTCTTGAGCAGAGATCGATGTTTCAAGTCTGTCTCAGTGCCAGTCCTCAGCTTTAGGGACCCGGATCAAGTCCAGAAAAGAGTCTAAGGCAGTGCTGAATAGTTTCTTATAAAATGCGTGGAAGGCTTCAATAATGTGTTGAGGGTTATGAGAGACTACCTCCTGCAATCTTGATTTTAGGAAAAATGTGAAACCATGGTTTAGGGGTCAATCTAGCAGCCAAACTTGGAATCTGTTTTATCCTTCTGAAAGTAGAAACAAGCCGCACTTCATCGTAGGCTCTTTTATGCTTTGGAAGTAAGAGCTAGATTTAGAGCCATACACGCCGCATCTAATCAATCCATTGCTACAAATTTGGGATTGCGCTTATGTTGTTTACTCAAGTATAGAAAGTCTTGCTTTATTTTTACGATATCTTCTTTTTGTGTTTTTCACAAACACAACGATATCTGGATAATCTTGCCCCTGATGGTGGCTTTGTGGGCTGCCCTGCATAGCTTTTTCAATCTCTAGAGCGTGTATGGGGTTACTAAGGATGGAAGGATTCAGCTTCCAGCCATCACCTCCAGTTGGAGCGAAGGGCCGTTGGATTATCAGGAACACCAAAGAGTGGTCCAACCAAACAGAGTTCCTAATGAAAGACTTTGTTACCAACGGGGTGTGCACAGTTGAAATGAAAATATGGTCAATCCTAGCAAAGGAATTACAGTATGTGGGCTGGAGTAGTGAGTACAGTCCTGCATAGTCGGGTTAACTTCACTCAGACATCAACTAGTCCCTGTTGGTAAATCTGTCTAGCAGTGGAGAGGCTCTGTTTGGATGAGCAGATAAGACCCCCACCCAGAGGGCAGGATTTGTCTAACCCCATGTCGAAAGCTGTATTCGATGTCCTGACCATAGATAACTATGCCCTCAACTGGGGAGCCCAGGGATCGGAATAGAGATAAAGAACCAGGCCTGACCCTGATTAGGCACGTAAACTGATATGAAAACTGATATGAAAGAGTAATGTTGGTTCTCTATAAGACCCTTAACAAGTGAAAATCTACCTTCTGGGTCCTTATATTCAGAGTGAAATACAAATTTACAATTATGCAAGAAAATTATTGCCACCCCCTTGGTTTTATGCTCCGCGTTTGCCAGGTAAAAGGTAGGGAACTTGGGATGGATGAATGAAGGATTGTACTTTAGAAGAAAATGAGTTTCCTGAAGGAAAATAATATAAATATTTTGGTTTTGTAATATTGAAAAATGTTCTGGCGGAATTTTTTTTCTGGGGAGTTTAGTCCTTGCGTGTTGTGAGATACGACATGCAAGGAGGGGTTCAGTGAGGTGGGACTAGCCATGGACAGGAGCAATTTAGGGAGCAACTGCCAATGAAATATCATCACTTATCCAGAACAATCAGAAGATCTTGAGACAGAGTTAAAGCAACTGGTGTGGACTATCTCAATCTGTGGACCAGAGATCGGACAAGGCCACACAGATCACTAGAAATAAAGGAAAGTTAGTATGAAAGAGAAAGTAAAGAAAAGGAGTGAAGAGAAGACATATCAGAGCACAAATGTTGGGATGAGACCTGGCCCACCACACCTTCAGATACCAAAAAAAGTCCCTCCTCTAATACAGAGGGTGAATTCCTGACCAGGAGAAGAAGCAATAACCACGTCTCTGAGACGGGAAGAGGTGCATGCGTACTGTTCCAGCCGCAGCACTCCCCTATGGAATAAACAGGTTAGAAGCACAAAGAATGGGGGCATCACAAGTAATTTCTGCACATCCAACACTAATCATATGGCCTGGGTGGGATGATTAAGGGGTTACCGGAAGGAAAGAGGGAAAGGGTAGAGGAAATGAGGGGAGAAGGGGATACTGGGGGGCCGTGGGGAAAGGGGGGGGACGTAATGTCCTGTAAATGAAATCAGCTTGTCACTCAGTAAAAGTGTCCTGTAAATTAAATCAGCTTGTCACTCAGTAAACTGGGAGTCCAAAGTTTCAAGAAGCACTCTTAAGAGGAAAGTAACAAAACGGACATATAGGGGGTATCTGGGCAGATCTGGGCAAAAGGGGACAGGCGAATGTTAATAAAGCAATAGGAGTAGCGAATAGGTAAGTCCCCACAAACAGTCCACATATCAAGATAGCAAAATGAGTTAACAGTGGGCTTGTCCGACCAGCTCCAGCTGAGTCAAGCACTGAGTAGAACTACCCAATCTGGACAGGGTAGTAGATCTGTATGAAGGAGCAATGAAAAATAAGTTGGAAAAAATTGTTGAACATAGTAACAAGAATCCGAAAAAAGACTGTGTCCAAGTTCCACTGTAGGGAGAACAAAAATAGGGTTATGACCCTAAGTGAAGAAGGTATAGATAATCTATGCTTCAAAGGAATCCAGGGTTTGTCCTTCTTTATTGGTCTTGGGTTTTTGCCATACAGGGGTAAGAGGGCTAGAAGGGGACTGGTGTTTTGCAGCACCAGAGGAGGAACCAGTTGAGGATGACGGTGACCCCTTGGAGATAATGCCCAGCCTCAGCAGTAGGTTTTCACCCTCAGAGAAGGAAGAGGATCCGCATGGTTTATTTTTAAACTCAAATTTAAGGCTGGAGGGGAAGAGCCACCTGTACTTGATGTCCCTCTGCCCCAGCATTGAAAGCAGTGGTTTAAGTGACCGTCTCCTCTGGATTGTGGAGGGGGGAGATTTCGGTGAAGATCTGGATAGGATGACCCAGTAGCTAGAGTTGGGGGGTAAACAGGCTCTCTTCATTGACCACATAAAAATGGGGGCCCCATGGGCTTGATCAAGTTCATGCAGGTATGGTCGAATGTCCAGGATAAGTTCCTTAATAAGAGAACACACAGCATCAGGAATATCAGTAACGGTTTCTATCAGACCCCAGATTCTGAAATTATACCTCCTGGACCTGTTTTCAAGGTCATCAATATTAGCTAGGGCAGTCTCAAGTTGATTGCATAGATCTTGGATAAGGACTGTGTTTTGGTTGGCTCTAGCGACAGTGGCATCCAGTTTGGACTGATAGCTTCCATGCGAGAACCAAAATTCTGAATATCAGAATTTTATGTCAGATGTAATTTTGATTGCCGTGTGACATAAGTCACGGTCTAGCATTTCAGCAAATTTGGTAAAAATAAATGTTGTGTCTAAATGCTGTGATGGGTGGACACCAGAAGCTTGTGTCAGGACCCCAGGCTGTGGGGGGGGGGGGGGGAGGAGAATTCATAGGGGTTAATAGAAGATAATCTATTGTCTGTTCAATGAGGGACTCCATGGATGCTGGGGAGGTGGGTCCCATGTAGGTGGTACACACAGGTGTTCCTGCTGTTAAGATCGACTGCTGGGGGCCCGAAAGATGTCCCCGGCTGGAGCTGCCTTGTGGAGTTGCTGAGCCTCCACCATTTTGGAAATCTCGGCAAGAATTGAGCCCGTAAATCCAGACGGGCTGTCACCACTGACATTTAGAGGGATGGGAGATAGTCCCCACCATCAGGCAGCAGAGGAGGTGTGTGCTGGAGGATACCACTGGTTACAGGGAGCGCTGGGCAGCCAGAGCGGGATGGAGCTCCCAGGCTAAGTATCCATCTTCAGGTACTCCGCACATACGCCTCCAACATTACTACAAATAACAGTCAAGAAAGCCATGATGGTCTCTGCCAACTTAGTGAAAAGATGTATGTGAAAATAAAGCTGGTTAATGAGATTTGGACAGACCTGGGTCTTCTGAATTACTGTTGCTGGATAGTCTAAGATCGCTGTTTGTTATGTGTTTTATTTTCCAGTAGGTCTTTTCCATTGTTCTATGGTTTGTCTGTCTGATTATCTCTTGTAGAAGAGATTAATCTAGTGAACACTTTAACTTGTTAGCAAACTATTGTGAGGTGTTATGGGTTTATGTTGATAAGTTTACGGGTTAATTAACCACTTAAGGACTGGAAGGATTTACCCACTTCCTGACCAGGCCATTTTTTGCGATAGGCACTGCGTTAATTTAGCTGACAATTGCACGGTTGTGTGATGCTGGACCCAAGTATAACTGCAGCAGCTGGTCGGCAAAAGGTTAAATCACTGTCAGCTATTAGTTGCTAGATGTGGATTAGCACAGTGTTTCTCAACTCCAGTCCTCAAAGCGCCCCAACAGGTCAGGTTTTCAGGATTTCCTAAAGAATTTCAACACCTGTGGTAATTACTAAGGCAGTGAAACGTATCAAATCACCTGTGCAAAATAATGGAAATCCTGAAAACATGATCTGTTGGGGTGCCTTGAGGACTGCAGTTGAGAAACGCTGGATTAGCCTATAGCAGTGATGGCAAACCTTGGCAGCCCAGATGTTTTGGAACTACATTTCCCATAATGCTCAACTACACTGCAGAGTGCAGGAGCATCATGGGAAATGTAGTTCCAAAACATCTGGGGTGCCAAGGTTCGCCATCACTGGCCTATAGTATATGTTGGTTGTTCCTTAGTTATGTTAATTATATTCCTGTATACAGTTTTCTTTTCATACGATAATGTGCTCGGCTCCACGTCATTATCTAAACCATTGTGTGATGTTTTGGGTAAATATTTGGTTTTATTGTTTATGTGGTGACTGACCTGCTTTTCAAGTGTATAAAAACCTTTGGAGTTTATCTCACATCCAGTGTGTGTATAATGTTAGGGGTAAAAGGGGCTGTTATTGGCTCTCGGTTTGCTCAGAGCGGTTCAGAGGGCAGGAGCCACTCTTTGGTGGAAGGAAGCACCTAATCGGGAGGTGCCAAGCAGTTCCGTCACACTAATGACCCCAATGTTTTGCTAAATGCTTAAAATGCTTAATTATATGTTATACATTTTAATATATCACATTATTTATGATTGGAGATATCAGAAGGTGGACCAGTCAGTAACTTTTACAATTCTTCATGAATAAATTCCTGATAAGTCACAAACATCAGCAATATCATATATTAGAAAAGCTCCACCTTTTAGCTGTAAAATAGAGTGGAGAGTGGAGGTAAGTGGAGAGTATCCATTGATCTCACACAGCTTCATTATATCTGAATTACATTACCTGAATATCCTCCACGGAATCCACAATATCTATATTAAGGTCTATGTTCCTCTTTAGGGAGATTGTATGAAGAAAATACGTATGCCAATATGAGCGGTCTTGATTTACGAAGGATGAGGAATGCAACAGACAAAGGTAAGTTATTATTTTTTTCATACAGTGTAAGACAATATTTTTTAGACATACAATAGTAAGACATGTGTAGCAGCGGCTCCTGCAGAGCACGCGCTATGGGTTTTTCAAAGTTAAACTTTGCCTAAACTGCAGTTTGGTTTCGGTATAATTGTCTAAATTGGATTTCAGCATCAGTCTGACTGGACTGTGAGGTGTTCAGCCTGGCCACGGGGGGGCACTGTCTCTTGTGGCAGGCATAGAACTATAGTCTGGTCAGGTGCTTAAGTTACTCTCTTTTGGAGCCAGGTCAGTGGGAGTGGCCCTCTCGCTGTGCCCTCTGGGAGAAGGTATTTAAGATGAGGACGACACATGGTTCGGGGTTCCGGTCCAGTATGATGTGCTGATTATATGGTCCTGGTCCTCCTGACCAGCCCCCAGGAATGCTATGGCCTGGGGTGCGGATCCACCCGACTTTAATGTCTCTGGGCTGGCTAGCCCGAGGCAAGGAAACTAAAGGAGGATTCCGAGGTGGTTGGGTACAGTCTACGGTTTGGGAGATACCCATTGTACTTCAAGCATTCCAGGGGAGGACTCATTAGAAGAACACCATGTACGGGTTGGTTTTCTTAACAAGAGCCTGGAAGGGCTGAAGTAATGAGAGAATCCGGTCTTGTGGATATCTCCAAGTGGGCTGAAAGATCCAGGTATCCTACAAGTGTTCTACAGCTTAGTTTCCCTACGTATTCTAAAACAACCTCTGTGACAAAGACTTTGTTCCTGAGTAAGTACCTTGTTGGCTGCTAGGCCTTGTGAGAGAGGGACTGTCCAACTTGAGTGTTCATCCAGCTGCGAATGGCTATTCTGTGGATGCAGTCAAAGTAAGCAAGTTTTTTAACATTTTTGGGCTTTGACTTGAACTTCCTTCCCAACCCTCTGATCCCAAGTTAAAAGACTGTTCAATTGACTGAGTTTTGCAAATAAAATCCATTCAAGTGGATCTGTTGTCAGTCTCGCATTACTGGGCCATCTACCACGGAACATCCCCTAGATGTGCAACAAAGGGAATGGAAGGTAACGGTAAGCCCAAAAATAACCAGCAGCTCCTTCGGGGGTTAGTGCTACACATGTATTAGACATACAGTAGTAGGAAATGTATTAGGCATACAGTAGTTGGACATGTAGTTGACATATGATAGTAGGGCATGTAGTAGACATACAATAGTAGGACATGTAGTAGACATACAGTAGTAGGTCATGTAGTAGACATATAGTAGTAGGACATGTAGCAGACATACAGTAGTAGGACATGTAGTAGACATACAGTAGTAGGGCATGTAATAGCCATACGGTAGTAGGACATGTAGTAGACATACAGTAGTACTGTGTGAACCAGAATCTACGCTCTCATTTGGCTATATTAGCCAAATTAGCCACTGTTGAGAACGGTGTAAACAACAACAATAATAACAATTATAAAAACTTCCATAGTAATGGAGTGTCTCATATTGACAATAAGGATGAGGAATTATCATTAATGGTGGGCCCCCAATATCCATTGCCTTACCATGCCTCTTATACACATTAGAACTGTTTTTAAGTACTACTATGGGACTGGTCCCATCCCAATATGTATATAATTTCTTCTGCTATATGTCAACTATTGGACAATTATCTATTTTGTTTCAGATCATTATCACGTGCTTGCTCCTGATGAGTGGTTGAGTTGAAGCCGTGTCTGGATTTACATACCATATTTTATACTCCTATGTGTTCTACACTTTATAACTATTTTGTGGTATAGGATAGAGATGCCATATCTACGGTCTCTTTCCTAATACACCTGGCAGACTAGAAAGTCTGGAGGTCCTTGAGAACAGCCAGCATACTGATTGGTTAGGTGTGTGCTGGGCTTTTAGTAGTAACCTGACCATGGTTCTGGGCTCCACCCCGGAATATAGGAAGTGTGATTGGAGTCAGGAGGGCTCCACGGGGGAGACAGTGCAGACAGAGGCTGATAGCTGTGTGCACCAATTTGGTCGGTGAAATAGTCTATAGGAGACAGACAAGGGCCTGGCATGTAAGGCCAGAGCAGCTGTGCTACAAGTGAGAGCCAACTAGGCTAAATGTTGTTTTGTTGATGGAAAAAGGAATGCTGAATCCCCTGTGAGGGAAACCAATGTTTGTTTGCTGAGCTTGCTTTTAATAAAAATGGGCAAACAAAGCCCTTAAAAAGAAGAAACAGCGAGTGGCGGTGTTCTTTAAGCTCTATATTTGACGCTAGTCCTTTACAACAGGTATAGTAGAAGATTACAGATTTGTATGTAGGGAACGAGCACACAGATGATCCGGGATGAATATTAAATGTCTTTATGTGAGATAAGAATTCTGAAGGATTTTATACCGGCTGATACACGCAGGATTATTCACTATCCTCTCTGTCTGTAGAGATTCTGGCTGCCAAGAATACACAGTACCGGGTGATGCTGATCCTGGGGATCCTCCTAATGTTGGCCTTCATTACTTTGGTCACCCTCACGACTTTCCTGTTCGTTTCCTGTGAGTATCTCGATTATATTGGGATATTGGGGTTTGGATTTGGCATCTGAACTTTGATTGCGTTCATGGACTTACCCCTTAATCAGTATCTGCGGTGTCCAGCTCATCACTAACATCACTAACAAATTATATAAATTCAAATATAAAAAATGTAAATCTGTAAATGCTGAGTGAGAAATTGGCTATTTTTTTCCCTTAATTCAACACATTTTTAATGAAAGTTTGCATTAAAAAATGTATAGAAACGTTGGTATATCAATATAAAAGATAGGTTCCCAGGTGTCCACACTGAGAGGCGCAAGCCTGCACCTGGAGAACCTTACAAGTTGCATAATATACTTTTAATAAAGGGAAAATGCATGAAAACGTAACAAGTAAGGCTTCATGCACACGAGACGCAGATGCAAACGCTGCTGGACACATGTTGAAACCGGCGTTTAGAAACGCACGTTTTGCCGCGATTTTTACCGCGATTTAGCGGCGTTTTACCGCGTTTTACCGCGTTTGCGTCTAGAAGCATTTAGTTAAGCTAACATCATAGACCCTCCCCAGCTCAAAAATTAACTATTTCAGCAATTTTGTGAGACCAGAGTGAGTAGCAGCAGCTGTGAGAGCTGCAGTGTACTTGTATTTAGCGTGTCACTTGCCACGGCACCTGCCACAAGTTGTGGATTGTCCACTTGCCACGTGACTTGCCACATCACCTGCCACGTCACTTGCCATGTCATCTGCCACAAGTTGTGGATTGTCCAACTGCCACGTCACCTGCCACAAGTTGTGGATTGTCTACTTGCCACGTGACTTGCCACATCACCTGCCACGTCACCTGCCACAAGTTTTGGATTGTCCACTTGCCACGTCACTTGCCACGTCACTTGCCACAAGTTGGGGATTGTCCACTTGCCACATCACCTGCCACAAGTTGTGGATTGTCCACTTGCCACGTCACTTGCCACATCACCTGCCACGTCACTTGCCACGAGATGTGGATTGTCCACTTTCCACGTCATCTGCCATGCCACCTGCCACAAGCTGTGGATTGTCCACTTGCCATGTCACCAGCCACATCACCTGCCACAAGTTGTGGATTGTCCACTTGCCACGTGACTTGCCACATCACCTGCCACGTTACTTGCCACATCACCTGCCACAAGTTGTGGATTGTCTACTTGCCACGTCACTTGCCACATCACCTGCCACGTCACTTGCCACGTCACCTGCCACAAGTTGTGGATTGTCCACTTGCCACGTGACTTGCCACATCACCTGCCACGTCACTTGCCACGTCACCTGCCACAAGTTTTGGATTGTCCACTTGCCACGTCACTTGCCACGTCACTTGCCACAAGTTGGGGATTGTCCACTTGCCACATCACCTGCCACAAGTTGTGGATTGTCCACTTGCCACGTCACTTGCCACATCACCTGCCACGTCACTTGCCACGAGATGTGGATTGTCCACTTTCCACGTCATCTGCCATGCCACCTGCCACAAGCTGTGGATTGTCCACTTGCCACGTCACCAGCCACATCACCTGCCACAAGTTGTGGATTGTCCACTTGCCACGTGACTTGCCACATCACCTGCCACGTCACTTGCCACATCACCTGCCACAAGTTGTGGATTGTCTACTTGCCACGTCACTTGCCACATCACCTGCCACGTCACTTGCCACGTCACCTGCCACAAGTTGTGGATTGTCCACTTGCCACGTCACCTGCCACGTCACCTGCCACAAGTTGTGGATTGTCCACTTGCCACGTCACTTGCCACGTCACCTGCCACAAGTTGGGGATTGTCCACATCACCTGCCACGTCACTTGCCACATCACCTGCCACAAGTTGTGGATTGTCCACTTGCCACGTCACTTGCCACATCACCTGCCACGTCACTTGCCACATCACCTGCCACAAGTTGTGGATTGTCTACTTGCCACGTCACTTGCCACATCACCTGCCACGTCACTTGCCACGTCACCTGCCACAAGTTGTGGATTGTCCACTTGCCACGTGACTTGCCACATCACCTGCCACGTCACTTGCCACGTCACCTGCCACAAGTTTTGGATTGTCCACTTGCCACGTCACTTGCCACATCACCTGCCACAAGTTGTGGATTGTCCACTTGCCACGTCACTTGCCACATCACCTGCCACGTCACTTGCCACGAGATGTGGATTGTCCACTTTCCACGTCATCTGCCATGCCACCTGCCACAAGCTGTGGATTGTCCACTTGCCACGTCACCAGCCACATCACCTGCCACAAGTTGTGGATTGTCCACTTGCCACGTGACTTGCCCCATCACCTGCCACGTCACTTGCCACATCACCTGCCACAAGTTGTGGATTGTCTACTTGCCACGTCACTTGCCACATCACCTGCCACGTCACTTGCCACGTCACCTGCCACAAGTTGTGGATTGTCCACTTGCCACGTCACCTGCCACGTCACCTGCCACAAGTTGTGGATTGTCCACTTGCCACGTCACTTGCCACGTCACCTGCCACAAGTTGGGGATTGTCCACATCACCTGCCACGTCACTTGCCACATCACCTGCCACAAGTTGTGGATTGTCCACTTGCCACGTCACTTGCCACATCACCTGCCACGTCACTTGCCACAAGATGTGGATTGTCCACTTTCCATGTCACCTGCCATGCCACCTGCCACAAGTTGTGGATTGTCCACTTGCCACGTCACCAGCCACATCACCTGCCACAAGTTGTGGATTGTCCACTTGCCACGTGACTTGCCACATCACCTGCCACGTGACTTGCCACATCACCTGCCACAAGTTGTGGATTGTCTACTTGCCACGTGACTTGCCACATCACCTGCCACGTCACTTGCCACGTCACCTGCCACAAGTTGTGGATTGTCCACTTGCCACGTCACCTGCCACAAGTTGTGGATTGTCCACTTGCCACGTCCCTTGCCACGTCCCCTGCCACGTCACCTGCCACAAGTGGATTGTCCACTTGCCACATCACCTGGCACAAGTTGTGGATTGTCCACTTGCCACGTCCCTTGCCACGTCCCCTGCCACGTCACCTGCCACAAGTGGATTGTCCACTTGCCACGTCACCTGCCACGTCACCTGCCACAAGTTTTGGATTGTCCACTTGCCACGTCACTTGCCACGTCACCTGCCACAAGTTAGGGATTGTCCACATCACCTGCCACGTCACATGCCACATCACCTGCCACAAGTTGTGGATTGTCCACTTGCCACGTCACTTGCCACATCATCTGCCACGTCACTTGACACAAGATGTGGATTGTCCACTTTCCATGTCACCTGCCATGCCACCTGCCACAAGTTTTGGATTGTCCACTTGCCACGTCACCAGCCACATCACCTGCCACAAGTTGTGGATTTCCACTTGCCACGTGACTTGCCACATCACCTGCCACATCACTTGCCACGTCACCTGTCACAAGTTGTGGATTGTCCACTTTCCACATCACTTGCCACCTGCCATGTTACTTGCCACAAGCTGTGGATTGTCCACTTGCCACGTCACCTGTCACAAGTTTTGGATTGTCCACTTGCCACGTCACTTGCCACGTCAGCTGCCACGTCACTTGCCACAAGATGTGAATTGTCCACTTGTCACATCACCTGCCACATCAGTTGCCACATCACCTGCCACGTCACCTGCCACAAGTTGTGGATTGTCCACTTGCCACGTCACTTGCCACATCACCTGCCACGTCACTTGCCACGAGATGTGGATTGTCCACTTGCCACGTCACTTGCCATGTCACCTGCCACGTCACTTGCCACGTCACCTGCCACAAGTTTTGGATTGTCCACTTGTCACGTCACTTGCCACATCAGCTGCCACGTCACTTGCCACAAGATGTGGATTTTCCACTTGTCACATCACCTGCCACATCACTTGCCACATCACCTGCCACGTCACCTGCCACAAGTTGTGGATTGTCCACTTGCCACGTCCCTTGCCACGTCCCCTGCCACGTCACCTGCCACAAGTGGATTGTCCACTTGCCACATCACTTGCCACATCACCTGCCACAAGTTGTGGATTGTCCACTTGCCACGTCCCTTGCTACGTCCCCTGCCACGTCACCTGCCACAAGTGGATTGTCCACTTGCCACATCACTTGCCACATCACCTGCCACAAGTTGTGGATTGTCCACTTGCCACGTCACCTGACACAAGTTGTGGATTGTCCACTCGCCACGTCACTTGCCACATCCCCTGCCACAAGTGGATTGTCCACTTGCCACGTCACTTGCCACGTCCCCTGCCACAAGTGGATTGTCCACTTGCCACGTCACTTGCCACGTCACCTGCCACAAGTTATGGATTGTCCACTTGCCACGTCACATGCCACGTCACCTGCCACAAGTTGTTGATTTTCCACTTGCCACGTCACCTGCCAGGTCACTTGCCGCGTCACCTGCCAGGTCACTTGCCACGTCACCTGCCGCAAGTTGTGGATTGTCCACTTTCCACGTCACTTGCCACTTCACCTGCCACGTCACTTGCCACAAGTTGTGGATTGTCCACTTGCCACATCACTTGCCACCTGCCATGTCACTTGCCACAAGTTGTGGATTGTCCACTTGCCACGTCACTTGCCACCTGCCATGTCACTTGCCACAAGTTGTGGATTGTCCACTTGCAATTGCAATTGTTTAAAATATTTTTCTAATGGTTTTTCATCATTTGCAATCATTTTTGAGATTTTTAATGTAAAAAAAAAGGTCACCTTTAAAAACGCATATAAACGCAAACGCGGCTAAACGCGGTAGCGGCGTTTTGCCGCGTTTTACCGCGTTTTGCCGCGTTTTGCCGCGTTTTGCGTCTGAAACGTGGAAATTTTTGTTTCTGAACGCATTTTTTTGCTTCTGGAAAAACGAGACTAAGGCCTCATGCACACGAGACGCAGATAAAACCTCTGTTAAAAAAAGCTGAAACGCGCGTTTAGAAACGCGCGTTTTGCCGCGTTTGCATGCCGCGTTTAGACGCGTTTAGCCGCGTTTGCGTTTAAACGCGTTTATAAAGATAACATCATGTAGACCCTCCCCAAGCTCTCAAAGCATTTTTTTTAACTATTTCTGCTATTTTGATCAGAGTGAGCAGCAGCAGCATAGAGAGCAGTTGTACACTTGCATTTGCCGTGTCACTTGCCACGGCACCTGCCACAAGTTGTGGATTGTCCACTTGCCACGTCACTTGCCACAAGTTGGGGATTGTCCACTTGCCACATCACCTGCCACGTCACCTGCCACAAATTGTGGATTGTCCACTTGCCACGTCACTTGCCACATCACCTGCCACGTCACTTGCCACGAGATGTGGATTGTCCACTTTCCACGTCATCTGCCATGCCACCTGCCACAAGCTGTGGATTGTCCACTTGCCACGTCACCAGCCACATCACCTGCCACAAGTTGTGGATTGTCCACTTGACACGTGACTTGCCACATCACCTGCAACGTCACTTGCCACATCACCTGCCGCAAGTTGTGGATTGTATACTTGCCGCGTCACTTGCCACATCACCTGCCACGTCACTTGCCACGTCACCTGCCACAAGTTGTGGATTGTTCACTTGCCACGTCACCTGCCACAAGTTGTGGATTGTCCACTTGCCACGTCACTTGCCACAAGCTGTGGATTGTCCACTTGCCACATCACTTGCCACGTCACCTGCCACGTCACTTGCCACGTCACCTGCCACAAGTTGTGGATTGTCCACTTGCCACGTCACTTGCCACAAGCTGTGGATTGTCCACTTGCCACATCACTTGCCACGTCACCTGCCACGTCACTTGCCACGTCACCTGCCACAAGTTTTGGATTGTCCACTTGCCACGTCACTTGCCACGTCAGCTGCCACGTCACTTGCCACGAGATGTGGATTGTCCACTTTCCACGTCATCTGCCATGCCACCTGCCACAAGCTGTGGATTGTCCACTTGCCACAAGCTGTGGATTGTCCACTTGCCACATCACTTGCCACGTCACCTGCCACGTCACTTGCCACGTCACCTGCCACAAGTTTTGGATTGTCCACTTGCCACGTCACTTGCCACGTCAGCTGCCACGTCACTTGCCACGAGATGTGGATTGTCCACTTTCCACGTCATCTGCCATGCCACCTGCCACAAGCTGTGGATTGTCCACTTGCCACGTCACCAGCCACATCACCTGCCACAAGTTGTGGATTGTCCACTTGCCACGTGACTTGCCACATCACCTGCCACGTCACTTGCCACATCACCTGCCACAAGTTGTGGATTGTCTACTTGCCGCGTCACTTGCCACATCACCTGCCACGTCACTTGCCACGTCACCTGCCACAAGTTGTGGATTGTTCACTTGCCACGTCACCTGCCACGTCACCTGCCACAAGTTGTGGATTGTCCACTTGCCACGTCACTTGCCACAAGCTGTGGATTGTCCACTTGCCACGTCACCTGCCACGTCACCTGCCACGTCACTTGCCACGTCACCTGCCACAAGTTTTGGATTGTCCACTTGCCATGTCACTTGCCACGTCAGCTGCCACGTCACTTGCCACATCACCTGCCACGTCACCTGCCACAAGTTGTGGATTGTCCACTTGCCACGTCACTTGCCACATCACCTGCCACGTCACTTGCCACGAGATGTGGATTGTCCACTTGCCATGTCACTTGCCACGTCACCTGCCACGTCACTTGCCACGTCACCTGCCACGTCACTTGCCACAAGATGTGGATTGTCTACTTGTCACATCACCTGCCACATCACTTGCCACATCACCTGCCACGTCACCTGCCACAAGTTGTGGATTGTCCACTTGCCACGTCACTTGCCACATCACCTGCCACGTCACTTGCCACAAGATGTGGATTGTCCACTTTCCACGTCACCTGCCATGCCATCTGCCACAAGTTGTGGATTGTCCACTTACCACGTCACCAGCCACATCACCTGCCACAAGTTGTGGATTGTCCACTTGCCACACCACTTTCCACGTCACCTGCCACGTCACCTGCCACAAGATGTGGATTGTCCACTTGCCACGTCACCAGCCACATCACCTGCCACAAGTTGTGGATTGTCCACTTGCCACGTCCCTTGCCACGTCCCCTGCCACGTCACCTGCCACAAGTGGATTGTCCACTTGCCACATCACTTGCCACATCACCTGCCACAAGTTGTGGATTGTCCACTCGCCACGTCACTTGCCACATCACCTGCCACAAGTGGATTGTCCACTTGCCACGTCACTTGCCACGTCCCCTGCCACAAGTGGATTGTCCACTTGCCACGTCACTTGCCACGTCACCTGCCACAAGTTATGGATTGTCCACTTGCCACGTCACATGCCAGTCACCTGCCACAAGTTGTTGATTTTCCACTTGCCACGTCACCTGCCAAGTCACTTGCCGCGTCACCTGCCAGGTCACTTGCCACGTCACTTGCCACAAGTTGTGGATTGTCCACTTTCCACGTCACTTGCCACTTCACCTGCCACGTCACTTGCCACAAGTTGTGGATTGTCCACTTGCCACATCACTTTCCACCTGCCATGTCACTTGCCACAAGTTGTGGATTGTCCACTTGCCACGTCACTTGCCACAAGTTGTGGATTGTCCACTTGCAATTGCAATTGTTTAAAATATTTTTCTAATGGTTTTTCATCATTTGCAATCATTTTTGAGATTTTTAATGTAAAAAAAAAGGTCACCTTTAAAAACGCATATAAACGCAAACGCGGCTAAACGCGGGTGCCGCGTTTAGCTGCGTTTAGCCGCGTTTAGCCGCGTTTTGCGTCTGAAACGCAGAAATTTTTGTTTCTGAACGCATTTTTTTGCTTCTGGAAAAACGAGATTAAACGCAACTGCATATAAACGGAAAAAAACGAGACTGTGTGCATGGACACATAGGATAACATTGAATGAGTTCAGGTGCAGTTGAAAAAACTGTCCAACTGCATCTGAACGCGCGTTTAACTGCGTCTCGTGTGCATGAGGCCTAACACAACTGAGAAGAAAATAAAACAAATAGTATGGGTCAGAGGTTACCACTTATGATTGAAATCATGTCATTATGTATGGTTTGATCAAACTACTTGATATTTTATTTGTTGTACCATTCTACCCAAGGGCTCAATATGTCAATTGCAACTGTTAGAGAATTTGATGCTAGTGCATACATTTGCTCATATGAATAATACTGTTGAACTATATTTACCACTTCCTCTACTGCACAGACCAAGGGAGACCTCCAATGTCTTACCAGTGCTAGTCTGGCAGCTAATAGAACGTTGACCACTACATTTTTTCACGGGGTTGGGGATTAGTTCTTTATCTAAATTCAACAAGGCCTATCCAGGGGATATTTGCAATGGTATAGCAGTGATTTTGGATATTAGGTGAAAAAATATGAGGCCAAAATTTGGCAAAAGATTTACATGACCATAGAAGATGGAATCCATGGAATCGTGTGCCTACTTGTCTACAATTTCTCCAGCAAAGGTTGGACGTATGAGGGTAAAATGTGGATAGGCGGTAGGGTGTCGGGTACCATCTTAGATTAATTTTGTGCATTAATTACCAGAGATTAGCATTCCTATGTGCTGATTTGAAGACCCTAGAATATAAGACATATTTTCAGTTGTTTCACACTTTTTTGTTCAGTATATAATTCCACATGTGTTAATTCATAGTTTTGATGCCTTCAGTGTGAATCTACAATTTTCATAGTCATGAAAATAAAGAAAACTCTTTAAATGAGAAGGTGTGTCCAAACTTTTGGTCTGTACTGTATAAGTTGTGTCTCCAAACTTTTGTCCTTATTTTGCAAAGAACCATTTCTGACTTTAGACAGGGTTGTGTTGAGACCTAGGATTTCTTTTTTGCCTAATGTAGTGGCAAGTTTGCATTGCCGTCCCTGCCTATGTTTGCTTGATCAGGGCAGGTACCACCTTACAAGGAAAACATTTTTTAATATTCTTAAATGAAAGATATAAATATGGGGGGGAGGGGGGATTGTGGCTTGACGCGGATGGCAGCTAGGTTCCAAAAGGCTCCACGGCCATAAAGACAGTCTTTCTTCCTGGAGATGGGCAAAATTACAAGGGCGACTCCAAACAGAAGAGACCCTCAGAAGCGACTTCCGGGCATCACATCCCCGATATGATCAAGCCGCGGTCAGCTATAAGGAGCAGCTCCCTGACTGACAAGATGGCGTTGTCCCGCAACGATGATGACAGCAATGAGGGATCAATAGCGGCTTCTGAGGAATGGGTAAGAGATTCCTTGCATGTCGATGCACCGCTGACACTTGCAGACATGATGGAGATTGCTGCTGACGTCTGCCATAACTGACTTAAAATCTGAGATCAGAAACATGTCTAAGCAGCTATCCTCACAGGAAAGAGCAGGAAAAATGAGACAAAGCTATCAGCAAACTTTAAGCATTTTCTGAGACACACTCTATACACCTTATCAATATAAATAGACACCTTGAGGATCTGGACAATAGGGGAAGAAGGAACAATGTACAAATCAGGGAAATATCAGAGAACATAACACAAGAGCAGATTAAACCAGAATTACAAAAAATCTTTAACAATGTGCTGGGAAGGGACACTAATGCCGCGTACGCACAATCGGAATTCCGGCCATAAAAAGACAGATGAGAGCTTTTCATCAGAAGATGCGACGTGTGTATGCTCCATCGGAATTTAGCTGTCCGAATTTCCGCCAGCCAAAAATTGATAGCATGTTCTCAATTTTCCCGACGGAAAAACTTTCTATCGGTAATTCCGATAGTGTGTATGCAATTCCGACAAGCCAAAAATCACGCATGCTCAGATTCAACTACGAGACAGAAGCTATTGGCTACTGGCTATTGAACTTCCTTTTTCTAGTCCCGTCGTATATGTTGTACGTCACCGCGCTATAAACGATCGGAATTTGATGTGACCGTGTGTAGGCAAGACAGCTTGAGCCGAATTCCCTCAGAATTCCGTCGGGTAAACCATCAGAACTTTTTCCGACGAGAATTCCGATGGTGTGTACGCGGCATAACACTTAAATTGTCTTTGAAAGGGCTCATAGAGCTCTATGACCCAAAGGCCCACATGATGCACCACCTAGAGATATAATCTGTTGCCTCTCCAATTTCATACTAAAAGAAGACATTTTAAATAAAGCCAGACAAAATGATCTAATTGTTCTCAATGGAGACTCAATTAAGCTTTTTTCAAGATTCCTCCTCCATCACATTAAGCAACAGAAGAGCTCAGGGCTTTCCCCTTCACCCTCCAAGAAACCTCTAATGGTAAACAACACCATCTGAGACTTCCTCACGAACTGCATGATTTATGCGAAAACGTAGGCCTCCCACAAGTGGATTTACCTGACTGGTATCAGGAATTTAAATTACCAATACAAATAAGTGGAACACCAATGGCACCTGCTGTATCTCCAACAAGCACCCCACATAAGATAGGAAAATACAGTAAAACTTGGTTTGAGAGTGTTTTGCAAGACGACCAACATTTTTAAATACATTTTGACTTGATATACAAGCGATGACTTGATATACAAGTAGTGTCATGTCACAACTGAGTATAAAACAGAACAGAATCGCCTCTAAGTGTAGCAATATGGTTACATTTAATGAAGGTACAACCTTTTCGCAACTCACATGGTTGATGATTAAAAAAGGCACATCTAAGTATGCAGGTATCTGGGGTAAAGCTGTCCACATAGACAGTCCTCACCACCATCGACGTTGGCCCTTCCACGCTATGCTCCACAAGCGGTTCAATCTCTCTACTGCAGGGTAGTCTTCCCGGTCACGATTGCAGACTGACAGTGGTGAGAGATGGCGGTGTGGAGGACGGTCTATGTGGACAGCTTTACCCCAGATGCCCGCATACTTAGATGTGCCTGTTTTAATCATCAACCATGTGAGTTTCTAAATGTTGTACCTTCATTAAATGTAGCCACATTGCTACACTTAGAGGCACCCTCTCTTCTCTTTTATACTCCGTAGCTCCTGATGGATTGTTGCTTCTAATCCCTTTGTGGAGGCTGTTATAATTGCTATAATCTTTTTTAATATGGACTTTAAACTGAAGGACTTATGAATAAATTGTTGTGGAACAAATCATTTGAGTTTCTATTTCTTATGGGGAACTTCGCTTTGATATACAAGTGCTTTGGATTACAAGCATGTGTCTGGAACAAATTATGCTCGCAATCCAAGGTTTTACTGTATCATAAATACTCCAACCACAGCTACCTTACCACCACTCTGAGATCAAGATCATCTAGACCAAAAGATAATACCTGAATCACCACTTCATATGGAATTCTACACTTTACCTTTGGCCACAAGACTTATTTACAGTCACTGTAGCAGACTCCGTCTTACCTACCACTGTAAATCGACTAATTGACACAATAGGCCTATTGTTGTTCATCATCGGCTCTGCTTATCACTTTAACCCTTCTCTTTTAGGAAAGTAGATTCCTTCTTCATAAAGGGGACTTTGAATGGCCAATTGACGAACATGTATCTCCCTAATAAAACACATGTTTCTTTTTGGCAGAGGGTTATAGATGAAGTGAAGTGGTTCTCAGCTGGTATGGTGATACTCCTTTGAGACTTCAATATCCCTCTAAACCCTCTCCAAGACACCTCTTAGCCCTTGTACACAAGGTCGGACATTCCGACGGAAAATGTCAGATCGGACCGCGTTGTCGGATAATCCGACCGCGTGTGGGCTCCATCGGACTGTTTCCATTGGAATATCCGACGGACCAAGTTTTCCAGCTTGGCTATAAAACTTTCCGACAACATGATCCGATCGGACCTTGTCCGATCATGTGTAGAGAATTCCGATCTGACAAAGTGCCACGCATTCTCAGATCAAATTCCTAGACCAAAGCTATTGGCTACTAGCCTGAACATAGTCCAGTCGTAACGAAAAAACGTCATCACGTTCTGAACGATCAGATTTTCCGACAACTTTGTCCGACTGTGTGTATGCAACAGTTTCGGACTTGGTTGGTCAGATTTGGTTGTCGGAATGTCCGACCGTGTGTACAAGGGCTAACAGTCAAACTTCAATTGCATATAGAACACTTAAACATATTAAATCCATGTTGAGCTCTTTAAAGTTAGTGGACACTTCTAAATCCCTCAGAGAAAGATTTCACATTTTATTCAACAAGAAAAATATTCAAGCCCAGAATAGACTACATCTTTATAACACAAAGGGACCTTGCTTTGTTGACAGAAGCCAAAATAGGGTTTCAATTCGTTTCTGTTCATGCCCCCATCGCCATAACCTTTTCCCAACCTGACAACCAAACTAGAGCCTGTGATTGGAGATGAAATCCCTCCTTACTCCTAAAACCAGATGTACTCAATCAGATTGTGGAATCCACTCATAACCTGGGAAGTACATAAATGTGTGATAAGAGGTGAATTTATTAAATGGGGTGCACGGCTTAACCACTTAAGGACCGCCGCATGGCAATGTACATCAGCGCAATGGCACCGACAGGCGCAAGCACATACATGTACGTGCTTGCTTTCCAGCGGTTGGGGGATCCGACCCCCCTCCCGCTGTATGCGGCGGTCCATTTCGCTGCAGGAGCGATCCGGGATGAGGGGATGGCCGTTGGTTTCTGGCCATCCCCTATCGATCGCTCCTGGCGAATGAGAAGCTTCCCCCGCTGTGTATAGTAAACACAGGCAGGGAGGAAGTGATGTCATTCTCCTTGGGGTGGTCTTTTTGACCGGACTGCGAGGAGAACAGTGAAAGTAAGTGCACCAACACTACACTGACATGTAGGTACACATAGGCACACAAATCCCCCCCGATCGCCCCCCGATTCCCCCCGACCCCCACCCCCAGTCACAGTGTCACTGATTGCAGTGATCATTTATTTACTGATCACTGCATTCAGTGTCAGTTGTGACAGTAAAAACTGTCAGGGCAGTTAGTGTTAGGTCCAGGGTAGCCCCCTAACCCCCAATAAAGGTTTAACCCCCTGATTACCCCTAGAGTTAACCCTTTCATCCCCTTTTGCCAGTGTCACTAAGCGATAGTTTTTCTGATCGCTGCATTAGTGTCACTGGTGCCGCTAAGTAGCTAGTTATTTTTTTAGGTTCACCGTCAGATTTTTATAGCGCTAGATACCCCGATATATTACCCAATAATGGTTTTAACCCCCTGATTGCCCCTAGTTAACCCTTTCACCAACGATCACCGTATAAGTGCCACTGGTGACGCTGGTTAGCCGGTTAGTTATTTAGGTACCCCGTCAGGTTTTTATATAGCACCAGGGACCCCCATATACTACCTAATAAAGATTTTAACCCCCCGATTGCCTTTCACCACGTATAAGTGTTACGGGTGACCCACCATTTATTACCCAATAAAGGTTTAACCCCCTGATCACCCCGGCGGGTGATATCAATTAGGTTTTAGGGTCAGATAGGGTCTGCCGCTAACACCCACGCGCAAAGCATAAACCTCCTGTAGTGGTATAGAATCTGAACAGATCAATATCTGATCTGATCAAATCTATACTAGCGTCCCCAGCAGTTTAGGGTTCCAAAAAAACGCATTGTTAGCGGGATCAGCCCAGATACCTGCTAGCACCTGCGTTTTGCCCCTCCGCCCAGCCCACCCAAGTGCAGTATCGATCGATCACTGTCACTTACAAAACACTAAACACATAACTGCAGCGTTTGCAGAGTCAGGCCTGATCCCTGTGATCGCTAATGCCACGTACACACGACCAGACTTATGTCCGACAGACTTTCGAAGGAGTTCTGCCGGAGTTCTGACAGAGTTCTGACGGACTTTCCGAATGAGCGGATTGGCCACACACAATCACACCAAACTCCGACGGATTCTAACGTGATGACGTACGACTGGACTCGAATAAGGAAGTTCATAGCCAGTAGCCAATAGCTGCCCTAGCGTCGGTTTTAGTCCGTCGGAATAGCATACACATGAGCAAATTTTTCGGTAGGAACTGGGTCCGGCAGAGTTCTGGCGGAAAAATTTGAAGCATGTTCCATTTCTAAAGTCTGTCAGACTTTTGCGAATCAAAAGTCCGTTGCAGCCCATACATGATCGAATAGTCTGCCGGAATCATTCCGTCAGACTTTGGATGTTGAAAAGTCTGCTCGTGTGTACGGGGCTTAACAGTTTTTTTGGTAGCGTTTTATATTTAAATTCTTAAAGGCAGTGCTTGGTTTTCGGGGTCCTGTACGTGGCTAGGCTCCCAAAAAGTCTCCCACATGTGGTATCCCCGTACTCGGGAGAAGCATCATAATTTATTTTGGGGTGTAATTCCACTTATGCCCATAGCATGTGTGAGCAATATATCATTTAGTGACAATTTTGTGCAAAAAAAAAAATTGTAATATTCCTGCAATTTGTGGCAAAATATAAAATATTTCATGGACTCAACATGCCTCTCAGTAAATAGCTTGGGGTGTCTACTTTCCAAAATGGGGTCATTTGGGGGGGGGGTTGTGCTATTTTGGCATTTTATGGCCTTCGAAACTGTGATAGGTAGTGAGGAGTGAAATCAAAAATTTGCACCCTTAGAAATCCTGAAGGAAGTGATTGGTTTTCGGGGTGCCGTACGCGGCTAGACTCCCAAAAAGTCCCACATATGTGGTATCCCCATACTCAGGAGAAGCAGCAGAATATATTTTGGGGTGCAATTCCACATATAACTATGGCATGTGTGAGCAATATATCATTTAGTGACAACTTTTTGTAAACTTTTTTTGTGTCATTATTCAATCACTTGGGACAAAAAAAAATATTCAATGGGCTCAACATGCCCCTCAGCAATTTCCTTGGGGTGTCTACTTTCCAAAATGGGGTCATTTTGGGGGGTTTGTACTGCCCTGCCATTTAGCACCTCAAGAAATGAGATAGGCAGTCATAAATTAAAAGCTGTGTAAATTCCAGAAAATGTACTCTAGTTTGTAGACACTATAACTTTTGCGCAAACCAATAAATATACGCTTATTGACATTTTTTTTACTAAAGACATGTGGCTGAATAGATTTACCCCTAAATGTATGACTAAAATTGAGTTTATTCGATTTTTCTTATAACAAAAAGTAGAAAATATATTTTTTTCTTGAAATTTTCAGTCTTTTTCCATTTATATCGCAAAAAATAAAAATCGCAGAGGCAATAAAATACCATCAAAAGAAAACTCTATTTGTGGGAAGAAAAGGACGCAAATTTCGTTTGGGTACAACATTGCATGACCGCGCTATTACCAGTTAAAGCAGTGCAGTGCGAAATTGTAAAAAGACCTCTGGTCCTTAAGCTGACAATTGGTCCGGGGCTGAAGTGGTTAAAAAAAAATCCAATCAAAAAATCCTAACTCTCCCTACCACTATATGTCGTTTAAAGAAACTACATAAACAAAACCTTTCAGTGGTTATAGAATCTAAACGATTGAATGCCAGGAAAGAACTACAATCCATATTAATCCATATTTTTAGATTTAAGCTCTAATGAGCCGGGCCTTTGATTCCTCTTGTACCAAATTGTAATGTAACTGTAATGTCTGCCCTCATGTTGTAAAGCGCTGAGCAAACTGTTGGCACTATATAAACCTGTATAATAATAATAATATTAGAGAACAAATCTAGACATTTGCTGTTCCTCAAAAAACATCTCTACTACAAACATGGCAACAAGAGCAGAAAATATTTAGCCAGAGCCCTAAAAGACTCCAAATCATTCGAAAACATACACTGCATACGTTTGAGAACAGAGACCTTAGAATATTCAACAGATAAAATAGCAGCGCAATTTCCTGATTACTACTCTAAACTTTATGACCTTCCATCAATTCACAAACTGAACAAACTACTTGGAGATAGGAGCCATATCATCAGGGAATTTTTAAAACAAAGTACCCTCCCAACACTACAACTAGAGAAAATGGAGAAATCAGATCTCCCGATACAAGAAGTTAAACTTTTACAGGCAATTAAAGAACCTTAACCAGGGAAGAGTCCGGGACCGGAAGGCCTGACCTCCTAGTATTCCAAATTATTCACTGAAAATTTAAAAACCCCTCTCCTCGTAAACTTTACTTAAATAGTTAAATCAACAAATTTCTGAATCATTTCTACAAGCACATATTACAGTTATCCCGAAGACAAAGACCCCAAGGATTGTTCAAGTTACAGACCAATCTCATTATTGGACATTGATATAAAGCTTCTCGCCAAAATATTAGCAACCCGCCTAAGATCCCTTCTACTAAAGATCAACTTGCAAACATGTAAGCCTTCCAAACAAAATGATGTCCTGTATCTCCACTCTCTACTAGGGATGGCCGAACGGTTCACCCGGCGGTCGTTTTGCAGCAAATTTCGGCCTTTCGCGGTCCGCCCGATCGGCGGACTATTGCCGCTGTTCGTTCGGCGGACTTCCATGTTTACTGTGTAAAAGAATCATGGGGTACAGGACAGCCAATTGAGACATTACAGCACATGGACACTTGGACATTCCCCCTAACTTATAAATAGACCCGATCCGGCGGCCATCTCTGGCACACAGTGTCAGTGCCAAGATACATCTGACCACAGACACGTGGTCTAGCAAACACGGGCAGGGAAGGTATATCACTTTTACTGCCCACTGGGTGAACCTTCTGATGGCCGTCAAGCATGTAACCCGTGGCACCCGTGTAGATTTGGTTTTACCGCCACGGATTGCATCCAGGCCTGGCTCTTCTCCTCCTCCTCCTCCTACTCCATCCTCCTCCCTCTCCTCCTCGGCTGACTCCTCCTTTTCCGCTACTAGCGTCTCTTCCGCTGCGCTGCCCAAGCTCCCCAGAACCTATTCGACATGCCAGGTGAGACGTTGCCATGCCGTGCTGCGTCTGTTGTGCCCGGAAGCCAAGAGCCACACTGGCCCGGCACTCCTTTCAGCTTTGCGTTCACAGGCAGATCAGTGGCTAACACCGCTCAATTTGACAGTTGGTAAAGTGGTGTGTGACAATGGTGCCAATCTGCTTAGCGCATTGAAGCAGGGCAAAATTACGCACGTGCCATGCATGGCACACGTCTTAAACTTGGTCGTGCAGCGATTCGTTGTCAAATACTCTGGGGTCCAGGACATCTTGCGGCAGGCAAGGAAAATCTCGGCCCATTTCAGAAGATCTTACACGGCCATGGCTCGCCTTGCTGACATTCAGTGGCGACACAATCTGCCAGTCAGACGTCTTATTTGCGATTGCCTGACGCGATGGAACTCAACCTTCTATATGCTTGATAGGCTGCTCCAGCAGAAACGTGCAGTTAACGTCTACCTGTATGAACTCTGCGGCAGAACACGTTCTGGGGAGCTGGGTTTTTTTTCACCGCGCCAGTGGCTGCTCATGCGCGACGCATGCAGACTTCTGCGGCCATTTGAGGAGATCACAAAACTGGTCAGTCGCAGCCATGGCGCCATCAGTGACATGGTACCTTATGCCTTCTTTATGAAGTGTGCATTGCGTCGTGTCATTGATCAAGCTGTGGAGGAGCAGGAGCGGGAAGATGAGGAAGTCGCAATGCTGGATGAATTCCCGGGGGGGGGGCTACTCTATCTGAGACAAGTGAACAACAGGAGTCTGAAGAGGAGTCAGAGGAGGATGGTACCGGGGCGGATTAGGAGGAGCAAGAAGAGCATGCTTTAAACCTTTCTGGGATCCCTGTTGTTGTGCGTGGATGGGGAGAGGAGAATGAAGAGGACGAAATTATCCTGGATGATGAGCAGGAGCCAGGCTACCACACCACTTCCAGTTTAGTGCAAATGGGGGCCTTCATGCTCCAGTGTTTTAATAGGGACCCCCGTATAAAAAGCATAAGGGTCAAGGACCAGTACTGGGTGGCAACGTACTTAGACCCCCGGTACAAACACAAAATTGCGGAAATGTTACCGCCATCACAGAGGACTGTCAGAATGGAGCACTTCCAGGCTTTGCTTCGAGAAATTCTGCATTCTGCTTTTTCGTGCGCTGGCAGAGGAGGAATTCCCACTCACAGAGAAGGAGTTGCGGGGACCAATCCAACAGCGCCTGCAAGAAGAGGCCAGTTTGAAGATGTGTTGGTGACTTCTGATATGAGGTCATTCTTTCAGCCGACCCATCAACAGGTGTCATCCGGATCCAGCATCAGGGAACGCCTAGACCGTCAGGTGTCCGACTACATCGGGTTAACGGACGATGGGGATGCTCTGAGGAGTGATGGACCCCTGGACTACTGGGTGGGCAGGCTTGACCTCTGGCCAGAGCTTGCCCAATTTGCAATTGAACTGTTGGCTTGCCCCTCGTCCAGTGTCCTGTCGTTCAGCGCAGCGGGGGGATTGTGGCCGATAAGCGTACTCACCTAGCTCAAGACAGTGTTAACTACCTCACATTTCTAAAAATGAGGCATGGATCTCGGAGGAATTCAACACATGTGACCAGTAGACCATGTATATGTCTATAAACGATTTTTTTAATCGAGCACACAGACCTTCTTTCTTCATTTGGCTCACTTCCTTGTCCAAAAAAAGCACACCGTACTATATGCCCGTACCCTCCTCTTTGAAGAGGTTGAGCAGTGTCATATTTCTACTGGGGCTGCTTATTATGAGGGGCTCCCACCATCCCTGTGCTGTGCTGACATCCTCCTGGGGCTGCTTATTATGAGGGGCTCCCACCATCCCTGTGCTGTGCTGACTTCCTCCTGGCGCTGTACCTCTGCTGTGCATATTATGAGGGGCTCCCACCATCCCTGTGCCATGCTCATTATGAGGGGCTCCCACCATCCCTGTGCTGTGCTGACTTCCTCCTGGGGCTGTACCTCTGCTGTGCATATTATGAGGGGCTCCCACCATCCCTGTGCTATGCTCATTATGAGGGGCTCCCACCATTCCTGTGCTGTGCTGACTTCCTCCTGGGGCTGCTTATTATGAGGGGCTCCCACCATCCCTGTGCTATCCTGACATCCTCCTGGGGCTGCTTAATATGAGGGGCTCCCACCATCCCTGTGTTCTGCTGACTTCCTCCTGGGTCTGCTTATTATGAGGGGCTCCCACCATCCCTGTGCTGTGCTGACTTCCTCCTGCGGCTGTACCTCTGCTGTGCATATTGAGGGGCTCCCACCATCCCTGTGCTATGCTCATTATGAGGGGCTCCCACCATCCCTGTGCTATGCTGACTTCCTCCTGGGGCTGCTTACGGTGCAGGTGTCAGTGCTGTATATCACGGTGCTGGTGTCAGATCACTCTATCACGCTGCTGATGTCAGTGCTGTATATCACGGTGCTGGTGTCAGTGCTGTATATCACGGTGCTGGTGTCAGTGCTGTATATCACGCTGCTGATGTCAGTGCTCTCTATCACGGTGCTGGTGTCAGATCACTCTATCACAGTGCAGGTGTCATTGCTGTATGTCACGCTGCTGATGTCAGTGCTCTCTATCACGGTGCTGGTGTCAGATCACTCTATCACAGTGCAGGTGTCATTGCTGTATGTCACGCTGCTGGTGATCATCTCCTGCACCCTCTTCTTTGCCTGACCTTCCCTCTCCTCCATTGCCTTCATGTGCTCCACAGTCCTGAATTGTCACAATTTCACATATAAAAAAAGAATGCTTGTAGTTGTAGATCCCAGATTCACCTCATACATGTGTTATGTCATTGGCCATGTGGTGGGACTATGTTTGCACAGCTAGTAATTATGTTGTGGCTGCAAATTTGACCTGTAGGTTTGCAAAGTTCGCCTCCCATTGAAGTCAATGGGGCCCGCCGCAAACGTTACGGTTCGCAAACTATCGGCCGCGTTCGCGGTCCACGTTCGCAAAATGTACCAGTCGGAAGTTCATCCATCACTACTCTCTACACATCCCCAATGGCAAAAATCAAACTTAACGGTACTTTTTCCAATGTCATAAAAATTTTTAATTGTACCAGACAGGGTTGCCCCCTCTCCCCATTACTATTCATCGTTTCATTTGAACTCTTTATCCATTTAGTCAACCAAGACATTTCCATCCATGGCTTTAAAATTGCGGAAAGGGAATTTAAATCAGCAGCATATGCCAATGACCTCTTGTCAATAGCATAAGCTGTGATGATTTTTAGGTGACAGGTTCTCTTTAATGAGACATGCAGCGTCTAAAAGACCCCCAATGTCTCCTCTGGGCTTCACTGAATGTATCGAAATGCAGGTCACATTGCAATACATCCCTTTCTGGCTATGCTAGTCGGGGGGAAAGTGACAGAAGACCAGGAAGTGATGTCATACACATCACTTTCTGGGTCACAGCAAGAAGGGGAAGCGTGTCCACTCTTCCCCCTCTCCTCATCTGCTGGCACTCGCCATGTCAGTGGAGCCCAGAGTGGGCTCTCGTGCAGGGTGGGGGGCTGGTACCAGGGATTGTGTGGAAGCCACCTGAATGTGTGTGATACCCCCTGCCAGGGCTTCTGCCAGAAATTACAGGCCCCGTAATACCTACCTGACAGGGCCCCTCCAAAAATATCAAATTATACTTTTGCTAAACTGCAACACCAGCAATGCTATGCTTTTCAGGCAAATCAGAAATTATACCTCCATCCAACAAGACCCATTCAAGTGTATAGTAGCACGGAAGCAATATCTGTACCTACCTGGAAGTGAGCAATCGGTACAAATCACTCACTGTCTTCATTCAGGATGGTGAACACCCCCCCCCCCCACTCAACGTCTTGAAATAACACTGGGAATAGGAGGGAAACTGCAGCACTGTGGGGGAAAGGGGTACATAGCAGTCCCAGACAACAGGGGGAAGGGGCGCAGATACTAAAACTGATCCTCCTGTAGTGCAGCCGGAGGAAGAAAAGAAAAGTAGAAGCCGGCAGCACTGCACAAAAATCACTAGTGTTGACAATAAGGCAGTACTGATGGACCTCCTGCTCAGCACGTGCCCGGACCCCCCTTTTGAACTGATGAGGCCTGGACCCAGTACAGGAGGGCTGGCTATACTTCCTTATCAGCAGTACTGCCCCCTGCTGTCGGGTATGTAGGATGTACAGACTTGGCAGTGATATGAATACAAAGATATGAAGTGTAATGCCGCGTACAAATGACTGGACTTTTCGAGGGACTAGGTCCGACGGTCTTTCCAACGGACTTTCGGCGGAGTTCTGATGGACTTTCTGAATGAACGGACTTGGCCACACTCAATCACACCAAAGTCCGACGGATTTGAATGTGATGACGTACGACCGGACTAGAATAAGGAAGTTCATAGCCAGTAGCCAATAGCTGCCCTAGCGTCGGTTTTTGTCCGTAGGACTAGTATACACACAAACGGATTTCTCGGTCCAGCGGAGTTCTGGTGGAAAAATTTAAAACATGTTCTATTTCTAAAGTCCACAGGATTTTTGGCAAGCAAAGTTTCGATGGACTCGTTCCGTCGGACCTTTGCTGTCAAAAAGTCCGGTCATGTGTACGCGGCATAAGTCTCCATGAATAAATTCCTAACTTATAATATACAGCAGCAGTATAATTATTTTAGAGTCTCCGCCTTTGAGCTCCAGTTCATGACTTTGACTAATTAGAGGCAGACATGTGACATCTTTGAGCCGGCATCTTAGTTAGTCCAAGACATAGATGGTGACCATGGATGATGTCTGAACAAAGATGGCGCTGTCTTTCTGGACAGAGAAGCTGATGAGGAAATTATCAGGGGAAGTTTTGAGTTATCTGTAAGAGGATATAAATACCTGGAGGGGTTACACTGACATATTACTCAGAATGGTGCACCTACCATTAGGCTATGACAGGTCAACTTCAAAATTCCAAAAAGATTAAATGTGATTCAATGGGGCCTTATAATGACCATTGTGAAGATCGACAACACCCAGACCACGTCTGTGCAATCTGGGGACCATATCTTTATGTTTTTAAACTGGTCATGTGAGTTCTCCAACATCAAAGAACCTTATCTGACATAGTTTTCTATTTTCTCCTCAGATAAAAGTGTTAGCGAGAAAATGTCACAGATGAGGAATGGTGAGTACATAATGATCTCTATGGTGATGTCACAATGCATTTTGTGGGTTCCATATATTTCACTTCCTCAGGCTCTGTGAAACACTTGGCGGGGTCTCAGGGATTATCCCTTTAACATAAAAAAATTATACCGTTCTATTAGCCCTCTTCTATTGTCCCACAATAGAGAGTGGGTGATCCTTAGGGAGGACCGAGGCTATATAACTGCATATCACAACCTTTCACTATCTAGTAAACCATCTTGTAGCATATGTGGTAAGGCAAGGGCATGACATAAGGAATGAGATCCACACTGTCATCCAGGACCATAAGGTGATCTGATGTACCTTCAACAAAAGGAGGTATATAGTCTCAGAGTAGGGTGGGAAAGCCAATGTTATACTGTAAAACAAGTGATTTTTGTTATTTCAAAACATTGTGGATCTGTAATAGCCAACCTGACGGCCCCCACAAATAAACACAGACTACTATGCTTCAATTACGATTGAACACAATGAGTGATTGGTACCGATCGCTCATTGTGTTCATTCAGGAAAGGAAGGGACTGGTAAATGTGACAAATTTACCGGACCCTTCCCCCACTCTCCATCCTGAAGGATCCTATTGTGTGCTAGTTGCTGCCTGTGGGCAGGAGAGGAGGAAAGCCGGAGGCACTGCCGGGGGCACACAGGGGAGCCTGGGCAGCAGAGGGAAAGATATGGTGCACAGGGAGGATGATGAGGAATTACTGGAACTGATCCCCTGTATGACTTTCTTTGAAACAGCTAAAATCTGGCGGAAGGGAGAGGAGAAGAAGCCAGCCTTAAGCTGCTCAAGAAAGAGTGTTACAGGGGACTGGTTCCAGTAATTGCCCCCCTCCCTTTCCAATCACCCTCCCTGCCCACATCCAATTCATTCAGCTGCCTGGGCGCCCCCTTGTTGGCCTGAGCCCTGTATAGGAGGACTGGTGGTACCCTCTTATGTATTGTTTTGTTTAATGTTCTGTGGGTGTATTGGGGTGTAGATCCACAGTAATCTGAGATGAACCACCATTGTTATCATTACAGGTTCTCTTTCCAGTGATGTTCAGAGCATTCGAGCATCTGTGAGTTACCTGGAAAAAGTCCAGACAGCAACCAGTAAGATTATCTTATTCCAATCACTGGAACACTTACCTATCAAACCACCTTTCGCCACAGTATGTAAATAGAATGCACCGTAAATATTACAAAGCATTAGGTGCATTTTTATGGCAAAAAAGGTCAGTCTTCTACTGGCTATGTATACATATCTAAAGGAAACAATATAGATGATAGCTGGAACACAAACACCTAATCCTTCCTCTCCCCTCACACACACCCAAAAGCTGATATTGCAGGTCCATCATATGATGGGTCCTCTTCAGTCCTCTGCAGTGGGTGGTTCATGAGTCCTAACATGTGTCTGACATTACAGTTCCTCTTGTGTCCCCTAATATATTTGAACATGTTGATCTGGCGAAGTCTACTACTGCCAAGTGTGTCTCCTGGAGTATCACGATATCTGCTTTGGGATGTTTAAGGTGGCAGAGAATCGCCATACGCTGGTGGGGAGAGCGTAGACCCTTGACATTCCAGGAGATAACTTTTATAGCATGACTTTGTGTGAGGGAGGCCTATCTAGCAGATTTATAGATCCTAAAAGCTAGATGGGGAGCTGCACATGTCTCACTACTGAGGGACTATTTAGGTATCTAGAGCCTGTCAGAGGGTGCTTGAATCTTGAAGAAGAGGGTTTAGGGTGGAGAATGACCCAACGGGGTCCTGTAGTGTAAACAAAAAGGTACATACCCAGTGAAGCCAGGACTTCACTTTTTTCCACATGTACTATACACACTAGTGAACAGCGTTACTGGGGTTCGATGGTCTTTGCCCTTGATTGTGAAGCGGATCACTCTCCGGGTGTACCCGGATGAGAGAGAAGAGGGTTAATGGAGACCCTGAATTAACACTGAACTGGGCCAGGCATCTATCCCACGATAAGGTTGTACGTGCCCAATGAATAGAACCTAGAAATGAGAAAAAAACATTAACAGTGAAGCTAGGAGAGCAACTGCCAGGGGCTAGCAAGGAAAACATAATGTAGTGAGTTGTTCATGGAGGACTGAGGATGTAAGTGGCACACATCAGTGAATAAGGTCAGCAAGATCTTCTATGACCTGAGAAGTTGGAGAGTCAGAGCTTCTTAGGAGGATCTTTCCTCAGGCTGCGCTGATCTCTGGGTTCCACTATGCGATGAGGAGCTGGTGTAAAAGAAGCATCCATAGGAATGTGGAGATAGGCCTGCAGATAGTGCGTTGCTTCTTCTGGGTGGTAAACACTTCTTGTGAATAGTCCGCAAAGAGGAGAAGCTTGTAGCCATCAAGTTGAAGGGATTTTGAGTTGCAGAATGATTTCAAGATGTTGACTCTGTCAGTGTAGTTCAGATAGCAGACTATTACAGGGCGATGTGCTCTTTTCACTATGCAGGGTGTGGTGATTCCCAATGCACTCAGGATGCACGAGGCGCACATGTCTTGCAGGGAGTCAGAGTTAAAGGATTCGGGAAGCCCTATGACCCTCAGGTTGTTACGTCTGGCCCGATTCTCAAGATCATCCAATTTGTCTAGGATATACTGCTGTGTTTAACTTGACTGCCATTCAGTGGCATGAGAGCTCTGCACCTTATCTTCCAGGTCAGATAGGAAATGCTCTAGCTCAGATAGACCCTTGGCATGGTCTCCTAGTTTTTTCCTGAGCTGTGTGATGCCAGAAGCGATTGCCCTGTCAACTACAACTGTGGTTGTGGGCAAAAGAAGGGATGCTACTGCCTGTGCCGACCCTGCATATTGCTCTTCAGGGATAGGAGGGGCTGCTGGTAAAGGCTGTGTGGGGACTGACTCGATTGACATTTCCACAGCATTCGCCATATTGCCCCCATGTGTGTCTGGTGGGGAGAGACCTGGGAGGGTGGATGTGGCTGTAGTGGAGGAAGCGCACAGCACAAACCTGTCTATCACCGCCAGTCACAGGGATGGTGCAGAGGTGGTGGCGGGGTTGGTTGCCATCCGTGGGCTGTGGCGAGCCGGTTTTGTTAATTGACACTCCTGGAGCCACCATTCCGAACTCCTCCCAATGTGGCGCCCGAACTGGAAGTGTGAGTGGGTGTGTCTTGAATGTATGTAGAGTACAGAGGTGTGTATAAGAATAAATCTACTAATTGATGTTGGTTTTCCTCTCATTGTCAGATTCCAACGTGAATTTAACAGATCAAGTCACTGGTAATTATGTACTGCTCAATGTATTTTAGAATAGATAGATAGATACAATAGATTATTATTATTATTATTATTCAGGATTTATATAGTGCCAACAGTTTGCACAGATATTTACAATGTTAGGGAAAACAGTACAGTTACAGTACAATTCAATACAGGAGGAATCAGAGGGCCAGGCTCGTTAGAGGTTAAAATCTAGGAGAGAGGGTCAAGTGATACAAAAAGGTAATAACTGTGGGGGATGATCAGATGGAGAAAATAAAAGTACAGTTGTTAGGTGTGGATGGCATAGGCCTCTCTAATGCCGCGTACACACGAGCGGATTGTATGGCGTACTTAGTCCGTCATACAATCCGACGGACAATCCGTCGTAGTTTCCACTGAACGGACTTGACCACACACGGATACACAAACAGTCCATCGAAAGCTTGCGCGATGACGTGTACAGCACGTACGACGGGACTAGAAATAGGAAGTCCAAGACACAGCAAAGCACCCTTCCGCCGTGTAAATCCTTTCTGGGCATGCGCCATTCTTAGTCCATCGAACTAGCATAATGACGACCGTATTGTCCGCTGAAACCAAAGTACGACGGAAAGATTTTTGGAAAAACCGAAATTCTTAGTACTCCGGACTGCACGCTGAAAAAGTCAGCTGAAGCCCACACACGAGCGGATTGTCCGCTGAAATGTGTTTCAACGGACTAAGTACGTCAAACAGTTCGACCGTGTGTACGCAGCATAAGGAGTATTTTCTGGGATCGTCTAAAGGCAGAGTGGGAGATAATTGGACAGATTGGGGTAGGGAGTTCCATAGGATGGGAGAGGCTCTGGTGAAATCCTGGAGGTGAGCAAGGGAGAAGGTGATGAGGTAGCTAGAGAGCTGGAGGTCTTGGGAGGAAAAAAGAGAATGCTTAGTTTGGTATTTTGAGGCTAAGCTAGTGATGTAGCTGGGGGCCAAGTTGTGGATGGCTTTGTAGATTGTTGTTAGTATTTTGAATTTAATTTGTTGGGTGAGCAGAAGCCAGTGGAGGGATTGATAGAGAGGGGTAGCAGACACAAAGCGGTTGGTAAGGTGGATGAGCCTGGCAGCAGCAATCATGGACTGAAGGAGGGATAGCCCATGTAAAGGTAATCCAGTATGAAGGGAGTTGTAGTAGTTGAGGCGAGAGATGACCAGGGAGTAAATTAGAAGCTTTGTGGTGTCATTGGTTACAAAGGGGCATATTTTGGAGATGTTGCAGAGGTTGAGACAGCAAGATTTGGACAGTGATTGGACGTGGGGGCCTAAAGGATAGATCAGAGTCCAGGATTACACCTTGGCATCGGGAAATGGGATGATAGTTGTGCCATCGATCTTGGCAGAGATCAGGGGATGGGGCACGAGGGGGAGGAAAAATGGTGAGCTCGATTTTGGATAGATTGAGTTTGAGGAAGTGGTGTGACATCCAGGCTCATATGACTGTTAGTAAATTAGTGATACATGATGACAGGGAATGAGCTGAGGGGTAGAGAGATGAATTTGGATGTCGTTGGTGTAGAGATGATATAGATCGAGAATAGGAGAGGTCCAAGAACAGGACATTGGGAGAACCCCAACAGAGAAAAGAAGATGAGAGTAGGAAGTCGAATTTAAGTAATGCTAAAGGTGCAGATGGATAAGTAGGAAGAGAACCAGCGAAGGGTACAATCACTGAAACCAAAGGCATGGACTTTTTTTCAGGAGAAGGTGGTTGTTAACCGATTCAAAGGCAGTAGAAAGGTCCAGGAGTAGGAGTACAGAATAGTGTCCATTGGTTTTGGCAGTTAGTAGATTGTTTGATAGTTTTAGAAGGGCAGTTTCTGTGGAGTGTTGAGGGCGATATCCAGACTGAAGGGGATCAAGAAGGTTATTCTCAGTGAGGTGGACAGTAAGGTGGTCAGGGAGTAAGGAGATGGGGCTTACGTTGTTAAGATTGGTGGGGTCCAGTGAGGGCTTTTTAAGTATGAGGGTGACTAATGCATGTTTTAGAGAGTTTGGGAGAATGCATTTGCAAGGGAGCAGGGTCCAGGAGGCAGGTGGTTAGCTGGACATTAGCAAGAAGTTAGATAGATCCCACAAGTACCTGTGTGAATAAAGCAGAGGTCTCCAAACTTTTCTATATGAGGGTCACATTGTATATTTTACAAATATTTTCAGGCCAAAAAAAGTCAGTTTTATGAATGATTACAATTTAGATGAATATATTTTGAACTTGATCCACTATTCAGTATAAGTAAAACAAAGCAAAGAAATATAAATAAGCTTGAGCCTATCAGGGTCCTCATCAGAGTCTTCAACAAAGTCCACCCTTACATCAGAGTTTCCCCTTACATCGTAATTCCCATTATAGTCTCCTTTACATCAGAGTCCCCCATCCTTCACAATATCCCCATTATATTGGGGTCCCATCAGAGTCCCCCTTACATCAAACTTCCCGTTACATCAGAGTTTTCCTTACATTAGAATACCCATCAAAATATCCCCTTACACCAGAGTTACATCAGAATACCCCCTTACATTAGAATACCCATCAGATCCTTCCCTTACACCAGAGTTTCCATAGATGCCCCCCTTACATCAGGCTCCTCACCATCACTTCCATCAGAGTCTCACCTACATCTGGGTCCCCATCAATATCCACACTTACATCAGAGTATGTCCTTACATCAGGTTCCTCACTGGAGTCCTTCTTTACATCCGGGTCCCATCAGAGTCCCCCATTACATCTAGATCTTATCAGAGTCTCCTCTTACATCAGAGTTCTGATAAGAGTCACCCCTATATTAGAGTTCCTATGAGAGTCTTCCCTTACAGCAGAGTCCCCATAAGAGTCACCCTTAACATCAGGGTTCCCATCAGGGTCTCACCTACAAAAGAGTCCCTCCTCACATCAGGGTCCACATCAGAGTCTTAAAGTGGTTCTAAAGGCAGAAGGTATATTCTATGCAATAAGATTAAAAAAAATACTTCTGAGTGCAGCAGCCCCCCCCCCCCCCCCCCCAGCACTCCTAATACTTACTTGAGCCACATCTCGATCCAGTGATGTTGCAAGAGAGCCTCTGCTGTCCGGGGACTCTCCCTCATTGGCTGAGACAGCAGTGGTCGCCATTGGCTCCCACTGCTGTCGATCAAATCCAGTGAATAAATAAAGAAAAAATACTGCCCTAATATCCCAAATGGAAAGCAGCCAGCACTACAAAGGACAAATTGTGAATAGAAATAAATAGGAGGAGACAGGGGGGGAAGGGCCAGGTCGCGGCTCGGTGTCTGACTGGACACACAGAGCAGCGGCTCGGCTGCCACCATAGCAAGGATCGTCAGCAGGGGACCGGAGAAGAAAAGGATCGGGGCTGCTCTGTGCAAAACCATAACACAGACGAGGTAAGTATAATATGTTTATCATTTTACATGTTTCTGGTTATCAAAAAATCTCCTTTATAATCCTTTTTTACATTATAGTCCCATAAGAGTCCCCTCTACATCAGAGTCCCCATCAGAGTATTGCCTTTATAAAAAGTCCCCATTGACATCAGGGTCTCTTACAGAGTCCACCCTTACCTCACACACTTACAGGGTGGCTGGGTGCCTGAAAGGTCTGGATGGAAGAACAATGGTCCTCCTGTAAATGCTGGGCGAAGGATTTGATAGGTTGGTAGGATACCGGCAGCCCTGACAACCAATGATGGTATACTGACAGCACAGCCGAAGGAACCTGCACTGGGGTCCAGATGTGGAGAAATGAAGACTGTAGGAATGTTAGGGACCGCTAACCCCGAGCTGCGAGCCAGATAAAATCTTGCAGTGGTCTGTAGTTTGGAGACCTCCGGTATAAAAGGAGGCCAGCTCTCTCCTGACATTCTGTGTATTTCAGCTTCTTTTTCCAGCGACATTCAGAGGATTTTGGGATTTTTGGGGAAAGTGGCAGAAGAGCTCCAGAAAATGAATAGTAAGTTTATCATAAATTATTTCATCCAAAAATTCTCCAAGGATCCACAGTACATCTACTGATGGCCGCACCTATGTAAGTCCAATGAAAGATAAAAACATCAATTTTTTTTATAGTTGTAATTGTATGTTTTACATCACAAGAAGGGATCAGAAAACATTTCCCGAAATATCTCACCTCAAAATATGTGGAACCCCAGGGGCGGACTGACCATTAGGGCAGTCGGGCGCGGACCGAGGGCCCGGTGTCCAGCAGGGGGCCCCACGGTGTTTGCAACCGCCCGTAGAGTTAACCCCTTTTTGGAGCTGGCCATTAAAATCTATTATGGGCATCGGTGCCCGCAAAAAAGATGGCCGCGAGCCGACCATGGAATAGCGCATGCGCTGTTCCAAAGCCGACCGGGCTCAGGAAAGTTCGTACGCGCTCGGCTGGGCGGCGCATGCGCAGTAACGTAATGGCGCCTCCCGGCGCCATTTTCGAATAGGTGATCGGGACACTGGCAGAGGAGCTGAGCAGGGGTGAGTACTGAGGAGGGAAGAGAAGAGTAAAACTGTGGGTAAACTCTGTGAGTGAGAGCGGAGGACATCGCTGGGAGCCCGGAGGTGGCGGAGGGTGAAGCTGTGGCATGCAGGGGAGGGACAGAGACTAATGTGTTCTGTCAACTATCATATTACTTCTCCACATCATCAGTGCTGTGTCTTCCTCCTGTGCCCCTTTCACCTCTCCACAGGTCAGAGAAGCACTGTGCTGCCCTGACCAGTGGAGAGGTGAAAGGGGCACAGGAGGAGGACACAGCACACTGATCATGTGGAGAAGTAGTGATGGTGGACAGAGGAGGAGGCTACTGTGAGGAGGACACTATCATGTCTTCAACCTCTGTCCCCCTCCTGCAGTATGTCCGCAACCTCTGTCCCCCTCCTGCAGTATGTCCGCAACCTCTGTCCCCCTCCTGCAGTATGTCCGCAACCTCTGTCCCCCTCCTGCAGTATGTCTGCAGCCTCTGTCCCCCTCCTGCAGTATGTCCGCAACCTCTGTCCACCTCCTGCAGTATGTCCGCAGCCTCTGTCCCCCTCCTGCAGTATGTCCGCAACCTCTGTCCACCTCCTGCAGTATGTCCGCAACCTCTGTCCCCCTCCTGCAGTATGTCCGCAGCCTCTGTCCACCTCCTGCAGTATGTCCGCAACCTCTGTCCACCTCCTGCAGTATGTCCGCAGCCTCTGTCCACCTCCTGCAGTATGTCCGCAACCTCTGTCCACCTCCTGCAATATGTCCGCAACCTCTGTCCACCTCCTGCAGTATGTCCGCAACCTCTGTCCACCTTCTGCAGTATGTCCGCAACCTCTGTCCACCTCCTGCAGTATGTCCGCAGCCTCTGTCCACCTCCTGCAGTATGTCCGCAACCTCTGTCCACCTCCTGCAGTATGTCCGCAACCTCTGTCCACCTCCTGCAGTATGTCCGCAACCTCTGTCCACCTCCTGCAATATGTCCGCAACCTCTGTCCACCTCCTGCAGTATGTCCGCAACCTCTGTCCACCTCCTGCAGTATATCGGCAACCTCTGTCCCCCTCCTGCAGTATATCGGCAACCTCTGTCCCCCTCCTGCAGTATGTCTGCAACCTCTGTCCCCCTCCTGCAGTATGTCCGCAACCTCTGTCCCCCTCCTGCAGTATGTCCGCAACCTCTGTCCACCTCCTGCAGTATGTCCGCAACCTCTGTCCACCTCCTGCAGTATGTCCGCAACCTCTGTCCACCTCCTGTATCATGTCTGAAGCCTTTGTCCACCTCCTGTATCATGTCCGCAGCATCTGACCATCTCTTGTCTTTTATCATGTCTGCAGCTCTCTGCCCCCATCCCAGGAATCCCCCTCTGTCCCCATCCCAAGGATCCCCCTCTGGCCCCCATCCCAGGGATCCCTCTCTGCTTCCATCCTAGGGGTCCAGGGGTTTACACATGTTGCAGCCTCAGCAGAAATTATACACTCTGTCACGCTTGGCATGGGGCTTGCTCTGCAAAGGTTGTGCAACCTTATCCAGTACAGCGACCAAGTGGCTAAAGCAGGCTATAAGGAGGGGTTAACCTGCTTTAACCCCTTGGATCTCACACTAGCATGATGCTACTGCGTGCATTACACATTGTTGCTGGGTGTTTGCAGAGTGGCCCTATTCACTTGATTGGGTCATGATCATCCACCAAAAGCAACAGGGGGTATAATTCCTGCCGCAGCATGTGTACAACCTCAGCTGCTGCCTCTGCAGCTAAAGGGGGTAGAGACCAATGTATGTAATGTGGGCAGTGTGGCTGGGACACAGGGGGGGCCCCATGATCTCCTATTGCCCGGGGGCCCCATGAGTTGTCAGTCCGCCCCTGTGGAACCCTGTATCAGGGGGGTTGCTTGGGATGATCCTCACCTTGCAACAAGGTTTATCTTAGACATGTGCAATTCATTTCAAATTCGTTTTTTAATGAATTTAGACAAATTTGTTAATTCGGAATTATCCGAATTAACGAAGACCCGTTTAACAAATTTTTCAGAATATTTATAAATTTTAATATTTGTAAAGATGCAAATTCAGAAATCCGAAAACCTGAAAATTTTAAGAAATCTGAAATAATAATTTACCAATAATAACTTAATTATTACTATTAAATTATAGGTATTGGAATTTTTTTCAAATTTGTCTTTTAGTGAACGTAAAAAATACAAATTAATCCAAAGTTGTAATTGTACATTTTACATCACAAGAAGGGATCGGAAAACATTTCCCAAAATATCTCACCTCAAAATACGTGGAACCCTGTATCAGGGGGGTTGTGTGTGATGATCCTCACCTTGCAACAAGGTGTATCTTAGACATGTGCAATTCGTTTCAAATTAGTTTTTTAATGAATTTCGACAAATTTGTTAATTCGGAATTATCCGAATTAACGAAAACCCATTTAACAAATTTTTCAGAATATTTATAAATTTGAATATTTGTAAATCTGCAAATTCAGAAATCCAAAAACCTAGAAAATTTTAAAAAATCTGAAATAACTTACCAATAATAACTTAATTATAACTATTAAATTATAGGTATTGTAATTTCTTTCCAAATTTGTCTGTTAGTGTTCATAACGAATACAAGTTTATCCAAAGTAGTAATTTTTTTTTTTTTTTTAACAATTTTTATTGAGGAAAATGCATAGATGTACAGAAAATTCCAACATGCTGGAAAAATATTACACAAACACAATCAGAGTTCTTGGCAGAAACAAAATCAAAGCACTGAGCAATTGAACATACAAACTTTCTGAGGCCGCGTACACACGCGCGGACTGTTCGCCCAACTTTGTCCGTCCAACAGTTTCGGCAAACAGTCCGCTCAAACTTAGCCTGGACGGACATGGCCACACACGACGGACGAACAGTTTGCTGAAACCGTGCGCGATGACGTGAACGGCACGTACGACGGGACGAAAAATACGACGTCCTATACACTGCATTATAGCTTTCGGCGTGAAAATCCTTTCTGAGCATGCGCGCAACTTTGTTTGACGAACAAGCCTACACACGAGCGGACTGTTCGCTGAAACAAGGTTTCAGCGGACAGTTTTACGGAATTTCCGAAAAACCTTGTCCGTCAAACTGTCCGCTGAAACTGTCCGCTGAAAGCCCACACACGAGCGGACTGTCCGCCCAAACACAGTTCAGCGGACAAAGTTGGGCGAACAGTCCGCCCGTGTGTACGCGGCCTTAGGGTAGTTTGGCCACCTTGGGTTACAAATTATCAGAGATAGACGGTTTCAGAGTAGCTATCAAAAAATAAAAGACGAGGGAGCCAAAAAGAGAGGTTGACATGTTGTGGGGCGGTAAGAGGATCCTTATCCTCAAACCTAATGCCAATTCGGTCTGGGGGTGAGAATATGCGGGGGTCATTTGAGGATAAGGCTAATGGAGCCTGGTCGAGAGCTTACAGCATATGGTGGCTCGTTCGTGACCAAAGTTGTAATTGTACGTTTTACATCACAAGAAGGGATCGGAAAACACTTCCCAAAATATCTCACCTCAAAATATGTGGAACCCTGTATCAGGGGTTTGTGTGGGATGATCCTCACCTTGCAACAAGGCGTATCTTAGACATGTGCAATTAATTTCAAATTTGTTTTTTAATGAATTTTGACAAATTTGTTAATTTGGAATTATACAAATTAATGAAAACCCATTTAACAAATTTTTCAGAATATTTATAAATTTGAATATTTGTAAATCCACAAATTCAGAAATCCAAAAACCTCATGAATTTTAAAAAATCTGAAATAATAACTTACCAATAATAACTTAATTATAACTATTAAATTATAGGTATTGGAATTTCTTTTCGAATTTGTCTGTTAGTGAACCTAACGAATACATATTTAGCCAAAGTTGTAATTGTACGTTTTACATCACAAGAAGGGGTCGGAAAACATTTCCCAAAATATCTCACCTCAAAATATGTGGAACCCTGTATCAGGGGGGTTTTGTGGGATGATCCTCACCTTGCAACAAATACAGGTGTATCTTACACATGTGCAATTCGTTTCAAATTAGTTTTTTAATGAATTTTGACAAATTTGTAAATTTGGAATTATCCAAATTAACGAAAACCTGTTTAAAAAAAAAAAATCTGAATATTCGTAAATCTGCGAATTCGGAAATCTGAAAACCCGAAAATTTTAAAAATCTAAAATAATAATGGCTATTAATAGCTATTATAAATAATAATAATAACTTACTAATAATAACTTACCGTATTTATCGGTCTATAATACACACTTTTTTCCCCTTAAAAAGCTGGGGGAAATCATGGGAGCATGTTATACGCTGATCCCCACTGTCTGTGAGCAGAAAAATACTGAGCGCCGACGAAAAAGAAGAGTGCCGCCAAAAAAGGCTCCGCTCGCAGTCACGCCGTCCTGCCTCCCTGCTGTCGCTGGAGCGAGCGCTGCCAAAAAAGACCGAGCAGAGTGTACTGTGTGTGAGACGAGCCGAGATGACTACAGCCGAGTGCACAGGCTCTGTCTATCTCTGTGGCGGGAAATTTAAACGTGCCGCAAATGACACTGGGCACAGCTGAAAACAGCGCTGCTCAAGGCTATTTACATGCTGCAAATGACACTGGGCAAGACTGCAAAGGGTGCTGGGCAAGGCTATTTACATGCCGCACATGACATTGGGTAACGCTGCAAACGGCGATGGGCAAGGCTATTTACATGCCGCACATGACACTGGGCAAGGCTGCAAAACGACGCTGGGCAAGGCTGCAAAACGACGCTGGACAAGGCTGCAAACGACACTGGGCAAGGCTGCAAGTGACACTGGGAAAGGCAGCAAATGGCACTGGGTAAGGCTGCAAATGGACACTGATCATTCTGCAATGATGGACAAGGCTGCAGATGGACACTAATAATGCTGCATTGATGAGCATTTAAAGTAATTTTTTTTCCTTACACTTCCCACCTAAAAGTTTTTTTCCTTAAAATGCCCTCCTAAACTTGGGGCACGTGTTATACGTCGATGAATACGGTAACTATAATTATTAAATTATAGGTATTGTCATTTCCTTTTAAATTTGCCTGTTAGAGAACATAACAAATGCGAATTTATCCGAAGTTACGAATTATCCGAACTAACGAATGCCGTATCTAAACAAATGGAAAGTAACGCGTTAATAACAATAAATAACAATAATAATAATACACTTTTTATTATTATTTATTATTAATTTGTTCCGTCCCATTTGTTTAGATGCGGCATTTGTCATTTCGGATAATTCGTAACTTTGGATAAATTTGTATTCGTTACGTTCGCTAACAGCCAAATTTGAAAGGAAATTCCAATACCTATAATTTAATAGTTATAGTTATAGTTATTATTGGTAAGTTATTATTTTAGATTTTTTGAAATTTTTGGGTTTTTCGGATTTCTGAATTTGCAGATTTACGAATATTCCTATTTACAAATATTATGAAAAATTTGTTAAACGGGTTTTCGTTAATTCAGATTAATTCCAAATTAACAAATTTGTTGAAATTCATTAAAAAAACTAATTTGAAACAAATTGCACATGTCTAAGCCCTTGTACTCACCTTGCAACAATGTGTATCTTAGACATGTGCAATTCATTTCAAATTTGTTTTTTAATAAATTTCAACAAATTTGTTCATTCGTAGTTATCCGAATTAACGAAAACCCGTTTAACAAATTTTTCTGAATATTTATACATTTGAATATTTGTAAATCTGCAAATTCAGAAATCCAAAAACCTAGAAAATTTTAAAAAATCTGAAATAATAACTTACCAATAATAACTTAATTATAACTATTAAATTATAGGTATTGGAATTTCTTTTCAAATGTGTCTGTTAGTGAACCTAACGAATACAAATGCATCCAAAGTTGTAATTGTACGTTTTACATCACAAGAAGGGATCAGCAATAAAATTAATAAAGAAAAGTGTAAAAAATGTTTTGAATAAATAATAATAATAACAAAATAAAATGTAAAGCACCCCGACCCCCATGCTTACGCACAAATGCAAACACATTCTTTACTCCCGCATTGTAAACGGTGATTGCACCACACATGTCAGGTATCGCCGCAAATATTAGAGTGAGAATGATAATTCTAGCACCAGGCCTCCTCTGTAACTCTAAACTGGTAACCCGTAAAGGTGTTTAAAGCGATGCCTTTGGAGGATTTTAAGCATCGTAGTTTGCCGCCATTCCACGGGTAGACGTAATTTTAAACCGTGACATGTTATGTATCTATTTACTCAGTGTAACATCATCTTTTACATTATTAAAAAAAAAAATTTTTTTTAATTCATTAAAGTATTTTTTTTTTTTTAAAGAATTGAGTTTGAATACATCCTGCACAAATACCGCCTGGAGTTCTAAGTAATTTTCTAGCCCAAAAAAGTAGATTTTTAAATTTAGGAGTGACATGTCATAATTGGCCCGAATACGAAGTGGTTAAAATCCCATTTAAGTTTTCAGTGATAAAGGGATGTTGGCCCATAGTAGAATACCCCCATCATCCCCATAACATTTGTGTCTGTCTGCTGTGCCTGATTTCCTTTTTTTAAATAATTTTACCATCTTGGCTGAACTGTCCGGCTATAACCATGACAATTCAGCATCACCCACATAATCCTCTTTCTTGCTCCCTCAGGCTCCTCTAATCCATTATGCAATGAGAGATGGAGACACTATGGGCTCAGCTGTTACTCCTTGTCTTCAGACTCAAAACCATGGATCGACTCCAAGGAAGACTGTGAGGGCAGGGATGCCCACCTAGTGGTCATTAACAGCAAGGAAGAGATGGTATGAATGCTGAACAGATAGACACTTCCTACTGTGACAGTTCCACTTTCAGGTCACTTCACTGCCAACAGTATTTAATTACTATGTTCTATTACAAAAATAGACATATGGAACAATAAAAAGTTTAAAAGTAAAAAACAAAAAAACCTTAAAGTGGAAGTAAATTCTATTGCTTTCAGCCAAGGAAGCTGACATCTTTGCCTCTGTTTACTCTTCAACTGCTATGGTGCTGCACATGTGATTCGTTATGACACCAACCATTGGATGGTTTGATAGTTTGGCTGAGAGCACAGCCAATGTGCAGTTAGCATTCCTGGCATGCCTTTTTTTTTAACTGTTTAAATCGGTGGGTTTACTTCTACTTTAAGTAAAGTCCACTTGGTCTTTAGTTCTGTGCAGAATCTTGCAGAATAAGTCTAATCCAATATATCAGAGTCACTGACCCTCATAAATGACTCTTCACACTCCTTTTAAGTTTCTATGGAAAGATGGGAGCCCAGGGCTGTGGGGACAGACATGTTTCTTATTTACCTTGTTGGGTGTTGCAAAAAAGGCCTCACTAAATCAAAAGGTCCCTAATTGCCAATTCTTAAAAAATACATCTATATTACCACCTGATAAGGTTTCACAATTCGACAACCATCATATTATTTAGCAACATGATATTACAATTTGTTAGGCACTAAATGCGATATAGATCTTATGCGTATATCTATTTTCCAAGTTAAATTTGTCTTATTCACCTTCTGGACCTTGTAACTAGGGATGGGCCGAACACCCCCCGGTTCGGTTCGCACCAGAACTTTCGAACGGACCCCAAATTCGTACGAACGTTAGAACCCCATTGAAGTCTCGAACGTTCAAAATTAAAAGTGTTAATTTTAACGGCTAATATGCAAGATACTGTCCTAAAAAGGGTTTGGGGACCTGGCTCCTGCCCCAGGGGACATGGGTCAATGCAAAAAAAACTTTTAAAAATGGCAGTTTTGGCGGGAGCACTGATTTTAATGACGATTAAAATGAAAAAAAAAGTGAAATATTCCTTTAAATATGGTGCCTGGGGGTTGTCTGTAGTATGCTTGTAAAGTGCCACATGTTTCCCGTGTTTAGAACAGTCCCTGCACAAAATGACATTTAACGGAAATAACGTAATTTAAAGCTGCTTGCGGTTTTAATGTTATATCTGGTTCCTGCAATATGGTTGAAAATCATTGAGAAAAATGGCATGGGTATCCCTCCCTGCCCATTACCAGCCCCTTTGGGTCTTGTACGCATATTAAGGGGAACCCCGTACCCATATTAAAAAAAGGAAATACGTGTGGCCCCCAGGCCCTATATACTCAGAACAGCAGTATACAGGCGGTGCAAACAAGACAGGGACTGTGTAGGTTTGTTGTGTTAAGTTGAATTGGTTTGTAATTTTTAACTGGTACATTTTTAAAGTGTAGCTCCAGTCAAAAAAACTATTTTTAAGCTTTTTGGAAAACATAGGGAAGGGTTATCACCCCTGTATAATTTGTTTTTCCGTCCGTCTTTTTCAGAGCACGCAGACAGCACGCACAATCTCCTAACACTGACTGAAAGCTCTAATTAAAACGAGCAAGATATTTAGCTATATAGGTGGATATAGCGGTGTATACTGCGTTCAGAGCACGCAGACAGCATGCACAATCTCCTAACACTGACTGAAAGCTCTATTTAAAACGAGCAAGATATTTAGCTATATAGGTGGATATAGCGGTGTATACTGCGTTCAGAGCACGCAGACAGCATGCACAATCTCCTAACACTGACTGAAAGCTCTATTTAAAACGAGCAAGATATTTAGCTATATAGGTGGATATAGCGGTGTATACTGCGTTCAGAGCACGCAGACAGCACGCACAATCTCCTAACACTGACTGAAAGCTCTATTATAAAAGATAGATATATCACTAGATATATAGGTGAATATAGCGGTGTATACTGCGGTCAGGGCACGCAGACAACAACCACTACAGAAGAGCAAGAATGAAAAATCGGCCGATAACGATCGGTGTATACTGTGTTGAAGGTACACAGAACACCCATTAACTGCTACAGATGCCAACACACTACACAAGGCCGCCACGCTGACGGCCTTATATTGTGTGGGGCGTGTACTACACAGCCTGAGCTATGATTGGCCACAGGCATCCTGCCAGTGGCCATTCATGGCTCTCCTCGCTGCCGGCGCTGTGATTGGCCAAGCATGCAGGGTCACAGTGCATGCTTGGCCAATCATGAGCCAGCAATGCACTGCGCCATCGCAGTGCATTGTGGGCCGTGAGCGCCACACGAATTTGGTGCGAACAGCCCATAACGTTCGGAATTCGCCGAACGGGCAAACAGCCGATGTTCGAGTCGAACGTATGTTCGACTCGAACACGAAGCTCATCCCTACTTGTAACTTAGGTGTGTATGATGTCTGATTGACTGGTATGTTCTTAAACATTACCATAACCAATTTTATTGAAGATAAGTTTAGTACAGTAAGAATTATGGCGATTGTATGAAACTTAACTGTTGTCATATACCTGGTAGGGACCAAACTGATGACAGGGCTTCCCTTACACCTCCTGTCTAATACCCCCTGGAGTTTGTGACAAGGTGTAGCAGGATGAGAAGTGGCACATGTGCCTGTGGTAGGTATAGTCAATTTAGATGGCCATCACAGAGAACAAGGGAAAGGGATTTTATCCCCAAATACAGAAATGTTCTTCTTAGTAAGAGCTGTGAAAATGTGGAATAGACTTCCTCAAGAGCTGTTTCTGGCCAGCTCAGTAGATTGCTTTTAAAAAAGCCTGGATTCTTACCTAATGAACATAATATAACTGGATACTAATATTTATAGGTAAAGTTGATCCAGAAAATATCCGATTGTCTCTTGGGGGGATCAGGAAGGATTTTTTTTCCCCCTGCTGGAGCAAATTGGATCATGCTTTACTGGGTTTTTCGCCTTCCTCTGGACTGTGGGTATAGGTTTGTGTATATGGAATTGTATGATTTTTTTCCTTTATTGGTTAAACGAGATGGACTTGTGTCTTTTTTCAACCTGACATGTAACTATGGATGGTCAGATGACAGTTTGCCAGGCTGGGTTTGACATCAGATGGGCAATAGAATTATACAAATAGGCAGGCAGAGGACGGAGTCAGAACGCAAGCCAAGGTCAGCAACAGGAGATCAGGATCAAACAGAGCCAGGAGGCAAGTCAGGTGAAAATATAGGATAATAAAGATGCAGATCTTGTCATGAGTCACTGAAGCCGAAAACCATTTTTTCTTAGTTGTGCTGTACATAACATAGACCATTGGGCACCAAAATCCAGTCCCGTATGTAAATACTAATTCACAGTAATTTCAGGTACAGCTTTGATTCTGCAATATGTGCATGTGCTCATGTTCATGCCCAACCAAGCACTCAACATTACCGACAGTTGTAGGTAAGTATTAAACAAAAGGAGCTCCGTTGGCTTTGGCATTGCCAAATTTCCATAGTGATTTGCGTGTGTGCAATTCACTGCTCAGGGGCAGGCAGTCAGGTAGATCATTTTTCTTGTTCAAATATTTTATTAAAGAATACAGAACCAAGAGCAAAGGGCATATGGTACAGAAGAAAGGGAGGGAGGGCGTCCTCCGGGTACAGAGGAGAGTGAAAGTCACCCAGTGTTCTAATAAGACAGCAGGAATGACAATGTGGTTGAAATCACAAAATGAATCAACGCCAGGCTACAGGTAGGGGACAATGTGGGATAGGCTCTCCGTAAGTGAGGACTAATTACAAGGAGTCCCGAAGTTAGATGAGTTGCAGGGTCTGGTGGAATACAGTTAGTGGGTGGTGTCCAGTCTCTATACAACAGGTTAATCTGGGATGAAAGCCCCTTAGGGGACAGTTATCAGTTCAAGAACAGTGAAGGAGGAAAATAAAAGAGGAGAGGAAGAAGAGGGAGAGGGCAGGGGAGATGCGGAGGGGTTTGCCGCGGGGGAGGGAGCCAATGCGGTACCTATGAGCGATCATTGCTGGGGAAAAGGTGATTTAGGGGAGAAGTAGGGAGTTGTCAAAGTTATGAGGAAGGAAATGATCAACCCAAGGTTGCCATAGACGTACAAATTTTCTAACCTTGTCAAGAAATACAGCTTCGACCTTAGCACGTATCATTGCTATAGCGATTCTGTTCTTGGTTTCTGTGGTATTGAGATTAGCAGGCTTCCAGGCCTTTGCAGTTGTTTGCTTTGCAGCAGTTGTAACTTGCAGAAGTAGTTTAAATTGGGGTCGAACTATGTCAGGGTTTTTTTTTTTATTGAGTAAGGCAATGGACGGTTTCGGCTCCAGAGTGCTGTTAACAAGGATAGAAAAGATGGGGAAGAATTCAATCCAGAAAGATCGGGCTATTGGGCAATTCCACCAAATATGGAGATGGGCGCTTTTGTCTGTACAACCACAGAAGCAGTTAAGTGCATAGGATGGAAGGTATTTGACTATCCGGGCAGGGACCAAGTACCAGGGAATTAATACCTTATGGTTTGTTTCCGAGGCCACAACATTCTGGGAAGCAGATTTGGTGACATGCCAAATGTTGGACAAGGCTTTGGCTTCCAGTTAGAGACCTACAGTAGATCTGCTTCACATTTTGTTATGTATTTAAGGGATGAATAGCAGGGTGGGTCTAAAAACTGAGTATAGAACATAGAAATTAAACCTCAAGAGTGAAGATCGTTTTTACAGATGCGTTCAATAGTAGTCAGGTCAGGAAGGGAGGGATTAGTGTGCAGGCAAGCGGTGAAGACGTTCTTAAGTTGGAGGTAGGGAAAACTTTCAGAGTTAGGGATTCTGTAGAACTTGCAGAGGGTAAGGAATGACTTGAAGGCATTGGGAGTTGTGAATTTGTAGGCTTCAGTGAAGTTGAAGGAAGACCACTTATGAAAGGAAGAGGGTGAGGTCCAAGCTGGGTAAAAAGCAGGATTTTGGAGATAGCCAAATGGGATGTGGGGGAATTGGAATCTAAATATATTTTTAACGTTGTCCCATAATTGCAGGAAATGGCATGTCATAGGGTTCCTTGATTTCTTGCAGTCGCCTGAGTGAAGCCACAGTAGGTTGGCTATCGAGAGGCGGGTCACAGTCTACTGATTCTAATGCTACCTAGAGTGGAATTTCATGAGTAGCGCAATATTTAGGTAGATGAGCCAGATGGGCCGCTTGGTAGTATTTGGTAAAAAGCTCTAAAGTCAGGTAGGTAATTTTAAGGCAGAGGAGACAAAGCATGTTTCTTCTGCATTAAAAATTCTGCCTGTTCGCAGAATTACATAAAGTTCCACTTAACGCAGATATATGAAAATAATTTTTGAAGGCTTTGATCGCCTATTGGTGATTTAATGCACTGAAAAAGGAAATAAAAAGTGAAACTACAGCCAAAAAAATACATGGGCCAGATAAAGAGGGTAATGCCCCTTACACAAGATCGGAAATTCCACCAGCAAAAGTCCAATGAGAGCTTTTGGTCGGAAAATGTGATTGTGTGTATGCTCCATCGGACTTTTGCTGGCGGAATTTCGGGCAGCAAAAGATTGAGAGCATGTTCTCAGAAAAAGTTCAGATCGGAAATTCCGATCGTCTGTACAAATTCAGATGCGCAAAATTCCTGCGCATGCTCGGAAACAATTCGACTCATGCTTGGAAGCATTAAACTTCATTTACTTGACTCGTCATAGTGTTGTACGTCACCACGTTCTTGACGGTCGAAAGTTCAGAGAACGTGAATGACCATGAGTGCAAAGCAAGGGACCCAGCAGAGAGGCGGGAGTGGCGCTTGAGGAAGATACCACCGTGAAGATTGGAGGGGCTCAAGCGATTCAGTGTCAGTGAATCATCTAGTCTAGTAAGAGAGACTGGGAGTTCAGTGGGCTGAAGAACTACAAGAAGTGATTGTAGTGGAAGTGAAAGGACTTTTACACTTTGTGTTAGGAACTGTTATAGGAGATGGCATTCCTGCACATGCAGGTGTGGCGTCTTGCTGGATGCCTTTCTCTGCATGGCTGTCCTGCTATTAAAGTCTCTGAATCTGCCAATTAATCTTGAAACTATCTAAGGATGTCCTGGCCCTAACCCTATCTCTCCTCTGAAAAAGTTTAAGAGAAATAAACACTCTTTTGCATTTAAAAAGTGCCTGGCACCCAATGACTAACCGCTTTGCACCCACCATATACAGAAGGATGTCAGCTATCTGTGGCCCTGGATGTTCACATTAGACCGAGAGAGGCCTGGGACCTTGCTACATTATTTAGGCTGAATTTAGGGGTTTATTTTCCTTTTTTGTTTCCAAACATCAGGGCAAAGTCCTACTTTTTAACCTTTTTCTTTTTTTTTTTCATACTGGGATGTTGATATTTCTAAACGTAAAAAAAAATGTTCAGCTTCTGCTTCGATGACTTATGCCCCGTACACACGACCAGACTTATGTCCGACAGACTTTCGAAGGAGTTCTGCCGGAGTTCTGACAGAGTTCTGACGGACTTTCCGAATGAGCGGACTTGGCCACACACAATCACACCAAACTCCGACAGAATTCGAACGTGATGACGTACGACTGGACTCGAATAAGAAACTTCATAGCCAGTAGCCAATAGCTGCCCTAGCGTCAGTTTTAGTCCGTCGGAATAGCATACACACGAGCAAATTTTTCGGTAGGAACTGGGTCCGGCAGAGTTCTGGCGGAAAAATTTGAAGCATGTTCCATTTCTAAAGTCTGTCAGACTTTTGCGAATCAAAAGTCCGTTGCAGCCCACACACGATCGAATAGTCTGCCGGAATCATTCCGTCAGACTTTGGATGTTGAAAAGTCCACTCGTGTGTACGGGGCTTTACACATTCTTTGAAACAGCTAGATGGCATAGAGTAGCACTAAAGAACACCTATCTTACGATAAACACGAAGTTGGTTATTTTTGACATCTCCCTATAAAATTGTGAGTTTTCGGGCTCTCATGCTGACTCTGGCTTTTGGTGTTTTGATTCACCGACCTGGGATAAGGGTTCATCTATGGATACCAGTGGGCTAATATAACAGCCATCAATCTGATATATTTAGTAGGAGGTCAGCAGTTGCACCCCTGTGTTTATATTATGGCAAATTTACTTTAATAGGATTTTCAGTGGAAATATGTTTCCTTTTTTGGAATAAATTGGTTTCTAGGCATGATCCTCAGTTGTAAATGCCATGGGGTTATGTTGCATCACCACACACTGTCAAATCTATGCTTTTCTAGCGTATATTTCCCCTCTTCTCCATTTTTCAACCTTGACTTTGCTGTCCATTTTCTAAGGCTGATCTCAGTGGTGTCACAAGCCTGGAGGTGGGTCATACCATGTCTGTGTCTCTGGAGGAAGATTACATTTGTGTTGGGGCGTGAAGTGTTCTCACCATTTTAGTGGATTTTCTCCCAGTTCCCCAGTTTCCTATTCAACCCCTAAAATATACTGGTAGCCTAACTGTCATGTGACCTAATCAGCCATTGTGTGTATACTAATTCATCTTCTAACAACTTCTATATTTTGTCTTTCTTAAGAATTTTCTGCGCGGGATTGCAAACAAAAAAAACGTTTGGATCGGTCTAACGGATGCTGATGGAACCTGGAGATGGGTGGATGGAACGCCTTATGACATAACTCCAAAGTAAGACACAATATCAGAATCCTTCTCACATATTTCTAAGATCTGGCAAAATGAAAAGGTGGCACACCGATGGATCCTTGAGCTGAAGTACATTAATGCCGCCTACACACGGTTGGATTTCTTGACGGAAAATGTTTGATAGGAGCTTGCTGTTGGAAATTACGACCGTGCGTAGGCTCCATCGGACATTTTCCATCAGAATTTCTGTCACACAAAATTTGAGAGCTGGTTCTCAAATTTTCCAACAACAAAGTCCGTTGTCATAAATTCCAAATGTTTGTACACAATTCCCATGCACAAAGTGCCACGCATGCTTGGAATCAAGCAGAAGAGCCACACTGGCTATTGAACTTCATTTTTTCCAGCTTGTCGTACGTGTTGTACGTTACCGCTTTCTTGACGTTCTGAATTTCCAACCAACTTTGTGTGACCGCGTGTATGCAAGACAAGTTTAAAGTGGAAGTAAACTCCCCTATCGTTTTCATCCATGGAAGCTGCCATCTTTGCCTCTGTTTAATCTTCAGCTGCCACGGTGCTGCACATGTGATCCGTTATGACACCAGCCATTGGGTGGTTTGACAGTTTGGTTGAGAGCACAGCTAATGTGCAGTTAGCATTCCCGGCATGCCGTTTTTTGAAACTGTTTAAATCGATGGGTTTACTTCCACTTTAAGCCAACATCCGTTGGGAAAAAAAACATGGGATTTTGTTGTCGGAATGTCCGATCGTGTGTACGTGGCATAAGACTTTAATTCACTCCACCCAGTGCTGTACAATACTTTTTTCACCCAGAGAACAATAATATACTGTGACATGGGGTGATTAGACTCAGTGGTGGATGCATTTTTTTTGTGAAGTCCATGCTAGTTTTAAGGGCCTAGTAACCCACTTTTATGAAAACAGATTAACCTAAAGTCCAAAACTTACCCAGCAGGGGTTTCGGTCACAGCGTAAACAGGCAAAAAAAGAAAAATATCAGGCACACAGCTCCTCATTATTGCACAAGGCCCCTTTGCTTGCTTTTATCCGGCCTTTGGAGCATTATTCCCCTCCACTGTCAGCAACTGTGGGCCATAGTTTCTGCCACTCTATTCTTCCCACTGACACCAATGATGGGGCACTATTCCTCCCACTGACAGCAATCATGAGGCACTGTTCTTCAAACTGACGCTTATGATAAGGCACTATTCTTCCCACTAACACCAGTGATGGGCCACTATTCCTCCCACTGATACCAATGATGGGGCACTATTCCTCTCACTAACACCAATGATGGGGCACTATTCCTCTCACTAACACCAATGATGGGGCACTATTCCTCCCACTGACACCAATGATGGTACACTATTCCTCCCACTGTCACCAATGATGAGGCACTATTCCTCCCGCTGACGCCAATGATGAGGCACTATTCCTCCCGCTGACGCCAATGATGAGGCACTATTCCTCCCGCTGACGCCAATGATGGGGCACTATTCCTCCCACTGAAGCCAATGATGGGGCAGTATTCCTCCCACTGAAGCCAATGATGGGGCACTATTCCTCCCACTAATGCCAATGAGGCACTTTGCTCACACTGACACCAGCAAAGGAGCACTATGCCCCCTACTGCAATCGTTTCTCTCTCTGTCGAATCTTTTCTTTCTATGTAGAATAATCTTGGACTAATAGAGCTAAGGTTAGGCACATTCGACCACAGGTTCGATAGCCACAGATTGTTATTATCAGTGTCATGTCGAATCTAATATCTATATCGAACTGTTGTCACAACGAAAACAAAAATAAAGCATTTGTTTATGTCGGATCTTTCGTTTTTCGGATTCTGCACTTTCGTTATCATTTGTTAAAACGATAATGAAAATACCTGAAATTCGGACAAACATGCATTCGGACGAAAACGAATGCACATGTCTACCATGTATAAATACATAAGGGTGGATATGATCACCATGCTCAAATGCATAAGGGGTCCATATAGTGAACTTGGTATCGAGTTATTCACTTAAAGGTCCTCACAGGGGACAAGGGGGCACTCTTTACATCTAGACGTACGACTGGACTCGAATAAGGAAGTTCATAGCCAGTAGCCAATAGCTGCCCTAGCGTCGGTTTTAGTCCGTCGGAATAGCATACACACGAGCAAATTTTTCGGTAGGAACTGGGTCCGGCGGAGTTCCGTCGGAAAAATTTGAAGCATGTTCCATTTTCTAAAGTCCGTCAGACTTTTGCGAATCAAAAGTCCGTTGCAGCCCACACACGATCGAATAGTCTGACGGAATCATTCCTTCGGACTTTGGATGTTGAAAAGTCCGCTCGTGTGTACAGGGCTTAAGAGCTGTGAAAATGTGGAATAGACTCCCTGCAGAGGTGGTTCTGGCCAACTCAGTAGATTGCTTTAAGAAGGCCTGGATTATTTCCTAAATGTACATAATATAACTGGGTACTGACATTTATAGGTAAAGTTGATCCAGGGAATATCTGGTTGCCTCTCGGGGGATCAGGAAGGATTTTTTTCCCCTGCTGTAAACAAATTGGATCATGCTCTGCTGGGGTTTTTCACCTTCCTCTGGATCATCTGTGGGTACAGGATTGTGTATATGGGATTGTATTTCTTTTTTATTAGTTGAACTAGGTGGACTTGCGTTTTTTTTTTTCAACCCGACTTTGTAACTATATATAAAAGAGGTGGAAATGCCACTTCCATAGATGATGCTCAGCTCCAGTCTAACAGGGGGCCAAACATGCCACATTTTGGGCATTCTTAGTAACGGCCTAGGTATGGGCCAAACCATTGGCTAATCCCTATTCCTCACATAGCCAATTAGGGAAAGAGATGAGGGAAATTACTCCTCACATAGGCCAATAGGTAAAGGAGTAAAGGGGAAGAACTTCTCACATGGGGAAGGACCTGGAGGAGAGAACTCTATACATATTCAGTCAGGAAAAGAGGAGGGGGGAGAACTCATCACATACAGTAGCTAGGGGCTGTGTATGTACGGGGTTGGCCATCACTGATCTAACCTCAGTAGATTGTACCATTACATTGTAGCGTGTGGTCAGCTCTCTTGCAATCCATCATCCCTCTAGTTGGGCTCACACCTTGAAGATCTAACACTATAGCATTTCCCAGGTCCCAGTTCTGCTCAATTCCTGCCCTGGTCTAATCACTATTGTCTCTTCTGTCCTTCAGGTTCTGGGGGAAGAGTCAGCCCGATGATTGGACAGGTCATACGTTCGAAGGAGGGGAAGACTGTGCCGAGTTAAATAATGGAGATGACTGGAATGATGCTCCCTGTTCTGAAAAATTAAAGTACATCTGTGAGAAGAAGATTATCTTCTGATATGGACTGAACGCAGACCTTCAGTCACTTTTTCAACTTTCCATTTATTAAATCTTCTGCCCTTGTTGTTGTTTTAACTTTGGATAGCAAAACATTTTTTTTTTCCTTTCACTAAATCCCTTATACAGCCCACTTCCTGTTTCTTGTCTGGTCATTAGAATAGGCTTATGACATCATGCTCTCGCTCTTACTACTCTAGTGAGAGTTTGCCAGAAAGGAAGTGGGGATGAGTCATACGAGGGCCAATGAGAGCTGCAGAGCTGGAGGTGTGCCTCTGTGTGTCTTTGTAAATCCAGGAAGTAGACAGGCAGCAGCTTCAGCCGCCCACAGTTAAGTTGGCTGCAGCAAAGACTCAGTGGTGGGAGATTTTGTGCAGCTTATTTGGCAAGTACAGAATCACAGTATATAAAACAATATACAAAGTGGTTGGAGAGAAGCTTCAGAATGACAAAGATGTTTTTATTACAAATTACTTGACTAGACTGCAGTTCGCCTTGAAATACATGAGAGGACATCTGATATCTCTATCTACCCTTTCTTCTCCTCCATCATACTACGGCCATATAGAATCTACAACTGTATAAAATAATGCTGCAGGATAACCTCTGCCAGGTTAGCACCCCCATTTCAAAATGTTTGAAAAAATCTTATGCAGTTTGTTAGATCTTTGTTAGATCAGGTTAGATCAACCGTTGTTTGCATTAGATCTCACACAGATGAAGCAATATTAACAGTTATTTGCTGGGGGGGGGGGACTAACCCGTTATCAGCCTCCCCTTTATCAAAAAATTTACCAAACAGTTAGCTATTTTGGAAGTTATTTGTTAGATCCGGTAAGATCAAATGGTTTTAATGTTAGATCTCACACAATTAGAGATTTAAGTGATTAATGAGGGGTAGCTGGCCCCCCTTTATCACATTTTATGGCCAACAATCATCTAGACTAATAGATATTAGTTAGATCCGGTAAGATCAAGTGGTTTTAATGTTAGATCTCACATAATTTCATAATACCCCCCTTTTTGGAAAGTAGACCGTCCAAGGTATTTAGTAGGGATGAGCCCATGGTTCGAGTCGAACGTAAGTTCGACTCCAAACATCGGGTGTTCACCCGTTCGCCAAATTCCAAACATTATGGGGCATTCATGGGAAATTTGAGCACATAATGCACTGCGAGAGGTCATTGACGGCTGCAGATCGGCCAAAGCTTGCATCACGGCACACAGAGCCATGATTGGTCAAAGGCAGGGTGCAAAAAAATTGCTTTCGGCTGTAATGTATTGTCAGGTCCAGGCAATATACATAAAAATCTTTGAAAAAAATGGTGTGGGGTCCCCCCAATATCCATACCAGATCCTTACTTATCCGAACACGCAACCTGGCAGGCTACAGAAAAATGGGGGGGGGGGCGAGAGAGTGCCTTACCCAGTGGTTGTGGGGGTCTGCGGGCAGGGGGCTTATCGGAATCTGGAAGCCTCCTTTAAAAAGGGGGTCCCCAGATCCCACCCCCCATGTGATTGGGTATGGGGTACATTGTACCCCTACCCATTCACCAAAAAAGTGTCAGATAAGTAAAAATGACAGGAGAAAGTTTTGGACAATTCCTTTATAAAGAAAAAAAGTGTCCCATGATATCTATCCATCAATCATGGGCCTGGACCCGGAAAATGGACCTGAAGTGACTGGTGTGGATTTGGGGGGGGTGACATATTTTTTTTAAATGTTGGCGCGGGGGTTCCCCTTCCACCTCAATACACTGTGTAATATATATACTGCACTGACTGAATATAGAGTCTACATTGAATATCTAGTCTGGGCCCCCAAATCCTGCCCCCTATGTGAATGGTACCCCTACCCATTCACCAAAAACTGTCAGAGTGAAAATGACAGGAAACAGTTTTGGACAACTCTGAGGGTGGCGCTTGTCCGCAGTGACATCTAGAGAGGAAGACAAGAGGAACTTGGTTCCTCTATGGTTTCCTGGGTCACTGGGGATGTGGATTGGATGCTGTTGCCCCATGTTACTCCAACAGCCATAATGGGTCAGACAGAGCCTATTTTAGACCCTGGCTCCCAGGTTTGGTGCGTATTTGAGAGTGGATAGTGTTGGGACAGAACTAGCGGCAGGGAAACGTTCCCGGTGAGGAGGAACAGTGTAGGGCTCGCAACTTCTCTGGACATCTTCCCACTTGGGCACAAGATGACCAGGCCACACTCTGCTCCTCCTAACAGGTTCTGTTAGTTTCGCTGTAACCTACTCTCTACACGTTGTTGGAACCCGTGACTGTTCCTGGTTGGGCTGTCTTCCCACCGGGTTTATTGTGAACTGTCTCTGCTTTGTCTCAATACAAGTTCTTTTCATTGCACATTTAAGACTGTGTGTGTGTTATAACGAGGCACCACACTGCACCCCATCTACATACAGATAAAGATAACAAATGTATTAATATTGGAAATTGTAACAAGAATACTTAGTTATAGATGTTTTTTTTCACCACGGAGTCCCCCTGTCTTTGCGGCATGGCACAATGATCAAACTAGGTACATGCTCGCCCTAGACTCCCTAGGGTTGATTTACTAAAACTGGTCAGGTTTTAGTAACAAAATCTGGTGCAGCTCTGCATAGTAACCTGCGCTCCCTACCCCACACTATGTGACCCACTGATATTATTAATACTGATGGACTATATGGAAACAAAAAAATCGATCAAATAATGTTCAATTAATTAAGTAAGACTTAGTATTATCAAATTCATAAGCCGCAATACATCTAAGTAAATTCATAAACAGTCATAATTGGATACCGATAAGTGAATAAAAAAATAAAAAAATATATACAAATATAATATAATAAATAAAGTGAATATATATATATATGTATATATATATATATATATATATATATATATATATATATATATATATATATATATATATATATATATAGAAAATAAATAAATACAGTGATAAATTGAATAATAAATAAATAAATAAAATCCCAGTGACAGGTTATTCAAATATGTGAAAGAAAATAGAAAATAAGGCAAAAAACAGTGTGCATAAATACGTGAACCAATAAACCTACACCCAACCAAAAAAGTCCATTAAAGTCCTTATAGTGAAAGGGATATCTTTTTAAGAAAATGCCTATAAATCATGCAGTCCACCTTCACCAAGCCAGAAGCCGTGAATCATCAGTAAGAATGCACGCTTACCAGATTGGGGCGTTTAAACGCTCACTTAGTGTATAAGATCACCCGAACTGCACAAATTCTGACCCAGGCTTATTGCAGAGCTTGTTCCGGAGGAATCACTGAGGTTTTCATAAGGCAGGTAATAATTTAGATGGTGACTCAAAAAACACAAATAAAAAGGCCTCCCATAGCATAAAACAGGCGGACAATTATTTATTTAAATAAACGAAAATATACTCACAAACATGTATCAATAAAACAGCATAAATGCCGGCCGGCATACGAGCGCCCGTTCGCTCAGAGGGTCAACGTAATTGCGTCAGCACGTCTGGACCATCCTACGTGCGTTTCGTCATACGGTGACGTCGTCTGGGGTGTGGGCGATGCGCTGACGCATCACGTTTAAATAGACACAAGAATAAAACCAAGCCTCATTCAAAGGAAACAGGAAATATTACAGCATTTGCAACCAAGCCTCGTTCTGAGTTGGAAGGAGCAACAGGAATTAATCATGGCATACACAGCTAAGCGCGGATGCCATATTAGAAAAGGGCACAACTACTGGCAAAAACAAAAAAATTATATTAACAGTCAAAACTGCTTGGTAAAAATATGTATACAAAATGTATATAAAAATTATGCAAAAATGACAGAAAACCTTGGAAATAATGTTACCAAACATTGAAAATAAATACGAATATCATCTGTAGATGAATTACAACTATCTGAATTGGCTCAAATGAAACAAAGCCAGACAGATTTTCTTTATAATGAAATAATAAAGAATATACTAACAAAAATAGAAAATTAAATAAATAAAAGTGAAAATAAAAGTGAAAATAAAAATAAATAATAAAAATAACTATAAATAAAATTATAAATAGAAAATAAAATAAAAAATGTATTGAAATAGAAATAAATATAAAGAATGAAGAAAAAATATAGCATGGTACAAATAAAATTAACAAAAAATAATTTACCAAAAAAGTTTTTTACCGACCAACTCACAATGAGTTCACAAACTTATTAAATCTGATATCATAAATCTAAAAATCCTCCCACAAACCATATCTTTTGGATGATCATGACTACCAGTACCAAACCAAATATCAGAGTAACCAAAAAGGTCAAAAACCTTTAAGAGTTGTCAATAAATGCATTGACATCTACATCTACGTTGCGTCTATAGGGAGTATAACACCTTAATCGATAGATCCAGGACATGTCCAATTTCGATATGCCCCTAAAAAGAGAACCGCCCCTCCAAGGTAGGCTAAATTTATCTATCCCCCAAGTTTTGACCGGATCTTTATTATGATGTTCAAGATAGTGCCTAGATACAGAATGTTTGGGGAAACCATTCATAATGTTAGTAATATGTTTGTTTAACCGTACATAAAGAGGTTGTTTAGTTCTCCCCACGTATTGTAGCCCACACGGGCACTGGAGTAAGTAAACAACCCCTTCAGTTGCACATGTAATGAAAGGTTTGATGGTGAATGCACGCAATGTGCTAGAAGAGACAAAAGTGTGAGTCCGTCTCTGAGGGCAGCCACCGAAAGAACAGACTAGGCACCTACAACACTGGTAGTACCCAGTCAAATTCTCGAAGAAACCTTTCTTCGAAACTGGGGGATCTAATACATTAGGTGACAACCTGTCTGTGAGGGAAGGGGCACCTCTATACACTAGCCGGGGCCTAGCTGGTAAAACAGTACTCAACACAGGATCATTGTTCAAAAAGTGCCAATGTTTGTTAATCAACTTCTTAATACTACCATGTTGTACGGAATAGGTAGTAATAAATGGAACAGATCCTGACAGATAATTAGAAGAAGTCTTGGCCTTTACTTTTAACAGATCATCTCTGTTAATGGCCCCAACTTCCTCAAGGGCAGATTTCAACAAATGATCATCATAGCCCTTATCCAAAAAGCGTTTGGAAAGGACCTTTCCAAACGCAGGTGCAGGTACAGGAACGTGAGACTGAAGCAGTAACAGGATAAAAGCCAGGGTTGGTACACAATTGGGCAGCAAGTTACAAGAGTATGAGACAGGAGCAGAGTCAAACACAAGCCGAGGTTACAGGTAGGCAGACGGAAGTCCAGAGGTGGGTTCAAGTAAAGGTGGGTCAAACACAGGTAGGCAGGAAACGGATCATTGTCATTGCTTTTTTTAAATGCTTTTTTTAAATAGGCCGCATGTGCCAATACATGTTTCTTCTTGTGCACACTAGTGTGCCCATGCCTGCATTGCAATGTGTGTTTGTTTACAGGACGTCTCTTACATGCTCTCTTATCTGTCACAAAACCTCCAGCAGCACCGAATGCCCATTTGGAAAGCACACTGGATGCAGGGCAGCCCAGCAGCTTAATTGCTTACTGCGCAAGTTCTGACCAGTGGTCTATTCTCATGAAGCAAGAACCCAGTGAATCATCAACTGGAAAGCTCTACATGTCTGTTTTTGCCCCTAGATTATGTCCCACCATATGATGCAGACGTTGCCGATGGGATGTGGAAGCTGACAGCCCTGTGGGCAGGTAGCTCGTTTGGAAAGTCCGCCGGACAGTCTGGCAGTTTGTCCGCCAGACTAAGTCCGCCGGATAGTCTGATACGTGTGTACGCGGCAAAACTTTGGCTTGGCAGCAGCCAAGAAACTTTAAGGATTTAGAGAAGATCCGTAAAGAAGAGTGGACCAAAATCTCTCCTGAGATGTCTGCAAACCTAGTCACCAACTACAAGAAACGTCTGACCTCTGTGCTTGTCAACAAGGGTTTCTCCACCAACTACTAAGTCATGTTTTGCTTGGGGATCAAATACTTATTTTACTCACTGAACTGCATCTCCATTTATAACATTTTTTTTAGTCATGTGTTTTTTTTGGTTGATATTCTGTCTCTATCATTTAAAATAGACCTATGATAAAAATGGTAGACCCTTCATTTCTTTGAAAGGTAGGCAAACTTACAAAATCTGCAGGGGATCAAATAATTAATTTCCCCATAATATACACACACACACGCACACACATGCACACATGCTATCTTGTCAAAAGTATTGGGACACCAGGCTTTACACACACGCATGAACTTTAATGGCATCCCAGTCTTAGCCTGTAGGGTTCAATATTACGTTGGCCCACCCTTTGCAGCTATAACAGCTTCAACTCTGCTGGGAATACTGTCCACAAGGTTTAGCAGTGTGTCTATGGGAATATTTGACCATTCTTCCAGAAGCGCATTTGTGAGGTCAAGCACTGATGTCGGATGAGAAGGCCTGGCTTGCAGTCTCCGATCAAATTCCTCCCAAAGGTGTTCTATTGGGTTGAGGTGCAGGCCAGTCAAGTTATTCCACCCCAAACTCCCCCATCCATGTCTTTATGGACCTTGCTTTGGGTACTGGTGTGCAGTAATGTTGGAACAGGGAGAGCCAGCCCCAAACGGATCCTGCAGTATTTAAAAATTCGGATACATCCGAATTTCCAAAAAACATTCAGTGATATTTTTACGACGTATTGATACCAGCTTCACCACAAGAGATGAGGATAGGGAGGATTCTGTAGCGCAAATGTATTTAATCAGTTAACATGACAGTGGCACGTATCTAGCTCCTGAAGTCCAGGTGCACAGCCACGCTCCCTCCCCAAGTCCAGCCCAATCACCGTGAGCCTCTCAGCAAGCTCCACCTCCCATAATGTACATAGGGCCAATAGAGCCTGACGATCGGCTACTGAGGAAAGGATCTCTGTCCCCAGTGTGCCGAATGTGTTCTGAGTGCAGCGTACCGACCCAGCAGCACACAGAGCTTTCGATGTGAGTGCACCATAGTCGTCCGTGACTGACCTGGATTTTCGGGACCCAACCCGTGACAAGGTGATGTTGGGACACCTTTTGAAAATCCGTGAGCGTCCCGGACATTTTGGGACTGTTGCCAGCTATGGGTATGGCCGGTGTAGTTATACTCACTCCCAGTGCTCTATGACAATTTACCTTTCCTCTCTCCTCCCACATCCTCCACCATAATCAGTGTCTGATCAGTTTCATTGATGGTCCACACATAAACAAACGATTCTCGTCCAGCTCAAATGTTGATTTTTGTTGATTAATAATGCAAACAAACATATTATAAACCAATCAGAGTCCATAAACCACTGAGATTAAATATCCTGTTCATGACCAAGGACGCATTTTTGTGCAGTAATAATCTACAGAACATCACAGGACTCCATACACTTCCTCTTTATTGTGGCATTTTAAGTTCCTAAAAATGCAGTATGTGGCAACACCTTATCTTTGCAAGTATCTAAACAGATATTGAGGGTGAAGATCATACAACGCCTAGAATTGTGTTTTGTCTGCAGCGTGCAATGAGGGGAGCTGAAAATCTGGAGATGAAACCAGGTAGGTTGTAGATTTGATCATTGATGAATACTGAGGGGGGGGGGGCAGGAATCCCCAAAAAATTATGTTTAGTATCCATTTAGGGTGTGTAACCAATAGTATTCTTTTATTTACTCCTTTTTGGTCTGTTAAATACACCATTGAAAGTGTTTTGTGATATCTGTTTAATTAGCGCCTAAAAAAATTCCAGCTGATCCTGCCAGAAATATGATATCTGCTATTTTCCACTTTCTACATGTGCTGTATTTCTATTAGGACTACTAAACACCTCCCTAGACATGTGCAGTTTGTTTAGTTCAGAATTAATATTCGGACTAATTTTTCGTTGTTCGGATATATCCGAACACCCGAATTTACAGAATAAACTAATTTTACCGAATGTTCAGAATAACGAAAATAAATTTGTCCGAATTTCGGAAATTTGGACTGGAATTCAAATCTAATTTGACATCGAACTCCAGTCGAATTCTGACTGTAATATTACTGAAATCAAAGATTATGTGTGTTATTAGAGTACCATTTACAAATAATGCTGTTTTTGTGAAGACAAAAGGTGATCTAAAGAGTCAATGTAATCATTTGATGAACATTTTTCATCTAAAGTTTTCAATTCGAACAATTCAAAATGTATTGATTTGAACGTTTAAAAAAAAGTCAGAATTGGTATATTCGAAAAAGACATAAACGGAATTCTGAATACAAATCCCGAACACAAATTAGGAAACCAAATAATTTGATTAACGATTAACCTCCCCTCTGAGTTAAGAAAGTGAATTGGGTGTGTTCTATAGTCTTGTCCTATAGTGTATATACTGTTTGTATACATATTTATTTATTTATATGTTTTCTCCAAATTGCCACGATATATCTATATTCTACATATCTATATTCCTAAGGGTCGGTTCACACAGCAGGCGAGGCGAGGCGTCTCCGACTTGCCTCGCCGCAACCTGCGGCGACCTCAGCGGCGACTTGCAGATGACTTCTGTATAGAAGTCAATGCAAGTCGCCCCGAGGTCGCCCAAAAGTAGTACAGGAACCTTTTTTCTGAGTCGGAGCGACTCGAGTCGCTCCTCTCAGAACGGTTCCATTGTACAGAACGGGGGCGACTTGCGGGAGCGAGGCGAGGCGAGTCGTGTCGCCTCGCATCGCCCGCTGTGTGAACCGGCCCTAAGAGTATGCTATTTAGGAAGTAAGAATTTGGCAGGCTGCAGGGAAGAGTAGGCTCTGGCCTTAGAGAGGTTTTATTTTTTGACAGCAAGGCCAATTCTTGCTTTCATCAAGACTATCTCTACAGGGTTAACGGTGTGAAGGCCCCACCGTCACCCAAACTACAATTTATCCAAACCTTTTACTTCTATTCAAAGTCTGCAGAAGAGATACCAGAATGTATCAAAAAAAATAAAAAATCTCTAATCTTGTTCCCCATGCACTACATTGTGGCCTCATCATACAGACTGGCTCACCAAGCCATTGCTTAAAAAATAAAGAAAACCCATGTCTATACTGCGTTAAGCATGCACTAACGCACTGCAATATACTATGGTAAACCTGCACCAGCACACTGCAATACACTGCGGTAAACCTGCAATAGCGCACTGCAAAATACTGCGGTAAACCTGCAATAGCGCACTGCAATATACTGTGGTAAACCTGCAATAGCGCACTGCAATACACTGCGGTAAACCTGCAATAGCACACTGCGAAATATTGCGATAAACCTACAATAACTCACTGCAATATACTGTGGTAAACCTGCAATATCTCACTGCAATATACTGCGGTAAACCTGCAATAATGCACTGCAATATACTGCGGTAAACCTGCAATAATGCACTGTAATATACTGCGGCAAACCTGCAATAATGCACTGCAATATACTTTGGTAAACCTGCAATAATTCACTGTAATATACTGCATTAAACCTGCAATAACACATTCCAATATACTGCATTAAACCTGCAATAACACAATGCAGTATACTGTGGTAAACCTGCAATAATGCACTGCAATCTACTGCAGTAAACCTGCAATAACGCACTGCAATATACTGCAGTAAACCTGTAATAACACACTCCAATATACTGTGGTAAACCTGCAATAACACACTCCAATATACTGTGGTAAACCTGCAATAACGCACTGCAATATACTGCAGTAAACCTGTAATAACACACTCCAATATACTGTGGTAAACCTGCAATAACACACTCCAATATACTGTGATAAACCTGCAATAACACACTGCATTATACTGCGGTAAACCTGCAATAACGCACTGCAATATGCTGCAGTAAACCTGCAATAACGCACTGTAATATACTGCAGTAAACCTGTAATAACACACTCCAATATACTGTGGTAGATCTGCAATAACACACTGCAGTATGCTGCAGTAAACCTGCAATAACACACTCCAATATACTGTGGTAAACCTGCAATAACACACTGCAATATATTGTGGTAAACCTGCAATAACGCACTCCAATATACTGCGTTAAACCTTCAATAATGCACTGCAATATACTTTGGTAAACACGCGGTAAGGCACTGAAATATACTGCAGGAAACCTGCCCTTACAAAAGAGTCACACTAAATACTTTACACTACTAGAATCAGAATAGCACACTATAGCACGCTGTCTAATAGCACTGAACAGAGCCCTGTTCTATCTCTCTCCACATCGCTATCACACTACAAATGGCTGCTATGGGAAGAATACTTTTATAGAGCCATACAATGAGCCATGATTGGTCATCATGATTGTGTCCAATCATGGCTCTCACAGTGCTATGTGCCCTGATTGGGCAAAGCTTTCATGGCTTCAGCCAATCAGGGCTTCCAAAGCACCATGCAGTGGGACAGTGCATTGTGGTCGTTCAGCGGGCCAAACAAACTGTCGAATGCCCGATAATTTGGGTGTTCATTGAACAGGCGAACAGCCAATGTTTGGGCCAAACTGAGTCATGGGCCCTACTCTATGCACCCATAGACTGTCCAAGAGTACAAATGCAACGATGTAATGTTCAGCAGGGATGGGCCGAACACCCCCCCCCCCCCCCGTTGGGTGTTCTAAACTGAACAGCGAACCTCATTAAAATCTATGGGAGCCGAACAGGCAAAATCAAAAGTGCCCATTTTGAAGGCTTTTATGCAAGTAATAGGCCATAAAAGGGGTACTGCCCTGGAGGACATTTGCCAATACATTTTTTTTAAAAACAATTGTTTTTTCAGGAGCAGTGATTTTAATTATGCTTAAAGTGAAACTACAAAAATGAAAAATTCCTTTAAATATTGTGCGTTAGTCTGCCTGTAAAGTAGTGAATCTCTATGATGTTTGGAACATGCTGCAGCAATAATGACATTTAGAAAGCAAAAAATGAAATTTAAACTTGCTAGCGGCTGTAATGTATTGCTGGCTCCTGGCATGTGAGCTATGGCTGAATGAAAAATACTTCTGTAGGACTACAAATCCCACCAGCCTTCTGTAACTTTGTACACTCTATTTATCTGGGCAAGTACCCGCTCACCACACTGGGTCCTAGATGCTTGTTGAGTTCTACTCCTGGTATCTCAGTCAGGCCTAAGCTGGCTCCATCACACTGCACCTCTGCTATGGCTGTGATGCAGGGAAAACATCAGAAATTCTGGACTCTCCGGTTCATCTGCACGCTGGTCCAGCTAACTGTACTCTGGAGCTCCTTGGAGGCCAAACGATTCCTCTCCGCGCCTTGTAGGCCACAGCCTGTCGGTCACACACACAGACCTCACTGCAGGCAAGTCTTGAGTGATGTCCCAAGAGGCCGGAAACATGCCACGCCTGTGTCTTTTATATCCTTAGCCAGCAGGCTGTTCTGTGACTTGGGCTTGTGGGTAAGTGCACTGGTCATCATGGGTAGGTAGTTCCCAGACTGAGCTACACACATAAATCAGTTCCTCATTCACTACATCCCCCACAATGCATTGAAGCGTGGCTATTGCTAAAGCGAAAAAAAAAAATCTTAACAGCATAATTACAAAGAGAAAAGACACTAGAGGGAGCCAAACTCTGTTCAAAGAATATCACATTATTCCTATGGTATATTAAGAGGCAAAAATCCCTGCGCTACACAGAAGAACAGCTCATGGAGGCAGAAGAGAAGAACCAAGAGGCAGAGCCTGGGTTCCGCCTCTTGTTTCCTCCTCATGATAGCTAGTCTTCTGTAAAATGGCGACCGGCGGAGACAATTCATGAGTGTCAGCCATGGACCTCTAGCGGCAGCAAAAAAACCCCGCAGATTTTCACAGAAACGGCAAGACCGGGAAAAAGGTCTAAATACTGGGAATGTCCCAGGAAATTCAGGACAGTTGGCAACTATGCATGCCCCCTTCTGCAAAGAGACATGCCCAATCCAGCAAAGAGACAACCCCCCTCCTGCAAAGAGACATGCCCAATCAGGCAAAGAGACATGCCCCCTCCTGAAAAGAGACATGCCCCCTCAAGCAAATAAACATGCCCCTCCTGCAAAGAGACATGCCCCCTCCTGCAAAGAGACATGCCTCCTCAAGCAAAGAAACATGCCCCCTCCTGCAAACAGACATGCCCCCTCCAGCAAAGAGACATGCCCCCTCCTGCAAAGAGACATGCCCCCACCTGCGAAAAGACATGCCCCCTCCTACAAAGAGACATGCCCAATCCAGCAAAGAGACACCCCCCTCCTGCAAAGAGACAAGCCCCCTCCTACAAAGAGACAAGCCCCCTCCTACAAAGAGACAAGCCCCCTCCTGCCAAGAGACAAGAAAACTGACATGTCCAAGAGGATCAGCTCAGCTCACAGGTACATGTATTGTGCAACATGTGATGCAACATACGGCATCAGCAGCACTGCAGTGGCAGCGGGTGCTCCTGCTATTGAAGCCTGTGCTGTTCTGGGACTGGGAAAGCTGCTCCACCCCTGCCCCAAGTTTTTACTGCTGGGGAGCAGAGTGGGGCGATGCTAGGGAGCGAAGCATGATGCAAGGATGACACTGTACGATAGAGAGAGGGAGCCTCAGGTCCTTGGGAAGTGTGCCCCTGTTGCCACCCTTCTCAAAGTTCCGCCTGGATCCCACGGACCCACCAGGACCCAGAGTAGGGCCGGCCCTGTGCCAAGCTAATAGATTCCTAGCAGGTCACGCTTATTGAATGGCACCAAACTACGATACTTAAGAATCTCCTTAGGCTATGCTTTAACAATTTTTACAGGTTACCAGTTTCGAGCTACAGAGGAGGTCTAGTGTTAGAATTATTGCTCTCACTCTAACATCCACAGCGATACCTCACATATGTGTGGTGCGAACGCCGTTTACATATGCGGCCGCAACCTAGGTATGCGTTCGCTCCTGTATTCAAGCACGAGGGACGGGCACTTTAAAAAAAAAAAAAAAAAAACCTCTCCCTTTATTTAATTTTACATTTTTAATTACTTTTATTCCTATTACAAGAAATGTAAACATCCCTTGTAATAAGAATAAGGCATGACAGATCCTTTTTATGGAGAGATCTCCTCAACCCTGCAAAGCATGAGAAACAAAACATAACTTTCTGCTTTCCAGGGAAAAAAACTGGCAGATTATAAATCTCGCTGGAGAATTATTATGTCGCTCTAGGCCACCCGGGGTCATAGAAATGGCTGGGGAACTGTCAGAGGACTCACAGTGCTAATGCCCGTCTCCGTGCAGCAGTGGCTAATTCCCATTCCACTAAGTCCAATGGGCATGCGCATTGTCCCAGACAGAGGCGAATGAGTTCCGAAAGGAACGTGTGCACTCGCATACCCATACGAATGTGTGCCCGCACTCACGCACCCATGCGAAAAGTGTATGCGCACTCGCGCTTGCACATTCGCGCCTGCCAATCCTGGCACATGGTGCCCTATATAAACAGAGTCTCTGCCTGATACCAGTGCTGGATCGTCTTCAGCTTGTTCCTGAGTTCCTGATTGCTGTTTGACCTGTTACCTTGCTCCTGACAAACCCGGCTTCCTTGACCATTCTCTTGGATCTCCCCTGCCTGTCCTCTACTGATTATACAAACCTCAGCTTGGATTCTCTACTACGGCTCTGCTTCCTGATTCTGTACCTCGCTGCCAGCCCGTTGCCAACCTCTGGGTGTCCTTGACTACGAACTTGCCTTCCGTTTATGTACCTTGTTGCCACCTTTGCCAGGGTACCCATCCAGCAGCAGAGCTTGCTATGTGAATGCACGACAGTCGTCCCTGACGTGACATCACGTGACAAGTTGATGTTGGGACACCTTTTGAAAATCCGTGACTGTCCCGGACATTTCGGGACTATTGCCAACTATGAGTATGGCCGGTGTAGTTACACTCTCTACCAGTGCTCTATTGCCATTTACCTTTCCTCTCTCCCCTATATCCTCCACCATGATCAGTCTCTGATCAGTTTCAATGATGGTCCTCACATAAACAAACGATTCTCGTCCCGCTCAAATGATATTTTTGATGATTAGTAATGCAAACAAAATATATTATAAACCAGAGTCCATAAACTACTGAGATTAAATATCCTGTTCATGAGCAGGGACACGTTTTTGTGCAGTAATAATCTACAGAACATCACAGGACTCCATACACTTCCTCTTTATTGTGGCATTTTAGGTTCCTAAATATGCAGTATGTGGCAACACCTTATTTTTGGATGTTTCTAAATATAACATCAACGTGACACATGCAGTATGTAAGGGTTAACATGTGGTTATGACTTCTTAACCACTTTCAGAACAGACCAATTTGCTGGTCAAAGACCAGACCACTTTTTGCGATTCGGCACTGCGTCGCTTTAACTGACAATTGCGCGGTCGTGTGACGTGGCTCCCAAACAAAATTGACGTCCTTTTTTCCCCACAAATAGAGATTTCTTTTGGTGGTATTTGATCACCCCTGCGGCTTTTATTTTTTGCGCTATAAACAAAAATAGAGCGACAATTTTGAAAAAAAACGCATTATTTTTTATTTTTACTTTTTGTTATAATAAATATCCCCCAAAAATATATAAAAAAATGTTTTTTCCCTCAGTTTAGGCCGATACGTATTCTTCTACATATTTTTGGTAAAAAAAATAGCAATAAGCGATTATTGATTGGTTTGCGCAAAAGTTATAGAGCTTTTACAAAATAGGGATAGTTTTATAGCATTTTTATTAATAATTTTTTATTATTTTTTTTTATTAGTAATGGTGGCGATCAGCGATTTTTATTGTGACTGCGACATTGTGGGGGACCCATCGGACATTTTTGACACATTTTTGGGACCATTGTCATTTATACAGTAATCACTGCTATATAAATGCAGTGATTCCTGTGTAAATGGCACTGACAGTGAAGGGGTTAACCAGTGGGTGGCAGTGTAGGGGTTAAGTGTTCCTAGGGGTGTGTTACTAACTGTGGGGGGGTTGGGCTTTCATTTAGTGAACACTGATCTCTGCTCCAATCACATGGAGCAGAGATCAGCGTCACTAGTTGCTAGGCAGAATGGAGAAATGTTGTTTACAACGGCACTTCTCCATTCGGCCGCTCCGTGAGACGATCGCGGGGATGCCCGCGGCGATCGAGTCCACGGGTCCCGCGACCGGACTCACGGGGGTCCCGACCAGCGCGGGAACGCGCCGCCGGTGGCGCGCTCCCGATGGCAGGGCGGCAAATTTAAAGGGACGTACATGTACGCCCATTTGCCTGCCCGTGCAACCAATGGCCAGGGTTGTCGGGAAGAGGCCCTTGTCCTCATCAACATGGGGACAGGGTGCTTTGGGGTGGGGGGGCTGCGCGGCCCCCCCTTCCCCAAGGCACCCCCCATGTTGAGGGCACGCGGCCTGGTACGGCTCAGGAGGGGGGGGCGCTCGCTCGCCCCCCCTTTCCTGGCCGGCCGGGTAGCGTGCTCGGACAAGGGTCTGTTGTGGACTTGGGGGGGACCCCACACCGATTTTTTTCGGCGTTGGGGTTCCCCTTTAAGTCCATACCAGGCGGCGGGGTCAGCGACGTCTCCGTCACAGACCCCGCCTACCTGGATACCCGCTCGAAATGAGCGGACTTTTCTCCGGGCGGGAAAAGTCCGCTCATTTCAAAAGTAGGGCGGACTAGCACACACACGGGCGGATTGTCTGCCGAAATGCGAGTCCAGCGGACAGTCTTTCCAACATTCCAAAAGACTTAGTCCGCCAGACTGTCCGCTGAAAAAGTCCGCTGAAGCCCACACACGAGCGGACTGTCCGCTGAAATGTGTTTCAGCGGACTAAGTTGGACAGACAGTCCGCCTGTGTGTACGCGGCCTAAGTCAGAAAAAATTAACAGCAACAGGTCTCATGTGCAGGTTTCTGCAAGATGTCTGGAAGGTCTGATGGAGAAGGTACCATCAGAACTCCAGGCAGACATGTTGGCAGGTACCATACGCTATATTGCGACTTTTATTCCACCAACCCCCACATATAGGCCCTCAGAGCCTCTGCCATCTTATGGTCCCTATGCAAATCACCCCCCGCCCCATCTGCCAGCACCACCACCCTCTCATTACCTTCCTCTGCCAACACCACCACCTTCAAATTACTTTCCTCTGCCAACACCACCTTCTAATTGGCAGCAAAATGAGAATCCCTCTACCTCCACCTGGTCACAATATGGCCATGCAATGAATGTGGTGATGTCACCTAATGAGGGAGTCAACTCCTCCCAAACATTCCCTCGCCTCTAATTTTTTTATTTATTTTTTGGGTTATGAGCTATGTTAGCTCTATTTCTTTGTTGAGCTGTATATGTGCAAAACGAACAAACAAACAGAAAAAGTTATATTTCAGTAATATTTTAAATAAAAAAAATAAAGTTTTTAATTGGCTTTAAAAATGTGTGATTGGTGTTTATTTTATGCATATAAAAAAATATTCATATTAGGTTCTTCATCCAATTTGCAGCCAAAGGACCAGGCCCCTTTTTGTGATTCGGCACTGCGTCGCTACAATTGCACGGTCGTGCAACCTGGCTCCAAAACAAAATGTATGTCCTTTATAGGGGGAAGTTTTATAGCATTTTTATCTTTTTTTTTTTCCTGTAATGGCGGCGATCAGCGATTTTTATTGTAATTGTGACATTTTTGCAGACACATCGGACATTTTTAACACATTTTTAACACATTTTTGAACCACTAGGGGGCAGTGTAGGTGTTATGTATGACGTTATGTGTTTTTTTTTATTTAGTGGGTGTGGCCTGGCATGTGACGTCACTGATTGTCTTTCCGATCGGTGACAGCCACAGTAGGAAGCACGGGGAGAGGTTTGTCTACTCGGATCTCTCCTCGTTCTTCAGCTCTGTGACCCGATTGCGGGACACCAGCGGCGATCAGGTCCGCTGGTCCCACGGCCACGGTCACAGAGCTCAGGACCGGGTCAGGAACGCACCACCGGCGGGGCACTCCCGATCCATGGCTGGGCACTGAGCAATGTACAGCTATGTGCTTGTGCCCAGCCGTGCCATTCTGCCGATATACATTGGCGTGAGGTGGTAAGTGGTTAAAAATTTAAATAGAAATATGAAAATATTACCTCAGTTTGATAATTAGTCGTTCCACAGGGGGTATACTGTTCCGAAAATATGTGTCCATTCGTTGCAACCGACTACTGAGTAAACCCAGTAACTCATCAAAGCTGTGAAAAAAAATAACAAATATGGCGTTTATTAGTGGACGTTATAAAATAAGACAGGAACAATGTCAAACATCATGAATCCAACTATTTTGACTAACCTTTTTATGGACATCCTGGTGTAGTCCAAAAATTTATCTTCATGGTCACGTAGGTCACTGTACATAACCCAAAATTGCCCTCTCTCTTCCCGATCGGCAATTACGGGGTGGATCCAATATCTGCGTGCCCTCTTCTTCCTCCTCTCTCGTTCATGCAGAAAAAATGTGGCAACAGCGGATGCTGCCACAAAACATGCCATCTCATCATCACTCATCTTTGCAGTAGATAGTAGATATGGAGCAGGGAGCACAATGCTGAACCGGAAGTACAATAACCAAGTACAGTACCCAGGAAGCAGATGAAAAAAGAGATGAATATTTTTCCTATTGGCTGAAAAAAAAACGCTGAAGTTAAAAAACGCCGGAAAACGCTGTATGCAAACGCGCGACGAAGCGCGCGACAAAACGCCGGTAAAAACGCTCAAACACGCTACGCTGAGGTGTAAATGCAGCCTTAAGAAGAACACAAGCAGCATATCTCGGCAATAATCTCGGCGTTCCTGGCTCCGCCAAACTCTGCCTAGTGTGATCACGTCACCGCCTACCTCCCAGTTGCAACAAATTATTATTATAATACACAACTTATATACAGGGCCTTCTTTCATATTGATTGGACCCTGGGCAAGAAAAAAAATGTGGACATATGAATGCAGCTGCTATTTACATATGAATGCAGCTTCTATTTACATATGAATGCTGCCATTGTTTACATATGAATGCCAGTTATTTACATGTAAACACAGGGTCTGCAGGTGAGTCATCTGTACACAACAATAGGACAGAGGTGGGCAGCATTAGTACCATCACTTCACACTGAGATATCGGGGACACAGAACAGGACTAAAACTTCAAGGAACGAGGGAATTTAAACCAGGGTAGTTGGCAAGTATGAGGCAGCTACTTTGGGCCCCACAATGACAGGGCCCCTTTTACCCTGCCTTAAAGATGGCCCTGCTTATATAGCGCCAACAGTTTACGCAGTGCTTTACAATGTAGCGGGAGGACAGCACAATTACAGTTCAGTTCAATACAGAAGTGACAGTAGGGCCCGACTCGTAGAGCTTACATTCTAAAGTGAGGGGTTGGTGGTACAAAAGGTAATAGCTGCAGAGAATGATTTGATGGGGACGGCTCTGGGACAGTTGTTAGGTGGGTGTGGGATAGGCTTCCCTGAATAAGTGAGTTTTCCGGGATCTCCTAAAGGTGGATAGGTTAGGGGCTGATCTGATATACTGGGGCAGGGAGTTCCAGAGGATGGGAGATGTTCTGGAGAAGTCTTGAAGGCGAGCATGAGAGGAGGTAACAAGGGAGCCAGAGAGCAGGAGGTCCTGGAAGGAGCAGAGAGTATGATTTGGGCGAAAGCTGCAGATGAGGTTGGTGATATAGATGGGGGCGATGTTGTGGATGGCCTTGTATGTTGTGGTTAGTATTTTGAATTTTACACGGTGGGGGAGGGGAAGCCAGTGAAGGGAATGGCAGAGAGAGGCAGCAGTCACAGGTCATTTAGTGAGGTGTATTAGTCTAGCGGCAGCATTCATAATAGACTGAAGGGGGGAGGAACCTGTGTAAGGGTCGGCCATTAAGGAGAGAGTTGCAGTTGTCAAGGCATGAAATAATCGAGGAGAGAATAAGTTGCTTTGTGGTGTCCTTAGTCAGGAAGGGTTGAATTCTGGAGATGTTGCGGAGGTGAAGGCGGCAGGATTTAGCCAGTGATTGGATGTGGGGGCTGAAGGAGAGGTCAGAGTCAAGGATTACACCCAGGACCCTGACTTGTGTGGAGGGACCAATGGTTGTGTTGTTGATCTTAATGGTGAAGTCATGGGGGGGGACCGGGAAGGAGAAATATAAAAAGCTCAGTTTTAGAAAGATTGAGTTTGTGGAAGTGGTGTGACATCCATACCGAGATGTTATTCAGTTGGAGATCTGTAAGGAGATCGAGGGGGTGAGTTGAGGAGTGGAGAGATAGATCTGGGTGGCTAGAGGTGGATTATCATATAGTACTGTATATGTTGGTTGTTCCCTAGTTATGTTAATTATATTTCTGTATACAGTTTCCTTTGCATACAATAATGTTACATAGTTGCTGAGGCTGAAGGTGCGGCCGGACCAGAGTCTTGTAGAGCGGGAGAATTATAATTTTATCTCTGAAATGAATCCCCTTTTTAATGCCAATGTTCTGTTGGCTTTGCTTGCAGCAGCTTGGCATTGCATGCCATTGCTGAGCCTATCATCCACTAGGACCCCCAGGCAGGGGCGGACTGACAACTCATGGGGCCCCTGGGCAATAGGAGATTATGGGGCCCCCAGGCAATCCGAGATTATGGGGTCACACAGTATACACACAGTATACAATCACACAGTATACACAGACATGTTTCTATTGGCTGAGAAGGTACTGGAGAGGTGGGGCAGCTATAATCTCGGGATTTTTAGACCAAAAGTATGTTGGTAAGGGACATTTCAGAGACAGATGTAAAAAAAACCACAGATTTTTGCATACAGTCCCTGGTTTTACTGAGGCTGGCAACCCTAATGGGGCCCCCTAGTGGCTCGGGGCCCTCGGGCAGTGCCCGAGTGGCCCAATGGTCAGTCCGCCCCTGCCCCCAGGTCCTTTTCCATCCTAGATTGCCCCAGAGGTTCTCCCCGTAGTGAGACCAAGTGCATTAACTTACATTTCACAACAACATTAACCAATTAAGGGCTGAGCCTCTTTTTGACATGTCTTGTTTACAAGTTAAAAAAACATTTTTTTTTTTAGAAAATTACTTAGAAACCCAAAAATTATAAAAAAATAAATTCTAACACCCTAGAGAATAAAATGGCGGTCGTTGCAATACTTTCTGTCACAGCATATTTGCGCAGTCGACTTACAAGCGCACATTTTTTGGAAAAAATAAATTTTTTGAATTAAAAAAATAAAACAGTAAAGTTAGCACAATACATGTCACACTTCAAAATTGCGCCCACTCGTGAAATGGCGGCAAACTTTTATCCCTAAAAATATCCATAGGCGACGTTTAAAAAAATTCTACAGCTTGCATGTTCTGAGTTACAGAGAAGGTCTGGGACGAGAATTATTTCTCTCACTCTACCGATCGCAGCGATAGCTCACATGTGTGGTTTGAACACCGTTTTCATATGCGGGCGCAGTACTCACCTATGCGTTCGCTTCTGCGCGCTAGCTCGGTGGAATGGGGCACGTTTAAAAAAAATTATTTATTTTTCTTATTTATTTTACCTTTTATTTTTTACACTGTTTAAAAAAAAATGGTGTCACCTTTATTCCTATTACAAGGACTGTAAACATCCCTTGTAATAGAAAAAAATCATGACAGGACCTCTTAAATATGAGATCTGGGGGGTCAAAAAGTCCTCAGATCTCATATTTACACTAAGATGCAATAATAATCAAAAAAACAATTGTCATTAAAAAAACAAAACAAATTGCCCTTTAAGAGATGTTGGCGGAAGTGATATTTTGCCGTCGCTTCTGCCCTGCAATGTCATGGAGATGGGTGGGGGCCATCTTCCCCTCACTTGTCTCCATACCCACCAAGGGGCACCAGAGCACCGCAGGAGGGGGGCGGCCCCCTCTGCTGCTGCTGATAAAAGTGATCTTGCGGCGAATCTGCCACATGGACCACTCTTATCGGAAAGCGGACCGCCGGCCGTAGAAGAGCATACCAGGGTTATGGCAGCTAGCTGCTGCCATTACAATGATATTCCTCTTCAAAACTTAGGATGTATATCGGCGTGCGGCGGTCCGTAAATGATTAAAACTCATTTGCCACGTAGTTGCCCCCCCCCCTATTATTTTTCTTAGGTCTTCTTATAAGGTTCCCACATCCTGCGGAGAAGTTATTGCCCTGCTTAACTGTGTATCATCCTCAAATACTTAGTTTGAGCTGTGTATCCCATCCTCTATATCTATATATACTGCCGTTCACCGTCGTGTCGTGTCCCTCCTCCATGAGTGGTCTTCAGCGGGTGAGCGGTTGATAGCAGTTTCCTTACAGACTCAAGAAGAAGAAAAATTTGCCTTGCAAGCATAGGGACAATCTACAGGAACTACTACCGGGGGCGTAGATCGGTTTTCTGCACGACGAACCAAAATCTGTGGCAGAGCACGGAGGATACAGCCGATCGGTGGAACCCTCAACAGCAAGACGCACAGTGGAGTAGAACCTACATGCTTGTAACCCCCTAGGGGGTGCGTGGATCTGGTGAGTGGGGACCCAAAAGGGGGAACGAGCACAGAAGTCACCAAAAATATATATGATCACGAAAGTCACCCTCTTTGTTTCTCCTGAGCTGGAATTTTGCATATTGCTGGACATTTATCAGAAAAACAATTGTGGACTACCTTGATAATTTATGTAGTTCTATTTTCAACATTTTTTCAGCTTTTTCCTTTTTCCTTTTTTATACTTCTCATGTGGATAGGAAGCTCTTATATAGCATATATCGTATATAGCATATATATAAATTGCACATATATATATATCTTTTCACGCTGCTAAAAAAAAAAGGGGAATAAGCCCTTCTCTTTTTTATATATATCCCTCTGCTGATGTCTGCATAGGAATCACTTATCTGTGGGTTAATGATTCATGCACTTATTAGTTTAACTTACACTAGTTGACACTGGTTGTGATATGTTTGGCACTGTATTACAATTTATTGAGAGTCATAGGGGTAGTCATAGGGGTAATATGTATAAGCACTAATAATAAGGATAATTAATGTTGTTTTTTGGAAACTTGCTATTTTTTATTTGTGAGGGGAATACTTTTATATTTTAGTGGAACCAACCACTTTTACCTACATAGCACTTTACACCGGGTCCTATTTATATATATATATATTTTTTCTATATTTTTTTTATTTTTATAATGTTTAATTCTTGATTTAAGGCTCTCCTTATATATATAATTTTCTCATCCACTAGTAGAGGCTATTACACATACGGATCGGTGTTCACTATTGGTGTTACCAATATATATATATATATATATATATATATATATATATATATATATATATATATATATATATATATATATATACAGGCAATAGGGAAGGTGTTGCATTAATATTATAGATCTACTTCAGGCTTGCGAAGTGGTGAGGGTCACTAACAGTTTAATTATAATCATCTGAGGTAGCGCCAATAGCCCATATTAACTATTTATATAAACCTTAAGGCACAGACTTTAATTAAAGCCCGTGTATCTAAGGGCGACAGCAACCCTTGTGCATCCTCTTTTTGTGCGACAGCACTTATTTCCTTCCTCATAAGTTTTTTTCCTACGTATCCTGCTTTCCCTCCACAAGCGCGGCTATTTCCATACAACTGTTATTGCAGGTTTACCACAGTATAATGCAGTGTGTTATTGCAGGTTTACCACAGTATAATGCAGTGTGTTATTGCAGGTTTATTGCAGTATATTGCTTTGCGTTATTGCAGGTTTACCGCTGTATACTGCATTGTGTTATTGCAGGTTTACCACAGTATATTGCAGTGCATTATTGCAGGTTTACCGCAGTATATTACAGTGCATTATTGCAGGTTTACCGCAGTATATTGCAGTGCATTATTGCAGTGCATTATTGCAGGTTTACCACAGTATATTGCAGTGCATTATTGCAGGTTTACCGCAGTATATTACAGTGCATTATTGCAAGTTTACTGCAGTATATTGCAGTGCATTATTGCAGGTTTACAGCAGTATATTGCAGTGAGATATTGCAGGTTTACCGCAGTATATTGCAGTGCATTATTGCAGGTTTACCGCAGTATATTACAGTGCATTATTGCAGGTTTACCGCAGTATATTGCAGTGCATTATAGCAGTGCATTATTGCAGGTTTACCACAGTATATTGCAGTGCATTATTGCAGGTTTACCGCAGTATATTACAGTGCATTATTGCAAGTTTACCGCAGTATATTGCAGTGCATTATTGCAGGTTTACCGCAGTATATTGCAGTGAGATATTGCAGGTTTACCGCAGTATATTGCAGTGCATTATTGAAGGTTTACCGCAGTATATTGAAGTGCATTATTGCAGGTTTACCGCAGTATATTACAGTGCATTATTGCAGGTTTACCGCAGTATATTGCAGTGCATTATTGCAGGTTTACCACAGTATATAGCAGTGCATTATTGCAGGTTTACCGCAGTATATTACAGTGCATTATTGCAAGTTTACCGCAGTAAATTGCAGTGCATTATTGCAGGTTTACCGCAGTATATTGCAGTGAGATATTGCAGGTTTACCGCAGTATATTGCAGTGCATTATTGCAGGTTTACCGCAGTATATTACAGTGCATTATTCCAAGTTTACCGCAGTATATTTCAGAGCATTATTGCAGATTTACCGCAGTATATTGCAGTGAGATATTGCAGGTTTACCGCAGTATATTGCAGTGCATTATTGCAGGTTTACCGCAGTATATTACAGTGCATTATTGCAGGATTACTGCAGTATATTGCAGTGCATTATTGCAGGTTTACCACAGTATATTGCAGTGCATTATTGCAGGTTTACCACAGTATATTACAGTGCATTATTGCAGGTTTACCGCAGTATATTGCAGTGCATTATTGCAGTGAATTATTGCAGGTTTACCACAGTATATTACAGTGCATTATTGCAAGTTTACTGCAGTATATTGCAGTGCATTATTGCAGGTTTACCGCAGTATATTGCAGTGAGATATTGCAGGTTTACCGCAGTATATTGCAGTGCATTATTGCAGGTTTACCGCAGTATATTGCAGTGCATTATTGCAGGTTTACCGCAGTATATTACAGTGCATTATTGCAGGTTTACCGCAGTATATTACAGTGCATTATTTCAGGTTTACCGCAGTAGATTGCAGTGCATTATTGCAGGTTTACCGCAGTATATTACAGTGCATTATTGCAAGTTTACCGCAGTATATTGCAGTGCATTATTGCAGGTTTACTGCAGTATATTGCAGTGCATTATTGCAGGTTTACTGCAGTATATTGCAGTGCATTATTGCAGGTTTACCGCAGTATATTGCAGTGAGATATTGCAGGTTTACCGCAGTATATTGTAGTGCATTATTGCAGGTTTACCGCAGTATATTACAGTGCATTATTGCAGGTTTACCGCAGTATATTACAGTGCATTATTGCAAGTTTACCGCAGTATATTGCAGTGCATTATTGCAGGTTTACCGCAGTATATTGCAGTGAGATATTGCAGGTTTACCGCAGTATATTGCAGTGCATTATTGCAGGTTTACCGCAGTATATTGCAGTGCATTATTGCAGGTTTACCGCAGTATATTACAGTGCATTTTTGCAAGTTTACCGCAGTATATTGCAGTGCATTATTGCAGGTTTACTGCAGTATATTGCAGTGCATTATTGCAGGTTTACTGCAGTATATTGCAGTGCATTATTGCAGGTTTACGGCAGTATATTGCAGTGCATTATTGCAGGTTTACTGCAGTATATTGCAGTGCATTATTGCAGGTTTACGGCAGTATATTGCAGTGCATTATTGCAGGTTTACTGCAGTATATTGCAGTGCATTATTGCAGGTTTACCGCAGTATATTGCAGTGAGATATTGCAGGTTTACCGCAGTATATTGTAGTGCATTATTGCAGGTTTACCGCAGTATATTACAGTGCATTATTGCAGGTTTACCGCAGTATATTGCAGTGCATTATTGCAGTGCATTATTGCAGGTTTACCACAGTATATTGAAGTGCATTATTGCAGGTTTACCGCAGTATATTACAGTGCATTATTGCAAGTTTACCGCAGTATATTGCAGTGCATTATTGCAGGTTTACCGCAGTATATTGCAGTGAGATATTGCAGGTTTACCGCAGTATATTGCAGTGCATTATTGCAGGTTTACCGCAGTATATTGCAGTGCATTATTGCAGGTTTACCGCAGTATATTACAGTGCATTTTTGCAAGTTTACCGCAGTATATTGCAGTGCATTATTGCAGGTTTACTGCAGTATATTGCAGTGCATTATTGCAGGTTTACTGCAGTATATTGCAGTGCATTATTGCAGGTTTACCGCAGTATATTGCAGTGAGATATTGCAGGTTTGCCGCAGTATATTGCAGTGCATTATTGCAGGTTTACCGCAGTATATTACAGTGCATTATTGCAGGTTTACCGCAGTATATTGCAGTGCATTATTGCAGTGCATTATTGCAGGTTCACCACAGTATATTGCAGTGCATTATTGCAGGTTTACCGCAGTATATTGCAGTGCATTATTGCAGGTTTACCGCAGTATACTGCAGTGAGATATTGCAGGTTTACCGCAGTATATTGCAGTGCATTATTGCAGGTTTACCGCAGTATATTACAGTGCATTATTGCAGGATTACTGCAGTATATTGCAGTGCATTATTGCAGTGAATTATTGCAGGTTTACCACAGTATATTGCAGTGCATTATTGCAGGTTTACCACAGTATATTACAGTGCATTATTGCAGGTTTACCACAGTATATTACAGTGCATTATTGCAGGTTTACCGCAGTATATTGCAGTGCATTATTGCAGGTTTACTGCAGTATATTGCAGTGCATTATTGCAGGTTTACCGCAGTATATTGCAGTGAGATATTGCAGGTTTACCGCAGTATATTGCAGTGCATTATTGCAGGTTTACCGCAGTATATTACAGTGCATTATTGCAGGTTTATCGCAGTATATTGCAGTGCATTATTGCAGTGCATTATTGCAGGTTTACCACAGTATATTGAAGTGCATTATTGCAGGTTTACCGCAGTATATTACAGTGCATTATTGCAAGTTTACCGCAGTATATTGCAGTGCATTATTGCAGGTTTACGGCAGTATATTGCAGTGCATTATTGCAGGTTTACTGCAGTATATTGCAGTGCATTATTGCAGGTTTACGGCAGTATATTGCAGTGCATTATTGCAGGTTTACGGCAGTATATTGCAGTGCATTATTGCAGGTTTACGGCAGTATATTGTAGTGCATTATTGCAGGTTTACCACAGTATATTGCAGTGCATTATTGCAGGTTTACCGCAGTATATTGCTGTGAGATATTGCAGGTTTACCGCAGTATATTGCAGTGCATTATTGCCGGTTTACCGCAGTATATTACAGTGCATTATTGCAGGTTTACCACAGTATATTGCAGTGCATTATTGCAGGTTTACCGCAGTATATTGCAGTGCATTATTGCAGGTTTACCGCAGTATATTACAGTGCATTATTGCAGGTTTACCGCAGTATATTGCAGTGCATTATTGCAGTGCATTATTGCAGGTTTACCGCAGTATATTGCAGTGAATTATTGCAGGTTTACGGCAGTATATTGCAGTGCATTATTGCAGGTTTACGGCAGTATATTGCAGTGCATTATTGCAGGTTTACCGCAGTATATTGTAGTGCATTATTGCAGGTTTACCACAGTATATTGCAGTGCATTATTGCAGGTTTACCGCAGTATATTGCAGTGAGATATTGCAGGTTTACCGCAGTATATTGCAGTGCATTATTGCAGGTTTACCGCAGTATATTGCAGTGCATTATTGCAGGTTTACGGCAGTATATTGTAGTGCATTATTGCAGGTTTACGGCAGTATATTGTAGTGCATTATTGCAGGTTTACCACAGTATATTGCAGTGCATTATTGCAGGTTTACCGCAGTATATTGCAGTGAGATATTGCAGGTTTACCGCAGTATATTGCAGTGCATTATTGCCGGTTTACCGCAGTATATTACAGTGCATTATTGCAGGTTTACCGCAGTATATTGCAGTGCATTATTGCAGGTTTACCACAGTATATAGCAGTGCATTATTGCAGGTTTACTGCAGTATATTACAGTGCATTATTGCAAGTTTACCGCAGTAAATTGCAGTGCATTATTGCAGGTTTACCGCAGTATATTGCAGTGAGATATTGCAGGTTTACCGCAGTATATTGCAGTGTATTATTGCAGGTTTACCGCAGTATATTACAGTGCATTATTGCAGGATTACTGCAGTATATTGCAGTGCATTATTGCAGGTTTACCGCAGTATATTGCAGTGCATTATTGCAGGTTTACCGCAGTATATTGCAGTGAGATATTGCAGGTTTACCGCAGTATATTGCAGTGCATTATTGCCGGTTTACCGCAGTATATTACAGTGCATTATTGCAGGTTTACCGCAGTATATTGCAGTGCATTATTGCAGGTTTACCACAGTATATAGCAGTGCATTATTGCAGGTTTACTGCAGTATATTACAGTGCATTATTGCAAGTTTACCGCAGTAAATTGCAGTGCATTATTGCAGGTTTACCGCAGTATATTGCAGTGAGATATTGCAGGTTTACCGCAGTATATTGCAGTGTATTATTGCAGGTTTACCGCAGTATATTACAGTGCATTATTGCAGGATTACTGCAGTATATTGCAGTGCATTATTGCAGTGAATTATTGCAGGTTTACCACAGTATATTGCAGTGCATTATTGCAGGTTTACCACAGTATATTACAGTGCATTATTGCAGGTTTACCGCAGTATATTGCAGTGCATTATTGCAGTGAATTATTGCAGGTTTACCACAGTATATTGCAGTGCATTATTGCAGGTTTACCGCAGTATATTGCAGTGCATTATTGCAGGTTTACCGCAGTATATTACAGTGCATTATTGCAGGTTTACCGCAGTATATTACAGTGCATTATTGCAGGTTTACCGCAGTAGATTGCAGTGCATTATTGCAGGTTTACCGCAGTATATTACAGTGCATTATTGCAAGTTTACCGCAGTATATTGCAGTGCATTATTGCAGGTTTACTGCAGTATATTGCAGTGCATTATTGCAGGTTTACTGCAGTATATTGCAGTGCATTATTGCAGGTTTACGGCAGTATATTGCAGTGCATTATTGCAGGTTTACTGCAGTATATTGCAGTGCATTATTGCAGGTTTACCGCAGTATATTGCAGTGAGATATTGCAGGTTTACCGCAGTATATTGTAGTGCATTATTGCAGGTTTACCGCAGTATATTACAGTGCATTATTGCAGGTTTACCGCAGTATATTGCAGTGCATTATTGCAGTGCATTATTGCAGGTTTACCACAGTATATTGAAGTGCATTATTGCAGGTTTACCGCAGTATATTACAGTGCATTATTGCAAGTTTACCGCAGTATATTGCAGTGCATTATTGCAGGTTTACCGCAGTATATTGCAGTGAGATATTGCAGGTTTACCGCAGTATATTGCAGTGCATTATTGCAGGTTTACCGCAGTATATTGCAGTGCATTATTGCAGGTTTACCGCAGTATATTACAGTGCATTTTTGCAAGTTTACCGCAGTATATTGCAGTGCATTATTGCAGGTTTACTGCAGTATATTGCAGTGCATTATTGCAGGTTTACGGCAGTATATTGCAGTGCATTATTGCAGGTTTACTGCAGTATATTGCAGTGCATTATTGCAGGTTTACTGCAGTATATTGCAGTGCATTATTGCAGGTTTACGGCAGTATATTGCAGTGCATTATTGCAGGTTTACTGCAGTATATTGCAGTGCATTATTGCAGGTTTACCGCAGTATATTGCAGTGAGATATTGCAGGTTTACCGCAGTATATTGTAGTGCATTATTGCAGGTTTACCGCAGTATATTACAGTGCATTATTGCAGGTTTACCGCAGTATATTGCAGTGCATTATTGCAGTGCATTATTGCAGGTTTACCACAGTATATTGAAGTGCATTATTGCAGGTTTACCGCAGTATATTACAGTGCATTATTGCAAGTTTACCGCAGTATATTGCAGTGCATTATTGCAGGTTTACCGCAGTATATTGCAGTGAGATATTGCAGGTTTACCGCAGTATATTGCAGTGCATTATTGCAGGTTTACCGCAGTATATTGCAGTGCATTATTGCAGGTTTACCGCAGTATATTACAGTGCATTTTTGCAAGTTTACCGCAGTATATTGCAGTGCATTATTGCAGGTTTACTGCAGTATATTGCAGTGCATTATTGCAGGTTTACTGCAGTATATTGCAGTGCATTATTGCAGGTTTACCGCAGTATATTGCAGTGAGATATTGCAGGTTTGCCGCAGTATATTGCAGTGCATTATTGCAGGTTTACCGCAGTATATTGCAGTGCATTATTGCAGGTTTACCGCAGTATATTGCAGTGAGATATTGCAGGTTTACCGCAGTATATTGCAGTGCATTATTGCAGGTTTACTGCAGTATATTGCAGTGCATTATTGCAGGTTTACTGCAGTATATTGCAGTGCATTATTGCAGGTTTACGGCAGTATATTGCAGTGCATTATTGCAGGTTTACTGCAGTATATTGCAGTGCATTATTGCAGGTTTACCGCAGTATATTGCAGTGAGATATTGCAGGTTTACCGCAGTATATTGTAGTGCATTATTGCAGGTTTACCGCAGTATATTACAGTGCATTATTGCAGGTTTACCGCAGTATATTGCAGTGCATTATTGCAGTGCATTATTGCAGGTTTACCACAGTATATTGCAGTGAGATATTGCAGGTTTGCCGCAGTATATTGCAGTGCATTATTGCAGGTTTACCGCAGTATATTACAGTGCATTATTGCAGGTTTACCGCAGTATATTGCAGTGCATTATTGCAGTGCATTATTGCAGGTTCACCACAGTATATTGCAGTGCATTATTGCAGGTTTACCGCAGTATATTACAGTGCATTATTGCAAGTTTACCGCAGTATATTGCAGTGCATTATTGCAGGTTTACCGCAGTATACTGCAGTGAGATATTGCAGGTTTACCGCAGTATATTGCAGTGCATTATTGCAGGTTTACCGCAGTATATTACAGTGCATTATTGCAGGATTACTGCAGTATATTGCAGTGCATTATTGCAGTGAATTATTGCAGGTTTACCACAGTATATTGCAGTGCATTATTGCAGGTTTACCACAGTATATTACAGTGCATTATTGCAGGTTTACCACAGTATATTACAGTGCATTATTGCAGGTTTACCGCAGTATATTGCAGTGCATTATTGCAGGTTTACCGCAGTATATTGCAGTGCATTATTGCAGGTTTACCGCAGTATATTGCAGTGAGATATTGCAGGTTTACCGCAGTATATTGCAGTGCATTATTGCAGGTTTACCGCAGTATATTACAGTGCATTATTGCAGGTTTACCACAGTATATTGCAGTGCATTATTGCAGGTTTACCGCAGTATATTGCAGTGCATTATTGCAGGTTTACCGCAGTATATTACAGTGCATTATTGCAGGTTTACCGCAGTATATTGCAGTGCATTATTGCAGTGCATTATTGCAGGTTTACGGCAGTATATTGCAGTGCATTATTGCAGGTTTACCGCAGTATATTGCAGTGCATTATTGCAGGTTTACGGCAGTATATTGCAGTGCATTATTGCAGGTTTACCGCAGTATATTGTAGTGCATTATTGCAGGTTTACCACAGTATATTGCAGTATATTATTGCAGGTTTACCGCAGTATATTGCAGTGAGATATTGCAGGTTTACCGCAGTATATTGCAGTGCATTATTGCAGGTTTACCGCAGTATATTGCAGTGCATTATTGCAGGTTTACCGCAGTATATTGCAGTGCATTATTGCAGGTTTACGGCAGTATATTGTAGTGCATTATTGCAGGTTTACCGCAGTATATTGCAGTGCATTATTGCAGGTTTACGGCAGTATATTGCAGTGCATTATTGCAGGTTTACTGCAGTATATTGCAGTGCATTATTGCAGGTTTACTGCAGTATATTTCAGTGCATTATTGCAGGTTTACTGCAGTATATTGCAGTGCATTATTGCAGGTTTACTGCAGTATATTGCAGTGCATTATTGCAGGTTTACCGCAGTATATTGCAGTGAGATATTGCAGGTTTGCCGCAGTATATTGCAGTGCATTATTGCAGGTTTACCGCAGTATATTACAGTGCATTATTGCAGGTTTACCGCAGTATATTGCAGTGCATTATTGCAGTGCATTATTGCAGGTTCACCACAGTATATTGCAGTGCATTATTGCAGGTTTACCGCAGTATATTACAGTGCATTATTGCAAGTTTACCGCAGTATATTGCAGTGCATTATTGCAGGTTTACCGCAGTATATTGCAGTGAGATATTGCAGGTTTACCGCAGTATATTGCAGTGCATTATTGCAGGTTTACCGCAGTATATTACAGTGCATTATTGCAGGTTTACCGCAGTATATTGCAGTGCATTATTGCAGTGCATTATTGCAGGTTTACCACAGTATATTGAAGTGCATTATTGCAGGTTTACCGCAGTATATTACAGTGCATTATTGCAAGTTTACCGCAGTATATTGCAGTGCATTATTGCAGGTTTACGGCAGTATATTGCAGTGCATTATTGCAGGTTTACCGCAGTATATTGCAGTGCATTATTGCAGGTTTACCGCAGTATATTGCAGTGAGATATTGCAGGTTTACCGCAGTATATTGCAGTGCATTATTGCCGGTTTACCGCAGTATATTACAGTGCATTATTGCAGGTTTACCGCAGTATATTGCAGTGCATTATTGCAGGTTTACCGCAGTATATTGCAGTGCATTATTGCAGGTTTACCGCAGTATATTACAGTGCATTATTGCAGGTTTACCGCAGTATATTGCAGTGAGATATTGCAGGTTTACCGCAGTATATTACAGTGCATTATTGCAAGTTTACCGCAGTATATTGCAGTGAGATATTGCAGGTTTACCGCAGTATATTGTAGTGCATTATTGCTGGTTTACGGCAGTATATTGCAGTGCATTATTGCAGGTTTACGGCAGTATATTGCAGTGCATTATTGCTGGTTTACGGCAGTATATTGCAGTGCATTATTGCAGGTTTACCGCAGTATATTGTAGTGCATTATTGCAGGTTTACCACAGTATATTGCAGTGCATTATTGCAGGTTTAGCGCAGTATATTACAGTGCATTATTGCAGGTTTACCGCAGTATATTGCAGTGCATTATTGCAGTGCATTATTGCAGGTTTACCACAGTATATTGCAGTGCATTATTGCAGGTTTACCACAGTATATTGCAGTGCATTATTGCAGGTTTACCGCAGTATATTACAGTGCATTATTGCAAGTTTACCGCAATATATTGCAGTGCATTATTGCATGTTTACCACAGTATATTGCAGTGAGATATTGCAGGTTTACGGCAGTATATTGCAGTGCATTATTGCAGGTTTACGGCAGTATATTGCAGTGCATTATTGCAGGTTTACCGCAGTATATTGTAGTGCATTATTGCAGGTTTACCACAGTATATTGCAGTGCATTATTGCAGGTTTACGGCAGTATATTGTAGTGCATTATTGCAGGTTTACCACAGTATATTGCAGTGCATTATTGCAGGTTTACCACAGTATATAGCAGTGCATTATTGCAGGTTTACCGCAGTATATTACAGTGCATTATTGCAAGTTTACCGCAGTAAATTGCAGTGCATTATTGCAGGTTTACCGCAGTATATTGCAGTGAGATATTGCAGGTTTACCGCAGTATATTGCAGTGCATTATTGCAGGTTTACCGCAGTATATTACAGTGCATTATTGCAGGATTACTGCAGTATATTGCAGTGCATTATTGCAGTGAATTATTGCAGGTTTACCACAGTATATTGCAGTGCATTATTGCAGGTTTACCACAGTATATTACAGTGCATTATTGCAGGTTTACCGCAGTATATTGCAGTGCATTATTGCAGTGAATTATTGCAGGTTTACCACAGTATATTACAGTGCATTATTGCAAGTTTACTGCAGTATATTGCAGTGCATTATTGCAGGTTTACCGCAGTATATTGCAGTGAGATATTGCAGGTTTGCCGCAGTATATTGCAGTGCATTATTGCAGGTTTACCGCAGTATATTACAGTGCATTATTGCAGGTTTACCGCAGTATATTGCAGTGCATTATTGCAGTGCATTATTGCAGGTTCACCACAGTATATTGCAGTGCATTATTGCAGGTTTACCGCAGTATATTACAGTGCATTATTGCAAGTTTACCGCAGTATATTGCAGTGCATTATTGCAGGTTTACCGCAGTATATTGCAGTGCATTATTGCAGGTTTACCGCAGTATATTACAGTGCATTATTCCAAGTTTACCGCAGTATATTTCAGAGCATTATTGCAGATTTACCGCAGTATATTGCAGTGAGATATTGCAGGTTTACCGCAGTATATTGCAGTGCATTATTGCAGGTTTACCGCAGTATATTACAGTGCATTATTGCAGGATTACTGCAGTATATTGCAGTGCATTATTGCAGTGAATTATTGCAGGTTTACCACAGTATATTGCAGTGCATTATTGCAGGTTTACCACAGTATATTACAGTGCATTATTGCAGGTTTACCGCAGTATATTGCAGTGCATTATTGCAGTGAATTATTGCAGGTTTACCACAGTATATTACAGTGCATTATTGCAAGTTTACTGCAGTATATTGCAGTGCATTATTCCAGGTTTACCGCAGTATATTGCAGTGCATTATTGCAGGTTTACCGCAGTATATTACAGTGAGATATTGCAGGTTTACCGCAGTATATTGCAGTGCATTATTGCAGGTTTACCGCAGTATATTACAGTGCATTTTTGCAAGTTTACCGCAGTATATTGCAGTGCATTATTGCAGGTTTACTGCAGTATATTGCAGTGCATTATTGCAGGTTTACTGCAGTATATTGCAGTGCATTATTGCAGGTTTACTGCAGTATATTGCAGTGCATTATTGCAGGTTTACCGCAGTATATTGCAGTGAGATATTGCAGGTTTGCCGCAGTATATTGCAGTGCATTATTGCAGGTTTACCGCAGTATATTACAGTGCATTATTGCAGGTTTACCGCAGTATATTGCAGTGCATTATTGCAGTGCATTATTGCAGGTTCACCACAGTATATTGCAGTGCATTATTGCAGGTTTACCGCAGTATATTACAGTGCATTATTGCAAGTTTACCGCAGTATATTGCAGTGCATTATTGCAGGTTTACCGCAGTATATTGCAGTGAGATATTGCAGGTTTACCGCAGTATATTGCAGTGCATTATTGCAGGTTTACCGCAGTATATTACAGTGCATTATTGCAGGTTTACCGCAGTATATTGCAGTGCATTATTGCAGTGCATTATTGCAGGTTTACCACAGTATATTGCAGTGCATTATTGCAGGTTTACCGCAGTATATTGCAGTGCATTATTGCAGGTTTACCGCAGTATATTACAGTGCATTTTTGCAAGTTTACCGCAGTATATTGCAGTGCATTATTGCAGGTTTACTGCAGTATATTGCAGTGCATTATTGCAGGTTTACTGCAGTATATTGCAGTGCATTATTGCAGGTTTACCGCAGTATATTGCAGTGAGATATTGCAGGTTTGCCGCAGTATATTGCAGTGCATTATTGCAGGTTTACCGCAGTATATTACAGTGCATTATTGCAGGTTTACCGCAGTATATTGCAGTGCATTATTGCAGTGCATTATTGCAGGTTCACCACAGTATATTGCAGTGCATTATTGCAGGTTTACCGCAGTATATTACAGTGCATTATTGCAAGTTTACCGCAGTATATTGCAGTGCATTATTGCAGGTTTACCGCAGTATATTGCAGTGAGATATTGCAGGTTTACCGCAGTATATTGCAGTGCATTATTGCAGGTTTACCGCAGTATATTACAGTGCATTATTGCAGGTTTACCGCAGTATATTGCAGTGCATTATTGCAGTGCATTATTGCAGGTTTACCACAGTATATTGAAGTGCATTATTGCAGGTTTACCGCAGTATATTACAGTGCATTATTGCAAGTTTACCGCAGTATATTGCAGTGCATTATTGCAGGTTTACGGCAGTATATTGCAGTGCATTATTGCAGGTTTACCGCAGTATATTGCAGTGCATTATTGCAGGTTTACCGCAGTATATTGCAGTGAGATATTGCAGGTTTACCGCAGTATATTGCAGTGCATTATTGCCGGTTTACCGCAGTATATTACAGTGCATTATTGCAGGTTTACCGCAGTATATTGCAGTGCATTATTGCAGGTTTACCGCAGTATATTGCAGTGCATTATTGCAGGTTTACCGCAGTATATTACAGTGCATTATTGCAGGTTTACCGCAGTATATTGCAGTGAGATATTGCAGGTTTACCGCAGTATATTACAGTGCATTATTGCAAGTTTACCGCAGTATATTGCAGTGAGATATTGCAGGTTTACCGCAGTATATTGTAGTGCATTATTGCAGGTTTACCGCAGTATATTACAGTGCATTATTGCAGGTTTACCGCAGTATATTGCAGTGCATTATTGCAGTGCATTATTGCAGGTTTACCACAGTATATTGAAGTGCATTATTGCAGGTTTACCGCAGTATATTACAGTGCATTATTGCAAGTTTACCGCAGTATATTGCAGTGCATTATTGCAGGTTTACCGCAGTATATTGCAGTGAGATATTGCAGGTTTACCGCAGTATATTGCAGTGCATTATTGCAGGTTTACCGCAGTATATTGCAGTGCATTATTGCAGGTTTACCGCAGTATATTGCAGTGCATTATTGCAGGTTTACCGCAGTATATTGCAGTGCATTATTGCAGGTTTACCGCAGTATATTACAGTGCATTATTGCAGGTTTACCGCAGTATATTGCAGTGAGATATTGCAGGTTTACCGCAGTATATTACAGTGCATTATTGCAAGTTTACCGCAGTATATTGCAGTGAGATATTGCAGGTTTACCGCAGTATATTACAGTGCATTATTGCAGGTTTACCGCAGTATATTGCAGTGCATTATTGCAGTGCATTATTGCAGGTTTACCACAGTATATTGAAGTGCATTATTGCAGGTTTACCGCAGTATATTACAGTGCATTATTGCAAGTTTACCGCAGTATATTGCAGTGCATTATTGCAGGTTTACCGCAGTATATTGCAGTGAGATATTGCAGGTTTACCGCAGTATATTGCAGTGCATTATTGCAGGTTTACCGCAGTATATTGCAGTGCATTATTGCAGGTTTACCGCAGTATATTACAGTGCATTTTTGCAAGTTTACCGCAGTATATTGCAGTGCATTATTGCAGGTTTACTGCAGTATATTGCAGTGCATTATTGCAGGTTTACTGCAGTATATTGCAGTGCATTATTGCAGGTTTGCCGCAGTATATTGCAGTGCATTATTGCAGGTTTACCGCAGTATATTACAGTGCATTATTGCAGGTTTACCGCAGTATATTGCAGTGCATTATTGCAGTGCATTATTGCAGGTTCACCACAGTATATTGCAGTGCATTATTGCAGGTTTACCGCAGTATATTGCAGTGCATTATTGCAGGTTTACCGCAGTATACTGCAGTGAGATATTGCAGGTTTACCGCAGTATATTGCAGTGCATTATTGCAGGTTTACCGCAGTATATTACAGTGCATTATTGCAGGATTACTGCAGTATATTGCAGTGCATTATTGCAGTGAATTATTGCAGGTTTACCACAGTATATTGCAGTGCATTATTGCAGGTTTACCACAGTATATTACAGTGCATTATTGCAGGTTTACCACAGTATATTACAGTGCATTATTGCAGGTTTACCGCAGTATATTGCAGTGCATTATTGCAGGTTTACTGCAGTATATTGCAGTGCATTATTGCAGGTTTACCGCAGTATATTGCAGTGAGATATTGCAGGTTTACCGCAGTATATTGCAGTGCATTATTGCAGGTTTACCGCAGTATATTACAGTGCATTATTGCAGGTTTATCGCAGTATATTGCAGTGCATTATTGCAGTGCATTATTGCAGGTTTACCACAGTATATTGAAGTGCATTATTGCAGGTTTACCGCAGTATATTACAGTGCATTATTGCAAGTTTACCGCAGTATATTGCAGTGCATTATTGCAGGTTTACGGCAGTATATTGCAGTGCATTATTGCCGGTTTACCGCAGTATATTACAGTGCATTATTGCAGGTTTACCACAGTATATTGCAGTGCATTATTGCAGGTTTACCGCAGTATATTGCAGTGCATTATTGCAGGTTTACCGCAGTATATTACAGTGCATTATTGCAGGTTTACCGCAGTATATTGCAGTGCATTATTGCAGTGCATTATTGCAGGTTTACCGCAGTATATTGCAGTGCATTATTGCAGGTTTACGGCAGTATATTGCAGTGCATTATTGCAGGTTTACGGCAGTATATTGCAGTGCATTATTGCAGGTTTACCGCAGTATATTGTAGTGCATTATTGCAGGTTTACCACAGTATATTGCAGTGCATTATTGCAGGTTTACCGCAGTATATTGCAGTGAGATATTGCAGGTTTACCGCAGTATATTGCAGTGCATTATTGCAGGTTTACCGCAGTATATTGCAGTGCATTATTGCAGGTTTACGGCAGTATATTGTAGTGCATTATTGCAGGTTTACGGCAGTATATTGTAGTGCATTATTGCAGGTTTACCACAGTATATTGCAGTGCATTATTGCAGGTTTACCGCAGTATATTGCAGTGAGATATTGCAGGTTTACCGCAGTATATTGCAGTGCATTATTGCCGGTTTACCGCAGTATATTACAGTGCATTATTGCAGGTTTACCGCAGTATATTGCAGTGCATTATTGCAGGTTTACCGCAGTATATTACAGTGCATTATTGCAGGTTTACCGCAGTATATTGCAGTGCATTATTGCAGGTTTACCACAGTATATAGCAGTGCATTATTGCAGGTTTACCGCAGTATATTGCAGTGCATTATTGCAGGTTTACCGCAGTATATTGCTGTGAGATATTGCAGGTTTACCGCAGTATATTGCAGTGCATTATTGCCGGTTTACCGCAGTATATTACAGTGCATTATTGCAGGTTTACCACAGTATATTGCAGTGCATTATTGCAGGTTTACCGCAGTATATTGCAGTGCATTATTGCAGGTTTACCGCAGTATATTACAGTGCATTATTGCAGGTTTACCGCAGTATATTGCAGTGCATTATTGCAGTGCATTATTGCAGGTTTACCACAGTATATAGCAGTGCATTATTGCAGGTTTACCGCAGTATATTACAGTGCATTATTGCAAGTTTACCGCAGTAAATTGCAGTGCATTATTGCAGGTTTACCGCAGTATATTGCAGTGAGATATTGCAGGTTTACCGCAGTATATTGCAGTGCATTATTGCAGGTTTACCGCAGTATATTACAGTGCATTATTGCAGGATTACTGCAGTATATTGCAGTGCATTATTGCAGTGAATTATTGCAGGTTTACCACAGTATATTGCAGTGCATTATTGCAGGTTTACCACAGTATATTACAGTGCATTATTGCAGGTTTACCGCAGTATATTGCAGTGCATTATTGCAGTGAATTATTGCAGGTTTACCACAGTATATTACAGTGCATTATTGCAAGTTTACTGCAGTATATTGCAGTGCATTATTGCAGGTTTACCGCAGTATATTGCAGTGAGATATTGCAGGTTTGCCGCAGTATATTGCAGTGCATTATTGCAGGTTTACCGCAGTATATTACAGTGCATTATTGCAGGTTTACCGCAGTATATTGCAGTGCATTATTGCAGTGCATTATTGCAGGTTCACCACAGTATATTGCAGTGCATTATTGCAGGTTTACCGCAGTATATTACAGTGCATTATTGCAAGTTTACCGCAGTATATTGCAGTGCATTATTGCAGGTTTACCGCAGTATATTGCAGTGCATTATTGCAGGTTTACCGCAGTATATTACAGTGCATTATTCCAAGTTTACCGCAGTATATTTCAGAGCATTATTGCAGATTTACCGCAGTATATTGCAGTGAGATATTGCAGGTTTACCGCAGTATATTGCAGTGCATTATTGCAGGTTTACCGCAGTATATTACAGTGCATTATTGCAGGATTACTGCAGTATATTGCAGTGCATTATTGCAGTGAATTATTGCAGGTTTACCACAGTATATTGCAGTGCATTATTGCAGGTTTACCACAGTATATTACAGTGCATTATTGCAGGTTTACCGCAGTATATTGCAGTGCATTATTGCAGTGAATTATTGCAGGTTTACCACAGTATATTACAGTGCATTATTGCAAGTTTACTGCAGTATATTGCAGTGCATTATTCCAGGTTTACCGCAGTATATTGCAGTGCATTATTGCAGGTTTACCGCAGTATATTACAGTGAGATATTGCAGGTTTACCGCAGTATATTGCAGTGCATTATTGCAGGTTTACCGCAGTATATTGCAGTGCATTATTGCAGGTTTACTGCAGTATATTGCAGTGCATTATTGCAGGTTTACTGCAGTATATTGCAGTGCATTATTGCAGGTTTACCGCAGTATATTACAGTGCATTATTGCAGGTTTACCGCAGTATATTGCAGTGCATTATTGCAGTGAATTATTGCAGGTTTACCACAGTATATTACAGTGCATTATTGCAAGTTTACTGCAGTATATTGCAGTGCATTATTCCAGGTTTACCGCAGTATATTGCAGTGCATTATTGCAGGTTTACCGCAGTATATTACAGTGAGATATTGCAGGTTTACCGCAGTATATTGCAGTGCATTATTGCAGGTTTACCGCAGTATATTGCAGTGCATTATTGCAGGTTTACTGCAGTATATTGCAGTGCATTATTGCAGGTTTACCACAGTATATAGCAGTGCATTATTGCAGGTTTACTGCAGTATATTACAGTGCATTATTGCAAGTTTACCGCAGTAAATTGCAGTGCATTATTGCAGGTTTACCGCAGTATATTGCAGTGAGATATTGCAGGTTTACCGCAGTATATTGCAGTGTATTATTGCAGGTTTACCGCAGTATATTACAGTGCATTATTGCAGGATTACTGCAGTATATTGCAGTGCATTATTGCAGTGAATTATTGCAGGTTTACCACAGTATATTGCAGTGCATTATTGCAGGTTTACCACAGTATATTACAGTGCATTATTGCAGGTTTACCGCAGTATATTGCAGTGCATTATTGCAGTGAATTATTGCAGGTTTACCACAGTATATTGCAGTGCATTATTGCAGGTTTACCGCAGTATATTGCAGTGCATTATTGCAGGTTTACCGCAGTATATTACAGTGCATTATTGCAGGTTTACCGCAGTATATTACAGTGCATTATTGCAGGTTTACCGCAGTAGATTGCAGTGCATTATTGCAGGTTTACCGCAGTATATTACAGTGCATTATTGCAAGTTTACCGCAGTATATTGCAGTGCATTATTGCAGGTTTACTGCAGTATATTGCAGTGCATTATTGCAGGTTTACTGCAGTATATTGCAGTGCATTATTGCAGGTTTACCGCAGTATATTGCAGTGAGATATTGCAGGTTTACCGCAGTATATTGTAGTGCATTATTGCAGGTTTACCGCAGTATATTACAGTGCATTATTGCAGGTTTACCGCAGTATATTGCAGTGCATTATTGCAGTGCATTATTGCAGGTTTACCACAGTATATTGAAGTGCATTATTGCAGGTTTACCGCAGTATATTACAGTGCATTATTGCAAGTTTACCGCAGTATATTGCAGTGCATTATTGCAGGTTTACCGCAGTATATTGCAGTGAGATATTGCAGGTTTACCGCAGTATATTGCAGTGCATTATTGCAGGTTTACCGCAGTATATTGCAGTGCATTATTGCAGGTTTACCGCAGTATATTACAGTGCATTTTTGCAAGTTTACCGCAGTATATTGCAGTGCATTATTGCAGGTTTACTGCAGTATATTGCAGTGCATTATTGCAGGTTTACGGCAGTATATTGCAGTGCATTATTGCAGGTTTACTGCAGTATATTGCAGTGCATTATTGCAGGTTTACTGCAGTATATTGCAGTGCATTATTGCAGGTTTACGGCAGTATATTGCAGTGCATTATTGCAGGTTTACTGCAGTATATTGCAGTGCATTATTGCAGGTTTACCGCAGTATATTGCAGTGAGATATTGCAGGTTTACCGCAGTATATTGTAGTGCATTATTGCAGGTTTACCGCAGTATATTACAGTGCATTATTGCAGGTTTACCGCAGTATATTGCAGTGCATTATTGCAGTGCATTATTGCAGGTTTACCACAGTATATTGAAGTGCATTATTGCAGGTTTACCGCAGTATATTACAGTGCATTATTGCAAGTTTACCGCAGTATATTGCAGTGCATTATTGCAGGTTTACCGCAGTATATTGCAGTGAGATATTGCAGGTTTACCGCAGTATATTGCAGTGCATTATTGCAGGTTTACTGCAGTATATTGCAGTGCATTATTGCAGGTTTACTGCAGTATATTGCAGTGCATTATTGCAGGTTTACGGCAGTATATTGCAGTGCATTATTGCAGGTTTACTGCAGTATATTGCAGTGCATTATTGCAGGTTTACCGCAGTATATTGCAGTGAGATATTGCAGGTTTACCGCAGTATATTGTAGTGCATTATTGCAGGTTTACCGCAGTATATTGCAGTGCATTATTGCAGTGCATTATTGCAGGTTTACCACAGTATATTGCAGTGAGATATTGCAGGTTTGCCGCAGTATATTGCAGTGCATTATTGCAGGTTTACCGCAGTATATTACAGTGCATTATTGCAGGTTTACCGCAGTATATTGCAGTGCATTATTGCAGTGCATTATTGCAGGTTCACCACAGTATATTGCAGTGCATTATTGCAGGTTTACCGCAGTATATTACAGTGCATTATTGCAAGTTTACCGCAGTATATTGCAGTGCATTATTGCAGGTTTACCGCAGTATACTGCAGTGAGATATTGCAGGTTTACCGCAGTATATTGCAGTGCATTATTGCAGGTTTACCGCAGTATATTACAGTGCATTATTGCAGGATTACTGCAGTATATTGCAGTGCATTATTGCAGTGAATTATTGCAGGTTTACCACAGTATATTGCAGTGCATTATTGCAGGTTTACCACAGTATATTACAGTGCATTATTGCAGGTTTACCACAGTATATTACAGTGCATTATTGCAAGTTTACCGCAGTATATTGCAGTGCATTATTGCAGGTTTACCGCAGTATACTGCAGTGAGATATTGCAGGTTTACCGCAGTATATTGCAGTGCATTATTGCAGGTTTACCGCAGTATATTACAGTGCATTATTGCAGGATTACTGCAGTATATTGCAGTGCATTATTGCAGTGAATTATTGCAGGTTTACCACAGTATATTGCAGTGCATTATTGCAGGTTTACCACAGTATATTACAGTGCATTATTGCAGGTTTACCACAGTATATTGCAGTGCATTATTGCAGGTTTACCACAGTATATTACAGTGCATTATTGCAGGTTTACCACAGTATATTGCAGTGCATTATTGCAGGTTTACTGCAGTATATTGCAGTGCATTATTGCAGGTTTACCGCAGTATATTGCAGTGAGATATTGCAGGTTTACCGCAGTATATTGCAGTGCATTATTGCAGGTTTACCGCAGTATATTACAGTGCATTATTGCAGGTTTATCGCAGTATATTGCAGTGCATTATTGCAGTGCATTATTGCAGGTTTACCACAGTATATTGAAGTGCATTATTGCAGGTTTACCGCAGTATATTACAGTGCATTATTGCAAGTTTACCGCAGTATATTGCAGTGCATTATTGCAGGTTTACGGCAGTATATTGCAGTGCATTATTGCAGGTTTACTGCAGTGTATTGCAGTGCATTATTGCAGGTTTACGGCAGTATATTGCAGTGCATTATTGCAGGTTTACGGCAGTATATTGCAGTGCATTATTGCAGGTTTACGGCAGTATATTGTAGTGCATTATTGCAGGTTTACCACAGTATATTGCAGTGCATTATTGCAGGTTTACCGCAGTATATTGCTGTGAGATATTGCAGGTTTACCGCAGTATATTGCAGTGCATTATTGCCGGTTTACCGCAGTATATTACAGTGCATTATTGCAGGTTTACCACAGTATATTGCAGTGCATTATTGCAGGTTTACCGCAGTATATTGCAGTGCATTATTGCAGGTTTACCGCAGTATATTACAGTGCATTATTGCAGGTTTACCGCAGTATATTGCAGTGCATTATTGCAGTGCATTATTGCAGGTTTACGGCAGTATATTGCAGTGCATTATTGCAGGTTTACGGCAGTATATTGCAGTGCATTATTGCAGGTTTACGGCAGTATATTGCAGTGCATTATTGCAGGTTTACCGCAGTATATTGTAGTGCATTATTGCAGGTTTACCACAGTATATTGCAGTATATTATTGCAGGTTTACCGCAGTATATTGCAGTGAGATATTGCAGGTTTACCGCAGTATATTGCAGTGCATTATTGCAGGTTTACCGCAGTATATTGCAGTGCATTATTGCAGGTTTACCGCAGTATATTGCAGTGCATTATTGCAGGTTTACCGCAGTATATTGCAGTGCATTATTGCAGGTTTACGGCAGTATATTGTAGTGCATTATTGCAGGTTTACCACAGTATATTGCAGTGCATTATTGCAGGTTTACCACAGTATATAGCAGTGCATTATTGCAGGTTTACCGCAGTATATTACAGTGCATTATTGCAAGTTTACCGCAGTAAATTGCAGTGCATTATTGCAGGTTTACCGCAGTATATTGCAGTGAGATATTGCAGGTTTACCGCAGTATATTGCAGTGCATTATTGCAGGTTTACCGCAGTATATTACAGTGCATTATTGCAGGATTACTGCAGTATATTGCAGTGCATTATTGCAGTGAATTATTGCAGGTTTACCACAGTATATTGCAGTGCATTATTGCAGGTTTACCACAGTATATTACAGTGCATTATTGCAGGTTTACCGCAGTATATTGCAGTGCATTATTGCAGTGAATTATTGCAGGTTTACCACAGTATATTACAGTGCATTATTGCAAGTTTACTGCAGTATATTGCAGTGCATTATTGCAGGTTTACCGCAGTATATTGCAGTGAGATATTGCAGGTTTGCCGCAGTATATTGCAGTGCATTATTGCAGGTTTACCGCAGTATATTACAGTGCATTATTGCAGGTTTACCGCAGTATATTGCAGTGCATTATTGCAGTGCATTATTGCAGGTTCACCACAGTATATTGCAGTGCATTATTGCAGGTTTACCGCAGTATATTACAGTGCATTATTGCAAGTTTACCGCAGTATATTGCAGTGCATTATTGCAGGTTTACCGCAGTATATTGCAGTGCATTATTGCAGGTTTACCGCAGTATATTACAGTGCATTATTCCAAGTTTACCGCAGTATATTTCAGAGCATTATTGCAGATTTACCGCAGTATATTGCAGTGAGATATTGCAGGTTTACCGCAGTATATTGCAGTGCATTATTGCAGGTTTACCGCAGTATATTACAGTGCATTATTGCAGGATTACTGCAGTATATTGCAGTGCATTATTGCAGTGAATTATTGCAGGTTTACCACAGTATATTGCAGTGCATTATTGCAGGTTTACCACAGTATATTACAGTGCATTATTGCAGGTTTACCGCAGTATATTGCAGTGCATTATTGCAGTGAATTATTGCAGGTTTACCACAGTATATTACAGTGCATTATTGCAAGTTTACTGCAGTATATTGCAGTGCATTATTCCAGGTTTACCGCAGTATATTGCAGTGCATTATTGCAGGTTTACCGCAGTATATTACAGTGAGATATTGCAGGTTTACCGCAGTATATTGCAGTGCATTATTGCAGGTTTACCGCAGTATATTGCAGTGCATTATTGCAGGTTTACTGCAGTATATTGCAGTGCATTATTGCAGGTTTACTGCAGTATATTGCAGTGCATTATTGCAGGTTTACCGCAGTATATTACAGTGCATTATTGCAGGTTTACCGCAGTATATTGCAGTGCATTATTGCAGTGAATTATTGCAGGTTTACCACAGTATATTACAGTGCATTATTGCAAGTTTACTGCAGTATATTGCAGTGCATTATTCCAGGTTTACCGCAGTATATTGCAGTGCATTATTGCAGGTTTACCGCAGTATATTACAGTGAGATATTGCAGGTTTACCGCAGTATATTGCAGTGCATTATTGCAGGTTTACCGCAGTATATTGCAGTGCATTATTGCAGGTTTACTGCAGTATATTGCAGTGCATTATTGCAGGTTTACCACAGTATATAGCAGTGCATTATTGCAGGTTTACTGCAGTATATTACAGTGCATTATTGCAAGTTTACCGCAGTAAATTGCAGTGCATTATTGCAGGTTTACCGCAGTATATTGCAGTGAGATATTGCAGGTTTACCGCAGTATATTGCAGTGTATTATTGCAGGTTTACCGCAGTATATTACAGTGCATTATTGCAGGATTACTGCAGTATATTGCAGTGCATTATTGCAGTGAATTATTGCAGGTTTACCACAGTATATTGCAGTGCATTATTGCAGGTTTACCACAGTATATTACAGTGCATTATTGCAGGTTTACCGCAGTATATTGCAGTGCATTATTGCAGTGAATTATTGCAGGTTTACCACAGTATATTGCAGTGCATTATTGCAGGTTTACCGCAGTATATTGCAGTGCATTATTGCAGGTTTACCGCAGTATATTACAGTGCATTATTGCAGGTTTACCGCAGTATATTACAGTGCATTATTGCAGGTTTACCGCAGTAGATTGCAGTGCATTATTGCAGGTTTACCGCAGTATATTACAGTGCATTATTGCAAGTTTACCGCAGTATATTGCAGTGCATTATTGCAGGTTTACTGCAGTATATTGCAGTGCATTATTGCAGGTTTACTGCAGTATATTGCAGTGCATTATTGCAGGTTTACGGCAGTATATTGCAGTGCATTATTGCAGGTTTACTGCAGTATATTGCAGTGCATTATTGCAGGTTTACCGCAGTATATTGCAGTGAGATATTGCAGGTTTACCGCAGTATATTGTAGTGCATTATTGCAGGTTTACCGCAGTATATTACAGTGCATTATTGCAGGTTTACCGCAGTATATTGCAGTGCATTATTGCAGTGCATTATTGCAGGTTTACCACAGTATATTGAAGTGCATTATTGCAGGTTTACCGCAGTATATTACAGTGCATTATTGCAAGTTTACCGCAGTATATTGCAGTGCATTATTGCAGGTTTACCGCAGTATATTGCAGTGAGATATTGCAGGTTTACCGCAGTATATTGCAGTGCATTATTGCAGGTTTACCGCAGTATATTGCAGTGCATTATTGCAGGTTTACCGCAGTATATTACAGTGCATTTTTGCAAGTTTACCGCAGTATATTGCAGTGCATTATTGCAGGTTTACTGCAGTATATTGCAGTGCATTATTGCAGGTTTACGGCAGTATATTGCAGTGCATTATTGCAGGTTTACTGCAGTATATTGCAGTGCATTATTGCAGGTTTACTGCAGTATATTGCAGTGCATTATTGCAGGTTTACGGCAGTATATTGCAGTGCATTATTGCAGGTTTACTGCAGTATATTGCAGTGCATTATTGCAGGTTTACCGCAGTATATTGCAGTGAGATATTGCAGGTTTACCGCAGTATATTGTAGTGCATTATTGCAGGTTTACCGCAGTATATTACAGTGCATTATTGCAGGTTTACCGCAGTATATTGCAGTGCATTATTGCAGTGCATTATTGCAGGTTTACCACAGTATATTGAAGTGCATTATTGCAGGTTTACCGCAGTATATTACAGTGCATTATTGCAAGTTTACCGCAGTATATTGCAGTGCATTATTGCAGGTTTACCGCAGTATATTGCAGTGAGATATTGCAGGTTTACCGCAGTATATTGCAGTGCATTATTGCAGGTTTACTGCAGTATATTGCAGTGCATTATTGCAGGTTTACTGCAGTATATTGCAGTGCATTATTGCAGGTTTACGGCAGTATATTGCAGTGCATTATTGCAGGTTTACTGCAGTATATTGCAGTGCATTATTGCAGGTTTACCGCAGTATATTGCAGTGAGATATTGCAGGTTTACCGCAGTATATTGTAGTGCATTATTGCAGGTTTACCGCAGTATATTACAGTGCATTATTGCAGGTTTACCGCAGTATATTGCAGTGCATTATTGCAGTGCATTATTGCAGGTTTACCACAGTATATTGCAGTGAGATATTGCAGGTTTGCCGCAGTATATTGCAGTGCATTATTGCAGGTTTACCGCAGTATATTACAGTGCATTATTGCAGGTTTACCGCAGTATATTGCAGTGCATTATTGCAGTGCATTATTGCAGGTTCACCACAGTATATTGCAGTGCATTATTGCAGGTTTACCGCAGTATATTACAGTGCATTATTGCAAGTTTACCGCAGTATATTGCAGTGCATTATTGCAGGTTTACCGCAGTATACTGCAGTGAGATATTGCAGGTTTACCGCAGTATATTGCAGTGCATTATTGCAGGTTTACCGCAGTATATTACAGTGCATTATTGCAGGATTACTGCAGTATATTGCAGTGCATTATTGCAGTGAATTATTGCAGGTTTACCACAGTATATTGCAGTGCATTATTGCAGGTTTACCACAGTATATTACAGTGCATTATTGCAGGTTTACCACAGTATATTACAGTGCATTATTGCAAGTTTACCGCAGTATATTGCAGTGCATTATTGCAGGTTTACCGCAGTATACTGCAGTGAGATATTGCAGGTTTACCGCAGTATATTGCAGTGCATTATTGCAGGTTTACCGCAGTATATTACAGTGCATTATTGCAGGATTACTGCAGTATATTGCAGTGCATTATTGCAGTGAATTATTGCAGGTTTACCACAGTATATTGCAGTGCATTATTGCAGGTTTACCACAGTATATTACAGTGCATTATTGCAGGTTTACCACAGTATATTGCAGTGCATTATTGCAGGTTTACCACAGTATATTACAGTGCATTATTGCAGGTTTACCACAGTATATTGCAGTGCATTATTGCAGGTTTACTGCAGTATATTGCAGTGCATTATTGCAGGTTTACCGCAGTATATTGCAGTGAGATATTGCAGGTTTACCGCAGTATATTGCAGTGCATTATTGCAGGTTTACCGCAGTATATTACAGTGCATTATTGCAGGTTTATCGCAGTATATTGCAGTGCATTATTGCAGTGCATTATTGCAGGTTTACCACAGTATATTGAAGTGCATTATTGCAGGTTTACCGCAGTATATTACAGTGCATTATTGCAAGTTTACCGCAGTATATTGCAGTGCATTATTGCAGGTTTACGGCAGTATATTGCAGTGCATTATTGCAGGTTTACTGCAGTGTATTGCAGTGCATTATTGCAGGTTTACGGCAGTATATTGCAGTGCATTATTGCAGGTTTACGGCAGTATATTGCAGTGCATTATTGCAGGTTTACGGCAGTATATTGTAGTGCATTATTGCAGGTTTACCACAGTATATTGCAGTGCATTATTGCAGGTTTACCGCAGTATATTGCTGTGAGATATTGCAGGTTTACCGCAGTATATTGCAGTGCATTATTGCCGGTTTACCGCAGTATATTACAGTGCATTATTGCAGGTTTACCACAGTATATTGCAGTGCATTATTGCAGGTTTACCGCAGTATATTGCAGTGCATTATTGCAGGTTTACCGCAGTATATTACAGTGCATTATTGCAGGTTTACCGCAGTATATTGCAGTGCATTATTGCAGTGCATTATTGCAGGTTTACGGCAGTATATTGCAGTGCATTATTGCAGGTTTACGGCAGTATATTGCAGTGCATTATTGCAGGTTTACGGCAGTATATTGCAGTGCATTATTGCAGGTTTACCGCAGTATATTGTAGTGCATTATTGCAGGTTTACCACAGTATATTGCAGTATATTATTGCAGGTTTACCGCAGTATATTGCAGTGAGATATTGCAGGTTTACCGCAGTATATTGCAGTGCATTATTGCAGGTTTACCGCAGTATATTGCAGTGCATTATTGCAGGTTTACCGCAGTATATTGCAGTGCATTATTGCAGGTTTACGGCAGTATATTGTAGTGCATTATTGCAGGTTTACCACAGTATATTGCAGTGCATTATTGCAGGTTTACCACAGTATATAGCAGTGCATTATTGCAGGTTTACCGCAGTATATTACAGTGCATTATTGCAAGTTTACCGCAGTAAATTGCAGTGCATTATTGCAGGTTTACCGCAGTATATTGCAGTGAGATATTGCAGGTTTACCGCAGTATATTGCAGTGCATTATTGCAGGTTTACCGCAGTATATTACAGTGCATTATTGCAGGATTACTGCAGTATATTGCAGTGCATTATTGCAGTGAATTATTGCAGGTTTACCACAGTATATTGCAGTGCATTATTGCAGGTTTACCACAGTATATTACAGTGCATTATTGCAGGTTTACCGCAGTATATTGCAGTGCATTATTGCAGTGAATTATTGCAGGTTTACCACAGTATATTACAGTGCATTATTGCAAGTTTACTGCAGTATATTGCAGTGCATTATTGCAGGTTTACCGCAGTATATTGCAGTGAGATATTGCAGGTTTGCCGCAGTATATTGCAGTGCATTATTGCAGGTTTACCGCAGTATATTACAGTGCATTATTGCAGGTTTACCGCAGTATATTGCAGTGCATTATTGCAGTGCATTATTGCAGGTTCACCACAGTATATTGCAGTGCATTATTGCAGGTTTACCGCAGTATATTACAGTGCATTATTGCAAGTTTACCGCAGTATATTGCAGTGCATTATTGCAGGTTTACCGCAGTATATTGCAGTGCATTATTGCAGGTTTACCGCAGTATATTACAGTGCATTATTCCAAGTTTACCGCAGTATATTTCAGAGCATTATTGCAGATTTACCGCAGTATATTGCAGTGAGATATTGCAGGTTTACCGCAGTATATTGCAGTGCATTATTGCAGGTTTACCGCAGTATATTACAGTGCATTATTGCAGGATTACTGCAGTATATTGCAGTGCATTATTGCAGTGAATTATTGCAGGTTTACCACAGTATATTGCAGTGCATTATTGCAGGTTTACCACAGTATATTACAGTGCATTATTGCAGGTTTACCGCAGTATATTGCAGTGCATTATTGCAGTGAATTATTGCAGGTTTACCACAGTATATTACAGTGCATTATTGCAAGTTTACTGCAGTATATTGCAGTGCATTATTCCAGGTTTACCGCAGTATATTGCAGTGCATTATTGCAGGTTTACCGCAGTATATTACAGTGAGATATTGCAGGTCTACCGCAGTATATTGCAGTGCATTATTGCAGGTTTACCGCAGTATATTGCAGTGCATTATTGCAGGTTTACTGCAGTATATTGCAGTGCATTATTGCAGGTTTACTGCAGTATATTGCAGTGCATTATTGCAGGTTTACCGCAGTATATTACAGTGCATTATTGCAGGTTTACCGCAGTATATTGCAGTGCATTATTGCAGTGAATTATTGCAGGTTTACCACAGTATATTACAGTGCATTATTGCAAGTTTACTGCAGTATATTGCAGTGCATTATTCCAGGTTTACCGCAGTATATTGCAGTGCATTATTGCAGGTTTACCGCAGTATATTACAGTGAGATATTGCAGGTTTACCGCAGTATATTGCAGTGCATTATTGCAGGTTTACCGCAGTATATTGCAGTGCATTATTGCAGGTTTACTGCAGTATATTGCAGTGCATTATTGCAGGTTTACCACAGTATATAGCAGTGCATTATTGCAGGTTTACTGCAGTATATTACAGTGCATTATTGCAAGTTTACCGCAGTAAATTGCAGTGCATTATTGCAGGTTTACCGCAGTATATTGCAGTGAGATATTGCAGGTTTACCGCAGTATATTGCAGTGTATTATTGCAGGTTTACCGCAGTATATTACAGTGCATTATTGCAGGATTACTGCAGTATATTGCAGTGCATTATTGCAGTGAATTATTGCAGGTTTACCACAGTATATTGCAGTGCATTATTGCAGGTTTACCACAGTATATTACAGTGCATTATTGCAGGTTTACCGCAGTATATTGCAGTGCATTATTGCAGTGAATTATTGCAGGTTTACCACAGTATATTGCAGTGCATTATTGCAGGTTTACCGCAGTATATTGCAGTGCATTATTGCAGGTTTACCGCAGTATATTACAGTGCATTATTGCAGGTTTACCGCAGTATATTACAGTGCATTATTGCAGGTTTACCGCAGTAGATTGCAGTGCATTATTGCAGGTTTACCGCAGTATATTACAGTGCATTATTGCAAGTTTACCGCAGTATATTGCAGTGCATTATTGCAGGTTTACTGCAGTATATTGCAGTGCATTATTGCAGGTTTACTGCAGTATATTGCAGTGCATTATTGCAGGTTTACGGCAGTATATTGCAGTGCATTATTGCAGGTTTACTGCAGTATATTGCAGTGCATTATTGCAGGTTTACCGCAGTATATTGCAGTGAGATATTGCAGGTTTACCGCAGTATATTGTAGTGCATTATTGCAGGTTTACCGCAGTATATTACAGTGCATTATTGCAGGTTTACCGCAGTATATTGCAGTGCATTATTGCAGTGCATTATTGCAGGTTTACCACAGTATATTGAAGTGCATTATTGCAGGTTTACCGCAGTATATTACAGTGCATTATTGCAAGTTTACCGCAGTATATTGCAGTGCATTATTGCAGGTTTACCGCAGTATATTGCAGTGAGATATTGCAGGTTTACCGCAGTATATTGCAGTGCATTATTGCAGGTTTACCGCAGTATATTGCAGTGCATTATTGCAGGTTTACCGCAGTATATTACAGTGCATTTTTGCAAGTTTACCGCAGTATATTGCAGTGCATTATTGCAGGTTTACTGCAGTATATTGCAGTGCATTATTGCAGGTTTACGGCAGTATATTGCAGTGCATTATTGCAGGTTTACTGCAGTATATTGCAGTGCATTATTGCAGGTTTACTGCAGTATATTGCAGTGCATTATTGCAGGTTTACGGCAGTATATTGCAGTGCATTATTGCAGGTTTACTGCAGTATATTGCAGTGCATTATTGCAGGTTTACCGCAGTATATTGCAGTGAGATATTGCAGGTTTACCGCAGTATATTGTAGTGCATTATTGCAGGTTTACCGCAGTATATTACAGTGCATTATTGCAGGTTTACCGCAGTATATTGCAGTGCATTATTGCAGTGCATTATTGCAGGTTTACCACAGTATATTGAAGTGCATTATTGCAGGTTTACCGCAGTATATTACAGTGCATTATTGCAAGTTTACCGCAGTATATTGCAGTGCATTATTGCAGGTTTACCGCAGTATATTGCAGTGAGATATTGCAGGTTTACCGCAGTATATTGCAGTGCATTATTGCAGGTTTACTGCAGTATATTGCAGTGCATTATTGCAGGTTTACTGCAGTATATTGCAGTGCATTATTGCAGGTTTACGGCAGTATATTGCAGTGCATTATTGCAGGTTTACTGCAGTATATTGCAGTGCATTATTGCAGGTTTACCGCAGTATATTGCAGTGAGATATTGCAGGTTTACCGCAGTATATTGTAGTGCATTATTGCAGGTTTACCGCAGTATATTACAGTGCATTATTGCAGGTTTACCGCAGTATATTGCAGTGCATTATTGCAGTGCATTATTGCAGGTTTACCACAGTATATTGCAGTGAGATATTGCAGGTTTGCCGCAGTATATTGCAGTGCATTATTGCAGGTTTACCGCAGTATATTACAGTGCATTATTGCAGGTTTACCGCAGTATATTGCAGTGCATTATTGCAGTGCATTATTGCAGGTTCACCACAGTATATTGCAGTGCATTATTGCAGGTTTACCGCAGTATATTACAGTGCATTATTGCAAGTTTACCGCAGTATATTGCAGTGCATTATTGCAGGTTTACCGCAGTATACTGCAGTGAGATATTGCAGGTTTACCGCAGTATATTGCAGTGCATTATTGCAGGTTTACCGCAGTATATTACAGTGCATTATTGCAGGATTACTGCAGTATATTGCAGTGCATTATTGCAGTGAATTATTGCAGGTTTACCACAGTATATTGCAGTGCATTATTGCAGGTTTACCACAGTATATTACAGTGCATTATTGCAGGTTTACCACAGTATATTACAGTGCATTATTGCAAGTTTACCGCAGTATATTGCAGTGCATTATTGCAGGTTTACCGCAGTATACTGCAGTGAGATATTGCAGGTTTACCGCAGTATATTGCAGTGCATTATTGCAGGTTTACCGCAGTATATTACAGTGCATTATTGCAGGATTACTGCAGTATATTGCAGTGCATTATTGCAGTGAATTATTGCAGGTTTACCACAGTATATTGCAGTGCATTATTGCAGGTTTACCACAGTATATTACAGTGCATTATTGCAGGTTTACCACAGTATATTGCAGTGCATTATTGCAGGTTTACCACAGTATATTACAGTGCATTATTGCAGGTTTACCACAGTATATTGCAGTGCATTATTGCAGGTTTACTGCAGTATATTGCAGTGCATTATTGCAGGTTTACCGCAGTATATTGCAGTGAGATATTGCAGGTTTACCGCAGTATATTGCAGTGCATTATTGCAGGTTTACCGCAGTATATTACAGTGCATTATTGCAGGTTTATCGCAGTATATTACAGTGCATTATTGCAGGTTTACCGCAGTATATTGCAGTGCATTATTGCAGTGCATTATTGCAGGTTTACGGCAGTATATTGCAGTGCATTATTGCAGGTTTACGGCAGTATATTGCAGTGCATTATTGCAGGTTTACGGCAGTATATTGCAGTGCATTATTGCAGGTTTACCGCAGTATATTGTAGTGCATTATTGCAGGTTTACCACAGTATATTGCAGTATATTATTGCAGGTTTACCACAGTATATTGCAGTGAGATATTGCAGGTTTACCGCAGTATATTGCAGTGCATTATTGCAGGTTTACCGCAGTATATTGCAGTGCATTATTGCAGGTTTACCGCAGTATATTGCAGTGCATTATTGCAGGTTTACGGCAGTATATTGTAGTGCATTATTGCAGGTTTACCACAGTATATTGCAGTGCATTATTGCAGGTTTACCACAGTATATAGCAGTGCATTATTGCAGGTTTACCGCAGTATATTACAGTGCATTATTGCAAGTTTACCGCAGTAAATTGCAGTGCATTATTGCAGGTTTACCGCAGTATATTGCAGTGAGATATTGCAGGTTTACCGCAGTATATTGCAGTGCATTATTGCAGGTTTACCGCAGTATATTACAGTGCATTATTGCAGGATTACTGCAGTATATTGCAGTGCATTATTGCAGTGAATTATTGCAGGTTTACCACAGTATATTGCAGTGCATTATTGCAGGTTTACCACAGTATATTACAGTGCATTATTGCAGGTTTACCGCAGTATATTGCAGTGCATTATTGCAGTGAATTATTGCAGGTTTACCGCAGTATATTGCAGTGCATTATTGCAGGTTTACCGCAGTATATTACAGTGCATTATTGCAGGTTTACCGCAGTATATTGCAGTGCATTATTGCAGTGCATTATTGCAGGTTTACGGCAGTATATTGCAGTGCATTATTGCAGGTTTACGGCAGTATATTGCAGTGCATTATTGCAGGTTTACGGCAGTATATTGCAGTGCATTATTGCAGGTTTACCGCAGTATATTGTAGTGCATTATTGCAGGTTTACCACAGTATATTGCAGTATATTATTGCAGGTTTACCGCAGTATATTGCAGTGAGATATTGCAGGTTTACCGCAGTATATTGCAGTGCATTATTGCAGGTTTACCGCAGTATATTGCAGTGCATTATTGCAGGTTTACCGCAGTATATTGCAGTGCATTATTGCAGGTTTACGGCAGTATATTGTAGTGCATTATTGCAGGTTTACCACAGTATATTGCAGTGCATTATTGCAGGTTTACCACAGTATATAGCAGTGCATTATTGCAGGTTTACCGCAGTATATTACAGTGCATTATTGCAAGTTTACCGCAGTAAATTGCAGTGCATTATTGCAGGTTTACCGCAGTATATTGCAGTGAGATATTGCAGGTTTACCGCAGTATATTGCAGTGCATTATTGCAGGTTTACCGCAGTATATTACAGTGCATTATTGCAGGATTACTGCAGTATATTGCAGTGCATTATTGCAGTGAATTATTGCAGGTTTACCACAGTATATTGCAGTGCATTATTGCAGGTTTACCACAGTATATTACAGTGCATTATTGCAGGTTTACCGCAGTATATTGCAGTGCATTATTGCAGTGAATTATTGCAGGTTTACCACAGTATATTACAGTGCATTATTGCAAGTTTACTGCAGTATATTGCAGTGCATTATTGCAGGTTTACCGCAGTATATTGCAGTGAGATATTGCAGGTTTGCCGCAGTATATTGCAGTGCATTATTGCAGGTTTACCGCAGTATATTACAGTGCATTATTGCAGGTTTACCGCAGTATATTGCAGTGCATTATTGCAGTGCATTATTGCAGGTTCACCACAGTATATTGCAGTGCATTATTGCAGGTTTACCGCAGTATATTACAGTGCATTATTGCAAGTTTACCGCAGTATATTGCAGTGCATTATTGCAGGTTTACCGCAGTATATTGCAGTGCATTATTGCAGGTTTACCGCAGTATATTACAGTGCATTATTCCAAGTTTACCGCAGTATATTTCAGAGCATTATTGCAGATTTACCGCAGTATATTGCAGTGAGATATTGCAGGTTTACCGCAGTATATTGCAGTGCATTATTGCAGGTTTACCGCAGTATATTACAGTGCATTATTGCAGGATTACTGCAGTATATTGCAGTGCATTATTGCAGTGAATTATTGCAGGTTTACCACAGTATATTGCAGTGCATTATTGCAGGTTTACCACAGTATATTACAGTGCATTATTGCAGGTTTACCGCAGTATATTGCAGTGCATTATTGCAGTGAATTATTGCAGGTTTACCACAGTATATTACAGTGCATTATTGCAAGTTTACTGCAGTATATTGCAGTGCATTATTCCAGGTTTACCGCAGTATATTGCAGTGCATTATTGCAGGTTTACCGCAGTATATTACAGTGAGATATTGCAGGTTTACCGCAGTATATTGCAGTGCATTATTGCAGGTTTACCGCAGTATATTGCAGTGCATTATTGCAGGTTTACTGCAGTATATTGCAGTGCATTATTGCAGGTTTACTGCAGTATATTGCAGTGCATTATTGCAGGTTTACCGCAGTATATTACAGTGCATTATTGCAGGTTTACCGCAGTATATTGCAGTGCATTATTGCAGTGAATTATTGCAGGTTTACCACAGTATATTACAGTGCATTATTGCAAGTTTACTGCAGTATATTGCAGTGCATTATTCCAGGTTTACCGCAGTATATTGCAGTGCATTATTGCAGGTTTACCGCAGTATATTACAGTGAGATATTGCAGGTTTACCGCAGTATATTGCAGTGCATTATTGCAGGTTTACCGCAGTATATTGCAGTGCATTATTGCAGGTTTACTGCAGTATATTGCAGTGCATTATTGCAGGTTTACCACAGTATATAGCAGTGCATTATTGCAGGTTTACTGCAGTATATTACAGTGCATTATTGCAAGTTTACCGCAGTAAATTGCAGTGCATTATTGCAGGTTTACCGCAGTATATTGCAGTGAGATATTGCAGGTTTACCGCAGTATATTGCAGTGTATTATTGCAGGTTTACCGCAGTATATTACAGTGCATTATTGCAGGATTACTGCAGTATATTGCAGTGCATTATTGCAGTGAATTATTGCAGGTTTACCACAGTATATTGCAGTGCATTATTGCAGGTTTACCACAGTATATTACAGTGCATTATTGCAGGTTTACCGCAGTATATTGCAGTGCATTATTGCAGTGAATTATTGCAGGTTTACCACAGTATATTGCAGTGCATTATTGCAGGTTTACCGCAGTATATTGCAGTGCATTATTGCAGGTTTACCGCAGTATATTACAGTGCATTATTGCAGGTTTACCGCAGTATATTACAGTGCATTATTGCAGGTTTACCGCAGTAGATTGCAGTGCATTATTGCAGGTTTACCGCAGTATATTACAGTGCATTATTGCAAGTTTACCGCAGTATATTGCAGTGCATTATTGCAGGTTTACTGCAGTATATTGCAGTGCATTATTGCAGGTTTACTGCAGTATATTGCAGTGCATTATTGCAGGTTTACGGCAGTATATTGCAGTGCATTATTGCAGGTTTACTGCAGTATATTGCAGTGCATTATTGCAGGTTTACCGCAGTATATTGCAGTGAGATATTGCAGGTTTACCGCAGTATATTGTAGTGCATTATTGCAGGTTTACCGCAGTATATTACAGTGCATTATTGCAGGTTTACCGCAGTATATTGCAGTGCATTATTGCAGTGCATTATTGCAGGTTTACCACAGTATATTGAAGTGCATTATTGCAGGTTTACCGCAGTATATTACAGTGCATTATTGCAAGTTTACCGCAGTATATTGCAGTGCATTATTGCAGGTTTACCGCAGTATATTGCAGTGAGATATTGCAGGTTTACCGCAGTATATTGCAGTGCATTATTGCAGGTTTACCGCAGTATATTGCAGTGCATTATTGCAGGTTTACCGCAGTATATTACAGTGCATTTTTGCAAGTTTACCGCAGTATATTGCAGTGCATTATTGCAGGTTTACTGCAGTATATTGCAGTGCATTATTGCAGGTTTACGGCAGTATATTGCAGTGCATTATTGCAGGTTTACTGCAGTATATTGCAGTGCATTATTGCAGGTTTACTGCAGTATATTGCAGTGCATTATTGCAGGTTTACGGCAGTATATTGCAGTGCATTATTGCAGGTTTACTGCAGTATATTGCAGTGCATTATTGCAGGTTTACCGCAGTATATTGCAGTGAGATATTGCAGGTTTACCGCAGTATATTGTAGTGCATTATTGCAGGTTTACCGCAGTATATTACAGTGCATTATTGCAGGTTTACCGCAGTATATTGCAGTGCATTATTGCAGTGCATTATTGCAGGTTTACCACAGTATATTGAAGTGCATTATTGCAGGTTTACCGCAGTATATTACAGTGCATTATTGCAAGTTTACCGCAGTATATTGCAGTGCATTATTGCAGGTTTACCGCAGTATATTGCAGTGAGATATTGCAGGTTTACCGCAGTATATTGCAGTGCATTATTGCAGGTTTACTGCAGTATATTGCAGTGCATTATTGCAGGTTTACTGCAGTATATTGCAGTGCATTATTGCAGGTTTACGGCAGTATATTGCAGTGCATTATTGCAGGTTTACTGCAGTATATTGCAGTGCATTATTGCAGGTTTACCGCAGTATATTGCAGTGAGATATTGCAGGTTTACCGCAGTATATTGTAGTGCATTATTGCAGGTTTACCGCAGTATATTACAGTGCATTATTGCAGGTTTACCGCAGTATATTGCAGTGCATTATTGCAGTGCATTATTGCAGGTTTACCACAGTATATTGCAGTGAGATATTGCAGGTTTGCCGCAGTATATTGCAGTGCATTATTGCAGGTTTACCGCAGTATATTACAGTGCATTATTGCAGGTTTACCGCAGTATATTGCAGTGCATTATTGCAGTGCATTATTGCAGGTTCACCACAGTATATTGCAGTGCATTATTGCAGGTTTACCGCAGTATATTACAGTGCATTATTGCAAGTTTACCGCAGTATATTGCAGTGCATTATTGCAGGTTTACCGCAGTATACTGCAGTGAGATATTGCAGGTTTACCGCAGTATATTGCAGTGCATTATTGCAGGTTTACCGCAGTATATTACAGTGCATTATTGCAGGATTACTGCAGTATATTGCAGTGCATTATTGCAGTGAATTATTGCAGGTTTACCACAGTATATTGCAGTGCATTATTGCAGGTTTACCACAGTATATTACAGTGCATTATTGCAGGTTTACCACAGTATATTACAGTGCATTATTGCAAGTTTACCGCAGTATATTGCAGTGCATTATTGCAGGTTTACCGCAGTATACTGCAGTGAGATATTGCAGGTTTACCGCAGTATATTGCAGTGCATTATTGCAGGTTTACCGCAGTATATTACAGTGCATTATTGCAGGATTACTGCAGTATATTGCAGTGCATTATTGCAGTGAATTATTGCAGGTTTACCACAGTATATTGCAGTGCATTATTGCAGGTTTACCACAGTATATTACAGTGCATTATTGCAGGTTTACCACAGTATATTGCAGTGCATTATTGCAGGTTTACCACAGTATATTACAGTGCATTATTGCAGGTTTACCACAGTATATTGCAGTGCATTATTGCAGGTTTACTGCAGTATATTGCAGTGCATTATTGCAGGTTTACCGCAGTATATTGCAGTGAGATATTGCAGGTTTACCGCAGTATATTGCAGTGCATTATTGCAGGTTTACCGCAGTATATTACAGTGCATTATTGCAGGTTTATCGCAGTATATTGCAGTGCATTATTGCAGTGCATTATTGCAGGTTTACCACAGTATATTGAAGTGCATTATTGCAGGTTTACCGCAGTATATTACAGTGCATTATTGCAAGTTTACCGCAGTATATTGCAGTGCATTATTGCAGGTTTACGGCAGTATATTGCAGTGCATTATTGCAGGTTTACTGCAGTGTATTGCAGTGCATTATTGCAGGTTTACGGCAGTATATTGCAGTGCATTATTGCAGGTTTACGGCAGTATATTGCAGTGCATTATTGCAGGTTTACGGCAGTATATTGCAGTGCATTATTGCAGGTTTACCGCAGTATATTGCAGTGCATTATTGCAGGTTTACCGCAGTATATTACAGTGCATTATTGCAGGTTTACCGCAGTATATTGCAGTGCATTATTGCAGTGCATTATTGCAGGTTTACGGCAGTATATTGCAGTGCATTATTGCAGGTTTACGGCAGTATATTGCAGTGCATTATTGCAGGTTTACGGCAGTATATTGCAGTGCATTATTGCAGGTTTACCGCAGTATATTGTAGTGCATTATTGCAGGTTTACCACAGTATATTGCAGTATATTATTGCAGGTTTACCGCAGTATATTGCAGTGAGATATTGCAGGTTTACCGCAGTATATTGCAGTGCATTATTGCAGGTTTACCGCAGTATATTGCAGTGCATTATTGCAGGTTTACCGCAGTATATTGCAGTGCATTATTGCAGGTTTACGGCAGTATATTGTAGTGCATTATTGCAGGTTTACCACAGTATATTGCAGTGCATTATTGCAGGTTTACCACAGTATATAGCAGTGCATTATTGCAGGTTTACCGCAGTATATTACAGTGCATTATTGCAAGTTTACCGCAGTAAATTGCAGTGCATTATTGCAGGTTTACCGCAGTATATTGCAGTGAGATATTGCAGGTTTACCGCAGTATATTGCAGTGCATTATTGCAGGTTTACCGCAGTATATTACAGTGCATTATTGCAGGATTACTGCAGTATATTGCAGTGCATTATTGCAGTGAATTATTGCAGGTTTACCACAGTATATTGCAGTGCATTATTGCAGGTTTACCACAGTATATTACAGTGCATTATTGCAGGTTTACCGCAGTATATTGCAGTGCATTATTGCAGTGAATTATTGCAGGTTTACCACAGTATATTGCAGTGCATTATTGCAGGTTTACCGCAGTATATTGCAGTGCATTATTGCAGGTTTACCGCAGTATATTACAGTGCATTATTGCAGGTTTACCGCAGTATATTACAGTGCATTATTGCAGGTTTACCGCAGTAGATTGCAGTGCATTATTGCAGGTTTACCGCAGTATATTACAGTGCATTATTGCAAGTTTACCGCAGTATATTGCAGTGCATTATTGCAGGTTTACTGCAGTATATTGCAGTGCATTATTGCAGGTTTACTGCAGTATATTGCAGTGCATTATTGCAGGTTTACGGCAGTATATTGCAGTGCATTATTGCAGGTTTACTGCAGTATATTGCAGTGCATTATTGCAGGTTTACCGCAGTATATTGCAGTGAGATATTGCAGGTTTACCGCAGTATATTGTAGTGCATTATTGCAGGTTTACCGCAGTATATTACAGTGCATTATTGCAGGTTTACCGCAGTATATTGCAGTGCATTATTGCAGTGCATTATTGCAGGTTTACCACAGTATATTGAAGTGCATTATTGCAGGTTTACCGCAGTATATTACAGTGCATTATTGCAAGTTTACCGCAGTATATTGCAGTGCATTATTGCAGGTTTACCGCAGTATATTGCAGTGAGATATTGCAGGTTTACCGCAGTATATTGCAGTGCATTATTGCAGGTTTACCGCAGTATATTGCAGTGCATTATTGCAGGTTTACCGCAGTATATTACAGTGCATTTTTGCAAGTTTACCGCAGTATATTGCAGTGCATTATTGCAGGTTTACTGCAGTATATTGCAGTGCATTATTGCAGGTTTACGGCAGTATATTGCAGTGCATTATTGCAGGTTTACTGCAGTATATTGCAGTGCATTATTGCAGGTTTACTGCAGTATATTGCAGTGCATTATTGCAGGTTTACGGCAGTATATTGCAGTGCATTATTGCAGGTTTACTGCAGTATATTGCAGTGCATTATTGCAGGTTTACCGCAGTATATTGCAGTGAGATATTGCAGGTTTACCGCAGTATATTGTAGTGCATTATTGCAGGTTTACCGCAGTATATTACAGTGCATTATTGCAGGTTTACCGCAGTATATTGCAGTGCATTATTGCAGTGCATTATTGCAGGTTTACCACAGTATATTGAAGTGCATTATTGCAGGTTTACCGCAGTATATTACAGTGCATTATTGCAAGTTTACCGCAGTATATTGCAGTGCATTATTGCAGGTTTACCGCAGTATATTGCAGTGAGATATTGCAGGTTTACCGCAGTATATTGCAGTGCATTATTGCAGGTTTACTGCAGTATATTGCAGTGCATTATTGCAGGTTTACTGCAGTATATTGCAGTGCATTATTGCAGGTTTACGGCAGTATATTGCAGTGCATTATTGCAGGTTTACTGCAGTATATTGCAGTGCATTATTGCAGGTTTACCGCAGTATATTGCAGTGAGATATTGCAGGTTTACCGCAGTATATTGTAGTGCATTATTGCAGGTTTACCGCAGTATATTACAGTGCATTATTGCAGGTTTACCGCAGTATATTGCAGTGCATTATTGCAGTGCATTATTGCAGGTTTACCACAGTATATTGCAGTGAGATATTGCAGGTTTGCCGCAGTATATTGCAGTGCATTATTGCAGGTTTACCGCAGTATATTACAGTGCATTATTGCAGGTTTACCGCAGTATATTGCAGTGCATTATTGCAGTGCATTATTGCAGGTTCACCACAGTATATTGCAGTGCATTATTGCAGGTTTACCGCAGTATATTACAGTGCATTATTGCAAGTTTACCGCAGTATATTGCAGTGCATTATTGCAGGTTTACCGCAGTATACTGCAGTGAGATATTGCAGGTTTACCGCAGTATATTGCAGTGCATTATTGCAGGTTTACCGCAGTATATTACAGTGCATTATTGCAGGATTACTGCAGTATATTGCAGTGCATTATTGCAGTGAATTATTGCAGGTTTACCACAGTATATTGCAGTGCATTATTGCAGGTTTACCACAGTATATTACAGTGCATTATTGCAGGTTTACCACAGTATATTACAGTGCATTATTGCAAGTTTACCGCAGTATATTGCAGTGCATTATTGCAGGTTTACCGCAGTATACTGCAGTGAGATATTGCAGGTTTACCGCAGTATATTGCAGTGCATTATTGCAGGTTTACCGCAGTATATTACAGTGCATTATTGCAGGATTACTGCAGTATATTGCAGTGCATTATTGCAGTGAATTATTGCAGGTTTACCACAGTATATTGCAGTGCATTATTGCAGGTTTACCACAGTATATTACAGTGCATTATTGCAGGTTTACCACAGTATATTGCAGTGCATTATTGCAGGTTTACCACAGTATATTACAGTGCATTATTGCAGGTTTACCACAGTATATTGCAGTGCATTATTGCAGGTTTACTGCAGTATATTGCAGTGCATTATTGCAGGTTTACCGCAGTATATTGCAGTGAGATATTGCAGGTTTACCGCAGTATATTGCAGTGCATTATTGCAGGTTTACCGCAGTATATTACAGTGCATTATTGCAGGTTTATCGCAGTATATTGCAGTGCATTATTGCAGTGCATTATTGCAGGTTTACCACAGTATATTGAAGTGCATTATTGCAGGTTTACCGCAGTATATTACAGTGCATTATTGCAAGTTTACCGCAGTATATTGCAGTGCATTATTGCAGGTTTACGGCAGTATATTGCAGTGCATTATTGCAGGTTTACTGCAGTGTATTGCAGTGCATTATTGCAGGTTTACGGCAGTATATTGCAGTGCATTATTGCAGGTTTACGGCAGTATATTGCAGTGCATTATTGCAGGTTTACGGCAGTATATTGTAGTGCATTATTGCAGGTTTACCACAGTATATTGCAGTGCATTATTGCAGGTTTACCGCAGTATATTGCTGTGAGATATTGCAGGTTTACCGCAGTATATTGCAGTGCATTATTGCCGGTTTACCGCAGTATATTACAGTGCATTATTGCAGGTTTACCACAGTATATTGCAGTGCATTATTGCAGGTTTACCGCAGTATATTGCAGTGCATTATTGCAGGTTTACCGCAGTATATTACAGTGCATTATTGCAGGTTTACCGCAGTATATTGCAGTGCATTATTGCAGTGCATTATTGCAGGTTTACGGCAGTATATTGCAGTGCATTATTGCAGGTTTACGGCAGTATATTGCAGTGCATTATTGCAGGTTTACGGCAGTATATTGCAGTGCATTATTGCAGGTTTACCGCAGTATATTGTAGTGCATTATTGCAGGTTTACCACAGTATATTGCAGTATATTATTGCAGGTTTACCGCAGTATATTGCAGTGAGATATTGCAGGTTTACCGCAGTATATTGCAGTGCATTATTGCAGGTTTACCGCAGTATATTGCAGTGCATTATTGCAGGTTTACCGCAGTATATTGCAGTGCATTATTGCAGGTTTACGGCAGTATATTGTAGTGCATTATTGCAGGTTTACCACAGTATATTGCAGTGCATTATTGCAGGTTTACCACAGTATATAGCAGTGCATTATTGCAGGTTTACCGCAGTATATTACAGTGCATTATTGCAAGTTTACCGCAGTAAATTGCAGTGCATTATTGCAGGTTTACCGCAGTATATTGCAGTGAGATATTGCAGGTTTACCGCAGTATATTGCAGTGCATTATTGCAGGTTTACCGCAGTATATTACAGTGCATTATTGCAGGATTACTGCAGTATATTGCAGTGCATTATTGCAGTGAATTATTGCAGGTTTACCACAGTATATTGCAGTGCATTATTGCAGGTTTACCACAGTATATTACAGTGCATTATTGCAGGTTTACCGCAGTATATTGCAGTGCATTATTGCAGTGAATTATTGCAGGTTTACCACAGTATATTACAGTGCATTATTGCAAGTTTACTGCAGTATATTGCAGTGCATTATTGCAGGTTTACCGCAGTATATTGCAGTGAGATATTGCAGGTTTGCCGCAGTATATTGCAGTGCATTATTGCAGGTTTACCGCAGTATATTACAGTGCATTATTGCAGGTTTACCGCAGTATATTGCAGTGCATTATTGCAGTGCATTATTGCAGGTTCACCACAGTATATTGCAGTGCATTATTGCAGGTTTACCGCAGTATATTACAGTGCATTATTGCAAGTTTACCGCAGTATATTGCAGTGCATTATTGCAGGTTTACCGCAGTATATTGCAGTGCATTATTGCAGGTTTACCGCAGTATATTACAGTGCATTATTCCAAGTTTACCGCAGTATATTTCAGAGCATTATTGCAGATTTACCGCAGTATATTGCAGTGAGATATTGCAGGTTTACCGCAGTATATTGCAGTGCATTATTGCAGGTTTACCGCAGTATATTACAGTGCATTATTGCAGGATTACTGCAGTATATTGCAGTGCATTATTGCAGTGAATTATTGCAGGTTTACCACAGTATATTGCAGTGCATTATTGCAGGTTTACCACAGTATATTACAGTGCATTATTGCAGGTTTACCGCAGTATATTGCAGTGCATTATTGCAGTGAATTATTGCAGGTTTACCACAGTATATTACAGTGCATTATTGCAAGTTTACTGCAGTATATTGCAGTGCATTATTCCAGGTTTACCGCAGTATATTGCAGTGCATTATTGCAGGTTTACCGCAGTATATTACAGTGAGATATTGCAGGTCTACCGCAGTATATTGCAGTGCATTATTGCAGGTTTACCGCAGTATATTGCAGTGCATTATTGCAGGTTTACTGCAGTATATTGCAGTGCATTATTGCAGGTTTACTGCAGTATATTGCAGTGCATTATTGCAGGTTTACCGCAGTATATTACAGTGCATTATTGCAGGTTTACCGCAGTATATTGCAGTGCATTATTGCAGTGAATTATTGCAGGTTTACCACAGTATATTACAGTGCATTATTGCAAGTTTACTGCAGTATATTGCAGTGCATTATTCCAGGTTTACCGCAGTATATTGCAGTGCATTATTGCAGGTTTACCGCAGTATATTACAGTGAGATATTGCAGGTTTACCGCAGTATATTGCAGTGCATTATTGCAGGTTTACCGCAGTATATTGCAGTGCATTATTGCAGGTTTACTGCAGTATATTGCAGTGCATTATTGCAGGTTTACCACAGTATATAGCAGTGCATTATTGCAGGTTTACTGCAGTATATTACAGTGCATTATTGCAAGTTTACCGCAGTAAATTGCAGTGCATTATTGCAGGTTTACCGCAGTATATTGCAGTGAGATATTGCAGGTTTACCGCAGTATATTGCAGTGTATTATTGCAGGTTTACCGCAGTATATTACAGTGCATTATTGCAGGATTACTGCAGTATATTGCAGTGCATTATTGCAGTGAATTATTGCAGGTTTACCACAGTATATTGCAGTGCATTATTGCAGGTTTACCACAGTATATTACAGTGCATTATTGCAGGTTTACCGCAGTATATTGCAGTGCATTATTGCAGTGAATTATTGCAGGTTTACCACAGTATATTGCAGTGCATTATTGCAGGTTTACGGCAGTATATTGCAGTGCATTATTGCAGGTTTACTGCAGTATATTGCAGTGCATTATTGCAGGTTTACCGCAGTATATTGCAGTGAGATATTGCAGGTTTACCGCAGTATATTGTAGTGCATTATTGCAGGTTTACCGCAGTATATTACAGTGCATTATTGCAGGTTTACCGCAGTATATTGCAGTGCATTATTGCAGTGCATTATTGCAGGTTTACCACAGTATATTGAAGTGCATTATTGCAGGTTTACCGCAGTATATTACAGTGCATTATTGCAAGTTTACCGCAGTATATTGCAGTGCATTATTGCAGGTTTACCGCAGTATATTGCAGTGAGATATTGCAGGTTTACCGCAGTATATTGCAGTGCATTATTGCAGGTTTACCGCAGTATATTGCAGTGCATTATTGCAGGTTTACCGCAGTATATTACAGTGCATTTTTGCAAGTTTACCGCAGTATATTGCAGTGCATTATTGCAGGTTTACTGCAGTATATTGCAGTGCATTATTGCAGGTTTACGGCAGTATATTGCAGTGCATTATTGCAGGTTTACTGCAGTATATTGCAGTGCATTATTGCAGGTTTACTGCAGTATATTGCAGTGCATTATTGCAGGTTTACGGCAGTATATTGCAGTGCATTATTGCAGGTTTACTGCAGTATATTGCAGTGCATTATTGCAGGTTTACCGCAGTATATTGCAGTGAGATATTGCAGGTTTACCGCAGTATATTGTAGTGCATTATTGCAGGTTTACCGCAGTATATTACAGTGCATTATTGCAGGTTTACCGCAGTATATTGCAGTGCATTATTGCAGTGCATTATTGCAGGTTTACCACAGTATATTGAAGTGCATTATTGCAGGTTTACCGCAGTATATTACAGTGCATTATTGCAAGTTTACCGCAGTATATTGCAGTGCATTATTGCAGGTTTACCGCAGTATATTGCAGTGAGATATTGCAGGTTTACCGCAGTATATTGCAGTGCATTATTGCAGGTTTACTGCAGTATATTGCAGTGCATTATTGCAGGTTTACTGCAGTATATTGCAGTGCATTATTGCAGGTTTACGGCAGTATATTGCAGTGCATTATTGCAGGTTTACTGCAGTATATTGCAGTGCATTATTGCAGGTTTACCGCAGTATATTGCAGTGAGATATTGCAGGTTTACTGCAGTATATTGTAGTGCATTATTGCAGGTTTACCGCAGTATATTACAGTGCATTATTGCAGGTTTACCGCAGTATATTGCAGTGCATTATTGCAGTGCATTATTGCAGGTTTACCACAGTATATTGCAGTGAGATATTGCAGGTTTGCCGCAGTATATTGCAGTGCATTATTGCAGGTTTACCGCAGTATATTACAGTGCATTATTGCAGGTTTACCGCAGTATATTGCAGTGCATTATTGCAGTGCATTATTGCAGGTTCACCACAGTATATTGCAGTGCATTATTGCAGGTTTACCGCAGTATATTACAGTGCATTATTGCAAGTTTACCGCAGTATATTGCAGTGCATTATTGCAGGTTTACCGCAGTATACTGCAGTGAGATATTGCAGGTTTACCGCAGTATATTGCAGTGCATTATTGCAGGTTTACCGCAGTATATTACAGTGCATTATTGCAGGATTACTGCAGTATATTGCAGTGCATTATTGCAGTGAATTATTGCAGGTTTACCACAGTATATTGCAGTGCATTATTGCAGGTTTACCACAGTATATTACAGTGCATTATTGCAGGTTTACCACAGTATATTGCAGTGCATTATTGCAGGTTTACCACAGTATATTACAGTGCATTATTGCAGGTTTACCACAGTATATTGCAGTGCATTATTGCAGGTTTACTGCAGTATATTGCAGTGCATTATTGCAGGTTTACCGCAGTATATTGCAGTGAGATATTGCAGGTTTACCGCAGTATATTGCAGTGCATTATTGCAGGTTTACCGCAGTATATTACAGTGCATTATTGCAGGTTTATCGCAGTATATTACAGTGCATTATTGCAGGTTTACCGCAGTATATTGCAGTGCATTATTGCAGTGCATTATTGCAGGTTTACGGCAGTATATTGCAGTGCATTATTGCAGGTTTACGGCAGTATATTGCAGTGCATTATTGCAGGTTTACGGCAGTATATTGCAGTGCATTATTGCAGGTTTACCGCAGTATATTGTAGTGCATTATTGCAGGTTTACCACAGTATATTGCAGTATATTATTGCAGGTTTACCACAGTATATTGCAGTGAGATATTGCAGGTTTACCGCAGTATATTGCAGTGCATTATTGCAGGTTTACCGCAGTATATTGCAGTGCATTATTGCAGGTTTACCGCAGTATATTGCAGTGCATTATTGCAGGTTTACGGCAGTATATTGTAGTGCATTATTGCAGGTTTACCACAGTATATTGCAGTGCATTATTGCAGGTTTACCACAGTATATAGCAGTGCATTATTGCAGGTTTACCGCAGTATATTACAGTGCATTATTGCAAGTTTACCGCAGTAAATTGCAGTGCATTATTGCAGGTTTACCGCAGTATATTGCAGTGAGATATTGCAGGTTTACCGCAGTATATTGCAGTGCATTATTGCAGGTTTACCGCAGTATATTACAGTGCATTATTGCAGGATTACTGCAGTATATTGCAGTGCATTATTGCAGTGAATTATTGCAGGTTTACCACAGTATATTGCAGTGCATTATTGCAGGTTTACCACAGTATATTACAGTGCATTATTGCAGGTTTACCGCAGTATATTGCAGTGCATTATTGCAGTGAATTATTGCAGGTTTACCGCAGTATATTGCAGTGCATTATTGCAGGTTTACCGCAGTATATTACAGTGCATTATTGCAGGTTTACCGCAGTATATTGCAGTGCATTATTGCAGTGCATTATTGCAGGTTTACGGCAGTATATTGCAGTGCATTATTGCAGGTTTACGGCAGTATATTGCAGTGCATTATTGCAGGTTTACGGCAGTATATTGCAGTGCATTATTGCAGGTTTACCGCAGTATATTGTAGTGCATTATTGCAGGTTTACCACAGTATATTGCAGTATATTATTGCAGGTTTACCGCAGTATATTGCAGTGAGATATTGCAGGTTTACCGCAGTATATTGCAGTGCATTATTGCAGGTTTACCGCAGTATATTGCAGTGCATTATTGCAGGTTTACCGCAGTATATTGCAGTGCATTATTGCAGGTTTACGGCAGTATATTGTAGTGCATTATTGCAGGTTTACCACAGTATATTGCAGTGCATTATTGCAGGTTTACCACAGTATATAGCAGTGCATTATTGCAGGTTTACCGCAGTATATTACAGTGCATTATTGCAAGTTTACCGCAGTAAATTGCAGTGCATTATTGCAGGTTTACCGCAGTATATTGCAGTGAGATATTGCAGGTTTACCGCAGTATATTGCAGTGCATTATTGCAGGTTTACCGCAGTATATTACAGTGCATTATTGCAGGATTACTGCAGTATATTGCAGTGCATTATTGCAGTGAATTATTGCAGGTTTACCACAGTATATTGCAGTGCATTATTGCAGGTTTACCACAGTATATTACAGTGCATTATTGCAGGTTTACCGCAGTATATTGCAGTGCATTATTGCAGTGAATTATTGCAGGTTTACCACAGTATATTACAGTGCATTATTGCAAGTTTACTGCAGTATATTGCAGTGCATTATTGCAGGTTTACCGCAGTATATTGCAGTGAGATATTGCAGGTTTGCCGCAGTATATTGCAGTGCATTATTGCAGGTTTACCGCAGTATATTACAGTGCATTATTGCAGGTTTACCGCAGTATATTGCAGTGCATTATTGCAGTGCATTATTGCAGGTTCACCACAGTATATTGCAGTGCATTATTGCAGGTTTACCGCAGTATATTACAGTGCATTATTGCAAGTTTACCGCAGTATATTGCAGTGCATTATTGCAGGTTTACCGCAGTATATTGCAGTGCATTATTGCAGGTTTACCGCAGTATATTACAGTGCATTATTCCAAGTTTACCGCAGTATATTTCAGAGCATTATTGCAGATTTACCGCAGTATATTGCAGTGAGATATTGCAGGTTTACCGCAGTATATTGCAGTGCATTATTGCAGGTTTACCGCAGTATATTACAGTGCATTATTGCAGGATTACTGCAGTATATTGCAGTGCATTATTGCAGTGAATTATTGCAGGTTTACCACAGTATATTGCAGTGCATTATTGCAGGTTTACCACAGTATATTACAGTGCATTATTGCAGGTTTACCGCAGTATATTGCAGTGCATTATTGCAGTGAATTATTGCAGGTTTACCACAGTATATTACAGTGCATTATTGCAAGTTTACTGCAGTATATTGCAGTGCATTATTCCAGGTTTACCGCAGTATATTGCAGTGCATTATTGCAGGTTTACCGCAGTATATTACAGTGAGATATTGCAGGTTTACCGCAGTATATTGCAGTGCATTATTGCAGGTTTACCGCAGTATATTGCAGTGCATTATTGCAGGTTTACTGCAGTATATTGCAGTGCATTATTGCAGGTTTACTGCAGTATATTGCAGTGCATTATTGCAGGTTTACCGCAGTATATTACAGTGCATTATTGCAGGTTTACCGCAGTATATTGCAGTGCATTATTGCAGTGAATTATTGCAGGTTTACCACAGTATATTACAGTGCATTATTGCAAGTTTACTGCAGTATATTGCAGTGCATTATTCCAGGTTTACCGCAGTATATTGCAGTGCATTATTGCAGGTTTACCGCAGTATATTACAGTGAGATATTGCAGGTTTACCGCAGTATATTGCAGTGCATTATTGCAGGTTTACCGCAGTATATTGCAGTGCATTATTGCAGGTTTACTGCAGTATATTGCAGTGCATTATTGCAGGTTTACCACAGTATATAGCAGTGCATTATTGCAGGTTTACTGCAGTATATTACAGTGCATTATTGCAAGTTTACCGCAGTAAATTGCAGTGCATTATTGCAGGTTTACCGCAGTATATTGCAGTGAGATATTGCAGGTTTACCGCAGTATATTGCAGTGTATTATTGCAGGTTTACCGCAGTATATTACAGTGCATTATTGCAGGATTACTGCAGTATATTGCAGTGCATTATTGCAGTGAATTATTGCAGGTTTACCACAGTATATTGCAGTGCATTATTGCAGGTTTACCACAGTATATTACAGTGCATTATTGCAGGTTTACCGCAGTATATTGCAGTGCATTATTGCAGTGAATTATTGCAGGTTTACCACAGTATATTGCAGTGCATTATTGCAGGTTTACCGCAGTATATTGCAGTGCATTATTGCAGGTTTACCGCAGTATATTACAGTGCATTATTGCAGGTTTACCGCAGTATATTACAGTGCATTATTGCAGGTTTACCGCAGTAGATTGCAGTGCATTATTGCAGGTTTACCGCAGTATATTACAGTGCATTATTGCAAGTTTACCGCAGTATATTGCAGTGCATTATTGCAGGTTTACTGCAGTATATTGCAGTGCATTATTGCAGGTTTACTGCAGTATATTGCAGTGCATTATTGCAGGTTTACGGCAGTATATTGCAGTGCATTATTGCAGGTTTACTGCAGTATATTGCAGTGCATTATTGCAGGTTTACCGCAGTATATTGCAGTGAGATATTGCAGGTTTACCGCAGTATATTGTAGTGCATTATTGCAGGTTTACCGCAGTATATTACAGTGCATTATTGCAGGTTTACCGCAGTATATTGCAGTGCATTATTGCAGTGCATTATTGCAGGTTTACCACAGTATATTGAAGTGCATTATTGCAGGTTTACCGCAGTATATTACAGTGCATTATTGCAAGTTTACCGCAGTATATTGCAGTGCATTATTGCAGGTTTACCGCAGTATATTGCAGTGAGATATTGCAGGTTTACCGCAGTATATTGCAGTGCATTATTGCAGGTTTACCGCAGTATATTGCAGTGCATTATTGCAGGTTTACCGCAGTATATTACAGTGCATTTTTGCAAGTTTACCGCAGTATATTGCAGTGCATTATTGCAGGTTTACTGCAGTATATTGCAGTGCATTATTGCAGGTTTACGGCAGTATATTGCAGTGCATTATTGCAGGTTTACTGCAGTATATTGCAGTGCATTATTGCAGGTTTACTGCAGTATATTGCAGTGCATTATTGCAGGTTTACGGCAGTATATTGCAGTGCATTATTGCAGGTTTACTGCAGTATATTGCAGTGCATTATTGCAGGTTTACCGCAGTATATTGCAGTGAGATATTGCAGGTTTACCGCAGTATATTGTAGTGCATTATTGCAGGTTTACCGCAGTATATTACAGTGCATTATTGCAGGTTTACCGCAGTATATTGCAGTGCATTATTGCAGTGCATTATTGCAGGTTTACCACAGTATATTGAAGTGCATTATTGCAGGTTTACCGCAGTATATTACAGTGCATTATTGCAAGTTTACCGCAGTATATTGCAGTGCATTATTGCAGGTTTACCGCAGTATATTGCAGTGAGATATTGCAGGTTTACCGCAGTATATTGCAGTGCATTATTGCAGGTTTACTGCAGTATATTGCAGTGCATTATTGCAGGTTTACTGCAGTATATTGCAGTGCATTATTGCAGGTTTACGGCAGTATATTGCAGTGCATTATTGCAGGTTTACTGCAGTATATTGCAGTGCATTATTGCAGGTTTACCGCAGTATATTGCAGTGAGATATTGCAGGTTTACCGCAGTATATTGTAGTGCATTATTGCAGGTTTACCGCAGTATATTACAGTGCATTATTGCAGGTTTACCGCAGTATATTGCAGTGCATTATTGCAGTGCATTATTGCAGGTTTACCACAGTATATTGCAGTGAGATATTGCAGGTTTGCCGCAGTATATTGCAGTGCATTATTGCAGGTTTACCGCAGTATATTACAGTGCATTATTGCAGGTTTACCGCAGTATATTGCAGTGCATTATTGCAGTGCATTATTGCAGGTTCACCACAGTATATTGCAGTGCATTATTGCAGGTTTACCGCAGTATATTACAGTGCATTATTGCAAGTTTACCGCAGTATATTGCAGTGCATTATTGCAGGTTTACCGCAGTATACTGCAGTGAGATATTGCAGGTTTACCGCAGTATATTGCAGTGCATTATTGCAGGTTTACCGCAGTATATTACAGTGCATTATTGCAGGATTACTGCAGTATATTGCAGTGCATTATTGCAGTGAATTATTGCAGGTTTACCACAGTATATTGCAGTGCATTATTGCAGGTTTACCACAGTATATTACAGTGCATTATTGCAGGTTTACCACAGTATATTACAGTGCATTATTGCAAGTTTACCGCAGTATATTGCAGTGCATTATTGCAGGTTTACCGCAGTATACTGCAGTGAGATATTGCAGGTTTACCGCAGTATATTGCAGTGCATTATTGCAGGTTTACCGCAGTATATTACAGTGCATTATTGCAGGATTACTGCAGTATATTGCAGTGCATTATTGCAGTGAATTATTGCAGGTTTACCACAGTATATTGCAGTGCATTATTGCAGGTTTACCACAGTATATTACAGTGCATTATTGCAGGTTTACCACAGTATATTGCAGTGCATTATTGCAGGTTTACCACAGTATATTACAGTGCATTATTGCAGGTTTACCACAGTATATTGCAGTGCATTATTGCAGGTTTACTGCAGTATATTGCAGTGCATTATTGCAGGTTTACCGCAGTATATTGCAGTGAGATATTGCAGGTTTACCGCAGTATATTGCAGTGCATTATTGCAGGTTTACCGCAGTATATTACAGTGCATTATTGCAGGTTTATCGCAGTATATTGCAGTGCATTATTGCAGTGCATTATTGCAGGTTTACCACAGTATATTGAAGTGCATTATTGCAGGTTTACCGCAGTATATTACAGTGCATTATTGCAAGTTTACCGCAGTATATTGCAGTGCATTATTGCAGGTTTACGGCAGTATATTGCAGTGCATTATTGCAGGTTTACTGCAGTGTATTGCAGTGCATTATTGCAGGTTTACGGCAGTATATTGCAGTGCATTATTGCAGGTTTACGGCAGTATATTGCAGTGCATTATTGCAGGTTTACGGCAGTATATTGTAGTGCATTATTGCAGGTTTACCACAGTATATTGCAGTGCATTATTGCAGGTTTACCGCAGTATATTGCTGTGAGATATTGCAGGTTTACCGCAGTATATTGCAGTGCATTATTGCCGGTTTACCGCAGTATATTACAGTGCATTATTGCAGGTTTACCACAGTATATTGCAGTGCATTATTGCAGGTTTACCGCAGTATATTGCAGTGCATTATTGCAGGTTTACCGCAGTATATTACAGTGCATTATTGCAGGTTTACCGCAGTATATTGCAGTGCATTATTGCAGTGCATTATTGCAGGTTTACGGCAGTATATTGCAGTGCATTATTGCAGGTTTACGGCAGTATATTGCAGTGCATTATTGCAGGTTTACGGCAGTATATTGCAGTGCATTATTGCAGGTTTACCGCAGTATATTGTAGTGCATTATTGCAGGTTTACCACAGTATATTGCAGTATATTATTGCAGGTTTACCGCAGTATATTGCAGTGAGATATTGCAGGTTTACCGCAGTATATTGCAGTGCATTATTGCAGGTTTACCGCAGTATATTGCAGTGCATTATTGCAGGTTTACCGCAGTATATTGCAGTGCATTATTGCAGGTTTACGGCAGTATATTGTAGTGCATTATTGCAGGTTTACCACAGTATATTGCAGTGCATTATTGCAGGTTTACCACAGTATATAGCAGTGCATTATTGCAGGTTTACCGCAGTATATTACAGTGCATTATTGCAAGTTTACCGCAGTAAATTGCAGTGCATTATTGCAGGTTTACCGCAGTATATTGCAGTGAGATATTGCAGGTTTACCGCAGTATATTGCAGTGCATTATTGCAGGTTTACCGCAGTATATTACAGTGCATTATTGCAGGATTACTGCAGTATATTGCAGTGCATTATTGCAGTGAATTATTGCAGGTTTACCACAGTATATTGCAGTGCATTATTGCAGGTTTACCACAGTATATTACAGTGCATTATTGCAGGTTTACCGCAGTATATTGCAGTGCATTATTGCAGTGAATTATTGCAGGTTTACCACAGTATATTACAGTGCATTATTGCAAGTTTACTGCAGTATATTGCAGTGCATTATTGCAGGTTTACCGCAGTATATTGCAGTGAGATATTGCAGGTTTGCCGCAGTATATTGCAGTGCATTATTGCAGGTTTACCGCAGTATATTACAGTGCATTATTGCAGGTTTACCGCAGTATATTGCAGTGCATTATTGCAGTGCATTATTGCAGGTTCACCACAGTATATTGCAGTGCATTATTGCAGGTTTACCGCAGTATATTACAGTGCATTATTGCAAGTTTACCGCAGTATATTGCAGTGCATTATTGCAGGTTTACCGCAGTATATTGCAGTGCATTATTGCAGGTTTACCGCAGTATATTACAGTGCATTATTCCAAGTTTACCGCAGTATATTTCAGAGCATTATTGCAGATTTACCGCAGTATATTGCAGTGAGATATTGCAGGTTTACCGCAGTATATTGCAGTGCATTATTGCAGGTTTACCGCAGTATATTACAGTGCATTATTGCAGGATTACTGCAGTATATTGCAGTGCATTATTGCAGTGAATTATTGCAGGTTTACCACAGTATATTGCAGTGCATTATTGCAGGTTTACCACAGTATATTACAGTGCATTATTGCAGGTTTACCGCAGTATATTGCAGTGCATTATTGCAGTGAATTATTGCAGGTTTACCACAGTATATTACAGTGCATTATTGCAAGTTTACTGCAGTATATTGCAGTGCATTATTCCAGGTTTACCGCAGTATATTGCAGTGCATTATTGCAGGTTTACCGCAGTATATTACAGTGAGATATTGCAGGTTTACCGCAGTATATTGCAGTGCATTATTGCAGGTTTACCGCAGTATATTGCAGTGCATTATTGCAGGTTTACTGCAGTATATTGCAGTGCATTATTGCAGGTTTACTGCAGTATATTGCAGTGCATTATTGCAGGTTTACCGCAGTATATTACAGTGCATTATTGCAGGTTTACCGCAGTATATTGCAGTGCATTATTGCAGTGAATTATTGCAGGTTTACCACAGTATATTACAGTGCATTATTGCAAGTTTACTGCAGTATATTGCAGTGCATTATTCCAGGTTTACCGCAGTATATTGCAGTGCATTATTGCAGGTTTACCGCAGTATATTACAGTGAGATATTGCAGGTTTACCGCAGTATATTGCAGTGCATTATTGCAGGTTTACCGCAGTATATTGCAGTGCATTATTGCAGGTTTACTGCAGTATATTGCAGTGCATTATTGCAGGTTTACCACAGTATATAGCAGTGCATTATTGCAGGTTTACTGCAGTATATTACAGTGCATTATTGCAAGTTTACCGCAGTAAATTGCAGTGCATTATTGCAGGTTTACCGCAGTATATTGCAGTGAGATATTGCAGGTTTACCGCAGTATATTGCAGTGTATTATTGCAGGTTTACCGCAGTATATTACAGTGCATTATTGCAGGATTACTGCAGTATATTGCAGTGCATTATTGCAGTGAATTATTGCAGGTTTACCACAGTATATTGCAGTGCATTATTGCAGGTTTACCACAGTATATTACAGTGCATTATTGCAGGTTTACCGCAGTATATTGCAGTGCATTATTGCAGTGAATTATTGCAGGTTTACCACAGTATATTGCAGTGCATTATTGCAGGTTTACCGCAGTATATTGCAGTGCATTATTGCAGGTTTACCGCAGTATATTACAGTGCATTATTGCAGGTTTACCGCAGTATATTACAGTGCATTATTGCAAGTTTACCGCAGTATATTGCAGTGCATTATTGCAGGTTTACTGCAGTATATTGCAGTGCATTATTGCAGGTTTACTGCAGTATATTGCAGTGCATTATTGCAGGTTTACGGCAGTATATTGCAGTGCATTATTGCAGGTTTACTGCAGTATATTGCAGTGCATTATTGCAGGTTTACCGCAGTATATTGCAGTGAGATATTGCAGGTTTACCGCAGTATATTGTAGTGCATTATTGCAGGTTTACCGCAGTATATTACAGTGCATTATTGCAGGTTTACCGCAGTATATTGCAGTGCATTATTGCAGTGCATTATTGCAGGTTTACCACAGTATATTGAAGTGCATTATTGCAGGTTTACCGCAGTATATTACAGTGCATTATTGCAAGTTTACCGCAGTATATTGCAGTGCATTATTGCAGGTTTACCGCAGTATATTGCAGTGAGATATTGCAGGTTTACCGCAGTATATTGCAGTGCATTATTGCAGGTTTACCGCAGTATATTGCAGTGCATTATTGCAGGTTTACCGCAGTATATTACAGTGCATTTTTGCAAGTTTACCGCAGTATATTGCAGTGCATTATTGCAGGTTTACTGCAGTATATTGCAGTGCATTATTGCAGGTTTACGGCAGTATATTGCAGTGCATTATTGCAGGTTTACTGCAGTATATTGCAGTGCATTATTGCAGGTTTACTGCAGTATATTGCAGTGCATTATTGCAGGTTTACGGCAGTATATTGCAGTGCATTATTGCAGGTTTACTGCAGTATATTGCAGTGCATTATTGCAGGTTTACCGCAGTATATTGCAGTGAGATATTGCAGGTTTACCGCAGTATATTGTAGTGCATTATTGCAGGTTTACCGCAGTATATTACAGTGCATTATTGCAGGTTTACCGCAGTATATTGCAGTGCATTATTGCAGTGCATTATTGCAGGTTTACCACAGTATATTGAAGTGCATTATTGCAGGTTTACCGCAGTATATTACAGTGCATTATTGCAAGTTTACCGCAGTATATTGCAGTGCATTATTGCAGGTTTACCGCAGTATATTGCAGTGAGATATTGCAGGTTTACCGCAGTATATTGCAGTGCATTATTGCAGGTTTACTGCAGTATATTGCAGTGCATTATTGCAGGTTTACTGCAGTATATTGCAGTGCATTATTGCAGGTTTACGGCAGTATATTGCAGTGCATTATTGCAGGTTTACTGCAGTATATTGCAGTGCATTATTGCAGGTTTACCGCAGTATATTGCAGTGAGATATTGCAGGTTTACCGCAGTATATTGTAGTGCATTATTGCAGGTTTACCGCAGTATATTACAGTGCATTATTGCAGGTTTACCGCAGTATATTGCAGTGCATTATTGCAGTGCATTATTGCAGGTTTACCACAGTATATTGCAGTGAGATATTGCAGGTTTGCCGCAGTATATTGCAGTGCATTATTGCAGGTTTACCGCAGTATATTACAGTGCATTATTGCAGGTTTACCGCAGTATATTGCAGTGCATTATTGCAGTGCATTATTGCAGGTTCACCACAGTATATTGCAGTGCATTATTGCAGGTTTACCGCAGTATATTACAGTGCATTATTGCAAGTTTACCGCAGTATATTGCAGTGCATTATTGCAGGTTTACCGCAGTATACTGCAGTGAGATATTGCAGGTTTACCGCAGTATATTGCAGTGCATTATTGCAGGTTTACCGCAGTATATTACAGTGCATTATTGCAGGATTACTGCAGTATATTGCAGTGCATTATTGCAGTGAATTATTGCAGGTTTACCACAGTATATTGCAGTGCATTATTGCAGGTTTACCACAGTATATTACAGTGCATTATTGCAGGTTTACCACAGTATATTACAGTGCATTATTGCAAGTTTACCGCAGTATATTGCAGTGCATTATTGCAGGTTTACCGCAGTATACTGCAGTGAGATATTGCAGGTTTACCGCAGTATATTGCAGTGCATTATTGCAGGTTTACCGCAGTATATTACAGTGCATTATTGCAGGATTACTGCAGTATATTGCAGTGCATTATTGCAGTGAATTATTGCAGGTTTACCACAGTATATTGCAGTGCATTATTGCAGGTTTACCACAGTATATTACAGTGCATTATTGCAGGTTTACCACAGTATATTGCAGTGCATTATTGCAGGTTTACCACAGTATATTACAGTGCATTATTGCAGGTTTACCACAGTATATTGCAGTGCATTATTGCAGGTTTACTGCAGTATATTGCAGTGCATTATTGCAGGTTTACCGCAGTATATTGCAGTGAGATATTGCAGGTTTACCGCAGTATATTGCAGTGCATTATTGCAGGTTTACCGCAGTATATTACAGTGCATTATTGCAGGTTTATCGCAGTATATTACAGTGCATTATTGCAGGTTTACCGCAGTATATTGCAGTGCATTATTGCAGTGCATTATTGCAGGTTTACGGCAGTATATTGCAGTGCATTATTGCAGGTTTACGGCAGTATATTGCAGTGCATTATTGCAGGTTTACGGCAGTATATTGCAGTGCATTATTGCAGGTTTACCGCAGTATATTGTAGTGCATTATTGCAGGTTTACCACAGTATATTGCAGTATATTATTGCAGGTTTACCACAGTATATTGCAGTGAGATATTGCAGGTTTACCGCAGTATATTGCAGTGCATTATTGCAGGTTTACCGCAGTATATTGCAGTGCATTATTGCAGGTTTACCGCAGTATATTGCAGTGCATTATTGCAGGTTTACGGCAGTATATTGTAGTGCATTATTGCAGGTTTACCACAGTATATTGCAGTGCATTATTGCAGGTTTACCACAGTATATAGCAGTGCATTATTGCAGGTTTACCGCAGTATATTACAGTGCATTATTGCAAGTTTACCGCAGTAAATTGCAGTGCATTATTGCAGGTTTACCGCAGTATATTGCAGTGAGATATTGCAGGTTTACCGCAGTATATTGCAGTGCATTATTGCAGGTTTACCGCAGTATATTACAGTGCATTATTGCAGGATTACTGCAGTATATTGCAGTGCATTATTGCAGTGAATTATTGCAGGTTTACCACAGTATATTGCAGTGCATTATTGCAGGTTTACCACAGTATATTACAGTGCATTATTGCAGGTTTACCGCAGTATATTGCAGTGCATTATTGCAGTGAATTATTGCAGGTTTACCGCAGTATATTGCAGTGCATTATTGCAGGTTTACCGCAGTATATTACAGTGCATTATTGCAGGTTTACCGCAGTATATTGCAGTGCATTATTGCAGTGCATTATTGCAGGTTTACGGCAGTATATTGCAGTGCATTATTGCAGGTTTACGGCAGTATATTGCAGTGCATTATTGCAGGTTTACGGCAGTATATTGCAGTGCATTATTGCAGGTTTACCGCAGTATATTGTAGTGCATTATTGCAGGTTTACCACAGTATATTGCAGTATATTATTGCAGGTTTACCGCAGTATATTGCAGTGAGATATTGCAGGTTTACCGCAGTATATTGCAGTGCATTATTGCAGGTTTACCGCAGTATATTGCAGTGCATTATTGCAGGTTTACCGCAGTATATTGCAGTGCATTATTGCAGGTTTACGGCAGTATATTGTAGTGCATTATTGCAGGTTTACCACAGTATATTGCAGTGCATTATTGCAGGTTTACCACAGTATATAGCAGTGCATTATTGCAGGTTTACCGCAGTATATTACAGTGCATTATTGCAAGTTTACCGCAGTAAATTGCAGTGCATTATTGCAGGTTTACCGCAGTATATTGCAGTGAGATATTGCAGGTTTACCGCAGTATATTGCAGTGCATTATTGCAGGTTTACCGCAGTATATTACAGTGCATTATTGCAGGATTACTGCAGTATATTGCAGTGCATTATTGCAGTGAATTATTGCAGGTTTACCACAGTATATTGCAGTGCATTATTGCAGGTTTACCGCAGTATATTACAGTGCATTATTGCAAGTTTACCGCAATATATTGCAGTGCATTATTGCACGTTTACCACAGTATATTGCAGTGAGATATTGCAGGTTTACCGCAGTATATTGCAGTGCATTATTGCAGGTTTACCGCAGTATATTACAGTGCATTATTGCAAGTTTACCGCAGTATATTGCAGTGCATTATTGCAGGTTTACCGCAGTATATTACAGTGCATTATTGCAAGTTTACCGCAGTATATTGCAGTGCATTATTGCAGGTTTACCGCAGTATATTACAGTGCATTATTGCAAGTTTACCGCAGTATATTGCAGTGCATTATTGCAGGTTTACCGCAGTATATTGCAGTGCATTATTGCAGGTTTACGGCAGTATATTGCAGTGCATTATTGCAGGTTTACTGCAGTATATTGCAGTGCATTATTGCAGGTTTACGGCAGTATATTGCAGTGCATTATTGCTGGTTTACGGCAGTATATTGCAGTGCATTATTGCAGGTTTACGGCAGTATATTGCAGTGCATTATTGCAGGTTTACCGTAGTATATTACAGTGCATTATTGCAAGTTTACCGCAGTATATTGCAGTGCATTATTGCAGGTTTACCGCAGTATATTGCAGTGAGATATTGCAGGTTTACCGCAGTATATTGCAGTGCATTATTGCAGGTTTACCGCAGTATATTACAGTGCATTATTGCAGGTTTACCGCAGTATATTGCAGTGCATTATTGCAGTGCATTATTGCAGGTTTACCACAGTATATTGCAGTGCATTATTGCAGGTTTACCACAGTATATTGCAGTGCATTATTGCAGGTTTACCGCAGTATATTACAGTGCATTATTGCAAGTTTACCGCAATATATTGCAGTGCATTATTGCACGTTTACCACAGTATATTGCAGTGAGATATTGCAGGTTTACCGCAGTATATTGCAGTGCATTATTGCAGGTTTACCGCAGTATATTACAGTGCATTATTGCAAGTTTACCGCAGTATATTGCAGTGCATTATTGCAGGTTTACCGCAGTATATTACAGTGCATTATTGCAAGTTTACCGCAGTATATTGCAGTGCATTATTGCAGGTTTACCGCAGTATATTACAGTGCATTATTGCAAGTTTACCGCAGTATATTGCAGTGCATTATTGCAGGTTTACCGCAGTATATTGCAGTGCATTATTGCAGGTTTACGGCAGTATATTGCAGTGCATTATTGCAGGTTTACTGCAGTATATTGCAGTGCATTATTGCAGGTTTACGGCAGTATATTGCAGTGCATTATTGCTGGTTTACGGCAGTATATTGCAGTGCATTATTGCAGGTTTACGGCAGTATATTGCAGTGCATTATTGCAGGTTTACCGCAGTATATTACAGTGCATTATTGCAAGTTTACCGCAGTATATTGCAGTGCATTATTGCAGGTTTACCGCAGTATATTGCAGTGAGATATTGCAGGTTTACCGCAGTATATTGCAGTGCATTATTGCAGGTTTACCGCAGTATATTGCAGTGCATTATTGCAGGTTTACCGCAGTATATTACAGTGCATTATTGCAAGTTTACCGCAGTATATTGCAGTGCATTATTGCAGGTTTACCACAGTATATTGCAGTGCATTATTGCAGGTTTACCGCAGTATATTACAGTGCATTATTGCAAGTTTACCGCAGTATATTGCAGTGCATTATTGCAGGTTTACCGCAGTATATTGCAGTGCATTATTGCAGGTTTACCGCAGTATATTGCAGTGCATTATTGCAGGTTTACTGCAGTATATTGCAGTGCATTATTGCAGGTTTACGGCAGTATATTGCAGTGCATTATTGCTGGTTTACGGCAGTATATTGCAGTGCATTATTGCAGGTTTACCGCAGTATATTGTAGTGCATTATTGCAGGTTTACCACAGTATATTGCAGTGCATTATTGCAGGTTTAGCGCAGTATATTACAGTGCATTATTGCAGGTTTACCGCAGTATATTGCAGTGCATTATTGCAGTGCATTATTGCAGGTTTACCACAGTATATTGCAGTGCATTATTGCAGGTTTACCACAGTATATTGCAGTGCATTATTGCAGGTTTACCGCAGTATATTACAGTGCATTATTGCAAGTTTACCGCAATATATTGCAGTGCATTATTGCATGTTTACCACAGTATATTGCAGTGAGATATTGCAGGTTTACCGCAGTATATTGCAGTGCATTATTGCAGTGCATTATTGCAGGTTTACCACAGTATATTGCAGTGCATTATTGCAGGTTTACCACAGTATATTGCAGTGCATTATTGCAGGTTACCGCAGTATATTACAGTGCATTATTGCAAGTTTACCGCAATATATTGCAGTGCATTATTGCACGTTTACCACAGTATATTGCAGTGAGATATTGCAGGTTTACCGCAGTATATTGCAGTGCATTATTGCAGGTTTACCGCAGTATATTACAGTGCATTATTGCAAGTTTACCGCAGTATATTGCAGTGCATTATTGCAGGTTTACCGCAGTATATTACAGTGCATTATTGCAAGTTTACCGCAGTATATTGCAGTGCATTATTGCAGGTTTACCGCAGTATATTGCAGTGCATTATTGCAGGTTTACAGCAGTATATTGCAGTGCATTATTGCAGGTTTACTGCAGTATATTGCAGTGCATTATTGCAGGTTTACCGCAGTATATTGCAGTGCATTATTGCAGTGCATTATTGCAGGTTTACCACAGTATATTGCAGTGCATTATTGCAGGTTTACCACAGTATATTGCAGTGCATTATTGCAGGTTTACCGCAGTATATTACAGTGCATTATTGCAAGTTTACCGCAATATATTGCAGTGCATTATTGCACGTTTACCACAGTATATTGCAGTGAGATATTGCAGGTTTACCGCAGTATATTGCAGTGCATTATTGCAGGTTTACCGCAGTATATTACAGTGCATTATTGCAAGTTTACCGCAGTATATTGCAGTGCATTATTGCAGGTTTACCGCAGTATATTGCAGTGCATTATTGCAGGTTTACCACAGTATATTGAAGTGCATTATTGCAGGTTTACCGCAGTATATTACAGTGCATTATTGCAAGTTTACCGCAATATATTGCAGTGCATTATTGCACGTTTACCACAGTATATTGCAGTGAGATATTGCAGGTTTACCGCAGTATATTGCAGTGCATTATTGCAGGTTTACCGCAGTATATTACAGTGCATTATTGCAAGTTTACCGCAGTATATCGCAGTGCATTATTGCAGGTTTACCGCAGTATATTGCAGTGAGATATTGCAGGTTTACCGCAGTATATTGCAGTGCATTATTGCAGGTTTACCGCAGTATATTGCAGTGCATTATTGCAGGTTTACCGCAGTATATTACAGTGCATTATTGCAAGTTTACCGCAGTATATTGCAGTGCATTATTGCAGGTTTACCACAGTATATTGCAGTGCATTATTGCAGGTTTACCGCAGTATATTACAGTGCATTATTGCAAGTTTACCGCAGTATATTGCAGTGCATTATTGCAGGTTTACCGCAGTATATTGCAGTGCATTATTGCAGGTTTACCGCAGTATATTGCAGTGCATTATTGCAGGTTTACTGCAGTATATTGCAGTGCATTATTGCAGGTTTACGGCAGTATATTGCAGTGCATTATTGCTGGTTTACGGCAGTATATTGCAGTGCATTATTGCAGGTTTACCGCAGTATATTACAGTGCATTATTGCAAGTTTACCGCAGTATATTTCAGTGCATTATTGCAGGTTTACCGCAGTATATTGCAGTGAGATATTGCAGGTTTACCGCAGTATATTGCAGTGCATTATTGCAGGTTTACCGCAGTATATTGCAGTGAGATATTGCAGGTTTACCGCAGTATATTACAGTGCATTATTGCAAGTTTACCGCAGTATATTACAGTGCATTATTGCAGGTTTACCGCAGTATATTGCAGTGCATTATTGCAGGTTTACCGCAGTATATTGCAGTGCATTATTGCAGGTTTACCGCAGTATATTGCAGTGCATTATTGCAGGTTTACCGCAGTATATTGCAGTGCATTATTGCAGGTTTACCACAGTATATTGCAGTGCATTACTGCAGGTTTAGCGCAGTATATTACAGTGCATTATTGCAGGTTTACCGCAGTATATTGCAGTGCATTATTGCAGTGCATTATTGCAGGTTTACCACAGTATATTGCAGTGCATTATTGCAGGTTTACCACAGTATATTGCAGTGCATTATTGCAGGTTTACCGCAGTATATTACAGTGCATTATTGCAAGTTTACCGCAATATATTGCAGTGCATTATTGCAGGTTTACCGCAGTATATTGCAGTGCATTATTGCAGGTTTACCACAGTATATTGCAGTGCATTATTGCAGGTTTACAGCAGTATATTACAGTGCATTATTGCAAGTTTACCGCAGTATATTGCAGTGCATTATTGCAGGTTTACTGCAGTATATTGCAGTGCATTATTGCAGGTTTACCGCAGTATATTGCAGTGCATTATTGCAGGTTTACCACAGTATATTGCAGTGCATTATTGCAGGTTTACTGCAGTATATTGCAGTGCATTATTGCAGGTTTACCACAGTATATTGCAGTGCATTATTGCAGGTTTACCGCAGTATATTGCAGTGCATTATTGCAGGTTTACCACAGTATATTGCAGTGCATTATTGCAGGTTTACCGCAGTATATTGCAGTGAGATATTGCAGGTTTACCGCAGTATATTGCAGTGCATTATTGCAGGTTTACCGCAGTATATTGCAGTGCATTATTGCAGGTTTACGGCAGTATATTGCAGTGCATTATTGCAGGTTTACGGCAGTATATTGCAGTGCATTATTGCAGGTTTACCGCAGTATATTGCAGTGCATTATTGCAGGTTTACCACAGTATATTGCAGTGCATTATTGCAGGTTTACCACAGTATATTGCAGTGCATTATTGCAGGTTTACCGCAGTATATTGCAGTGCATTATTGCAGGTTTACCACAGTATATTGCAGTGCATTATTGCAGGTTTGCCGCAGTATATTGCAGTGCATTATTGCAGGTTTACCACAGTATATTGCAGTGCATTATTGCAGGTTTACCGCAGTATATTGCAGTGAGATATTGCAGGTTTACCGTAGTATATTGCAGTGCATTATTGCAGGTTTACCGCAGTATATTGCAGTGCATTATTTCAGGTTTACGGCAGTATATTGCAGTGCATTATTGCAGGTTTACCGCAGTATATTACAGTGCATTATTGCAAGTTTACTGCAGTATATTTCAGTGCATTATTGCAGATTTACTGCAGTATATTGCAGTGAGATATTGCAGGTTTACCGCAGTATATTGCAGTGCATTATTGCAGGTTTACCGCAGTATATTGCAGTGCATTATTCCAGGTTTACCACAGTATATTGCAGTGCATTATTGCAGTGCATTATTGCAGGTTTACCACAGTATATTACAGTGCATTATTGCAAGTTTACCACAGTATATTGCAGTACATTATTGCAGGTTTACCGCAGTATATTGCAGTGAGATATTGCAGGCTTACCGCAGTATATTGCAGTGCATTATTGCAGGTTTACCGCAGTATATTGCAGTGCATTATTGCAGGTTTACCGCAGTATATTGCAGTGAGATATTGCAGGTTTACCACAGTATTTTGCAGTGTGCTATCACAGGTTTACCGCAGTATATTTCAGTGAGTTATTGTAGGTTTATCGCAGTGTGCTATCGCAGGTTTACCGCAGTATATGGCAGTGCACTATTGAAGGTTTTTACGCAGTATAGACATAGGCTTTCTTTATTTCTTAAGCAATGGCTGGTGAGCCAGTCTGTATGATGAGGCCACAATGTAGTGCATGGGGAACAAGATTAGAGATTTATTTTTTTTTTGGATACATTCTGGTATCTCTTCTGCAGACATTGAATAGAAGTAAAAGGTTTGGATAAATTGTAGTTTGGGTGACGGTGGGGCCTTCACACCGTTAACCCTGTAGAGGTAAGCTTGATGAAAGCAAGAATTGGCCTTGCTGTCAAAAAATAAAACTTCTCTAAGGCCAATGCCTACTCTTCCGTGCAGGCTGACAAATTCTTACTTCTTATATAGCATACTCTTGGGAATATAGATATGTAGAATATAGATATATAGTGGCAATTTGGAGAAAACATATAAATAAATAAATATGTATACACACAGTATATACACTATAGGACAAGGCTATAGAACACACCCAATTAACTTTCTTAACTCAGAGGGGAGGTTAATCGTTAATCAAATTATTATGTTTCCTAATTTGTGTTCGGGATTCGTATTCAGAATTCTGTTTATGTCTTTTTCATATTTACCAATTCTGATTTTTTTTTTTTAAACGTTCAAATCAATACATTTCGAATTGAAAACTTTAGATTTTTTTTTCAATTAGAATATTGCAAAGTGAACAAACAAATGAAAAATGTTCATCAAATGATTACATTGACTCTTTGGCTTCACAAAAACAGCATTATTTGTAAATGGTACTCTAATAACACACACGGTCTTTGATTTCAGTAATATTACAGCCAGAATTCTACTGGAGTTCGATGTAAAATTAGATTTGAAGTCCAAATTTCCGAAATTCGGACAAATTTAGTTTCATTATTCTGAACATTTCGGTAAAATTTTGTTTATTCTGTAAATTCGGGTGTTCGGATATATCCGAACAACGAAAAAATTTGTCCGAATATTAATTCTGAACGAAACAAACTGCACATGTCTAGGGAGGTGTTCTGTAGTCCTAATAGAAATACAGCACATGTAGAAAGTGGAAAATAGCAGATATCATATTTCTGGCAGGATCAACTGGAATTTTTTTTAGGCGCTAATTAAACAGATATCACACTTTCAATGGTGTATTTAACAGACCAAAAAGGAGTAAATAAAAGAATACTATTGGTTACACACCCTAAATGGATACTAAACATTATTTTTTGGGCATTCCTGCCCCCCCCCCCCTCAGTATTCATCAATGATCAAATCTACAACCTACCTGGTTTCATCTCCAGATTTTCAGCTCCCCTCATTGCACACTGCAGACAAAACACAATTCTAGGCGTTGTATAATCTTCACCCTCAATATCTGTTGATGTTATATTTAGATACTTCCAAAGATAAGGTGTTGCCACATACTGCATTTTTAGGAACTTAAAATGCCACAATAAAGAGGAAGTGTATGGAGTCCTGTGATGTTCTGTAGATTATTACTGCACAAAAATGCGTCCCTGGACATGAACAGGATATTTAATCTCAGTGGTTTATGGACTCTGATTGGTTTATAATATGTTTGTTTGCATTATTAATCATAAAAATCAACATTTGAGCTGGACGAGAATCGTTTGTTTATGTGTGGACCATCAATGAAACTGATCAGACACTGATTATGGTGAAGGATGTGGGAGGAGAGAGAGGAAAGGTAAATTGTCATAGAGCACTGGGAGTGAGTATAACTACACCGGCCATACCCATAGTTGGCAACAGTCCCAAAATGTCCGGGACGCTCACGGATTTTCAAAAGGTGTCCCAACATCACCTTGTCACGGGTTGGGTCCTGGAAATCAAGATCAGTCACGAGCGACTATGGTGCATTCACATCGAAAGCTCTGTGTGCTGCTGGGTCGGTACGCTGCACTCAGAACACATTCGGCACACTGGGGACAGAGATCCTTTCCTCAGTAGCCGAGCAGCAGGCTCTATTGGCTCTATGTACATTATGGGAGGTGGAGCCTGCTGAGAGGCTCACAGTGATTGGGCTGTACTTGGGGAGGGGGCGTGGCTGTGCATCTGGACTTCAGGAGCTAGATACGTGCCACTGTCATGTTAACTGATTAAATAAATTTGCGCTACAGAATCCTCCCTATCCTCATCTCTTGTGGTGAAGCTGGTATCAATACGTTATAAAAATATCACTGAATGTTTTTTGGAAATTCGGATGTATCCAAATTTTTATATACCGCAGGAACCGTTTTGGGGCTGGCTCTCCCTGTTCCAGCATTACTGCACACCAGTACACAAAGCAAGGTCCATAAAGACATGGATGGGGGAGTTTGGGGTGGAGGAACTTGACTGGCCTGCACCTCAACCCAATAGAACACCTTTGGGAGGAATTTGATCGGAGACTGCAAGCCAGGCCTCTCGTCCAACATCAATGCCTGACCTCACAAATGCGCTTCTGGAAGAATGGTCAAATATTCCCATAGACACACTGCTAAACCTTGTGGACAGTCTTCCCAGAAGAGTTGAAGCTGTTATAGCTGCAAAAGGCGGGCCAAGGTAATATTGAACCCTACGGACTAAGACTGGGATGCCATTAAAGTTCATGTGTGTGTAAAGCCTGGTGTCCCAATACTTTTGACAAGATTGCGCGTGTGTGTGTGTGTGTGTGTGTGTGTGTGTGTGTGTGTGTGTGTGTGTGTGTGTATATATTATGGGGAAATTAATTGTTTGATCCCCTGCAGATTTTGTAAGTTTGCCTACCTTCAAAGAAATGAAGGGTCTACCATTTTTATCATAGGTGTATTTTAAATGAAAGAGACAGAATATCAACCAAAAATCCCCAAAAAAAACACATGACTAAAAAAAATGTTATGAATGGAGATGCAGTTCAGTGACTAAAGTAAGTGTTTGATCCCCAAACAAAACATTACTTAGTACTTGGTGGAGAAACCCTTGTTGACAAGCACAGAGGAAAGACATTTCTTGTAGTTTGCACACATCTCAGGAGAGATTTTGGTCCACTCTTCTTTATGGATCTTCTCTAAATCCTTAAAGTTTCTTGGCTGTTGCCAAGCCAAAGTTTGGCAACTCAAAGTTTCAGCTCCCTCCATAAATTTTCTATAGGATTATGGTCTGGAGACTTGCTTGGCCCCTCCATGACCATAATGTGCTTCTTCTTGAGCCACTCCTTTGTGACCTTGGAGGTATGTTTTGGGTCATTGTCATGCTGGAAGACCCATCCATGACCCATCTTCAGTGTTCTGGCTGAGGGAAGAAGGTTCTGATCCAAGATTTTTCAATACAGTTCCCCGTCCATTGACGCCACAATGTGGAAAAGTCAGTCTGTACCTTTAGCAGCAAAACAGCCCCAAAGCATCATGTTTCCACCTCTGTGCTTGACTGTAGGGATGGTTTTCTTATGGTCAGAAGGTGAGTCCCCCTCCTCAAGAAGTCACATTTACTGTACGGTCATGGATTGGGAGAAAGTGCGGTGGTCAGAGGAGACCATAATTTAGCTCATTGGCATTAACTCAACTCGCCATGTTTGGAGGAAGAAAAATTATGATTATGACCCTACGAACACCATCCCTATCGGCATACACGGAGGTGGAAACATAATGCTTTGGGCCTGTTTCTCTGCTAAAAGTACAGGCCGACTTTGCCACATTAAGGGGCCAATGGACGGGGAACTGTATTGTAAAATCTTGGATGAGAACCTTCTTCCCTCAGCCAGAACACTGAATGTGGGTCGTGGATGGGTCTTCCAGCATGACAATGACCAAGGCAACAAAGGAGTGACTCGAGAAGAAGCACATTAAAGTCAATGACAGTTTCCAGACCTTAATCTTATAGAAAATGTATGGAGGGAACTGAAACTTCGAGTTGAAGCTATTATCGCTGCAAAGGGTGGGCCAACTCAATAAAGATAAGAAAACCACAGTGTAGCGCTAAAATTATATAAACAATTCATATGCATAAAAAAGGAATACAAAATGAATACTGGAGGAATATATAGTCCCACAGCTATTGTGCAATATAGTGAGAATTAATCTTTATATCATAAATACTAGAGAAGGACTTCTATCAGTTCTACCAACAAAAAACTGTCCCCTTACCGTGTTGGATATAAAAATAGGTAGTGAAATCTTCTCATAAGAAATCCCAAAATATAGAGAGGGGAAAAGATAAAAACCAGCAACAGCAATCAATGTGACTGAAGCGATGTCTGTGAACAATCTTCTATAAACATAAGATGGGTACTCTTACCAGTGGTGTTGGACCCACTTGTCATACGACAGTGGGTCAGTAAGGCTTGTAATCACAGCAGGTTCCAATCAGGCTTTAACCGGATGAATCCTCGCTCCTTAATTCACCGTCCCCGGGGGGGGGGCGTGGCTTAGCAGATGGCGGTGTAACGTGAGCGCTGACTCTTCCCCTCCAGCGTCCCGCTTGAGAAGCCGATGGCAGCCCACAGTTTGTGAACCCGTACGGATGTTACGACCGTTGACCTGCTGAGAGAAGCTGTGGTCCTTGTTGTGTCCCCGCTGAGCGCTCCTACTGTTTGTTCACAGTGCTTGCCGAGATTCCGCTGAACCCGCTGTGCCTTTGGCATCCGTGCTGTGCTGTGTTGCGCTACCTTCCCCCCTGCTGGGAATTGATCTGGTCGGTGCGGAGGGCGGACGGACGGCTCGGCAGTGGAGCAGAGGAGGTAGTGGAGGAGATGAAGGAGCAGCTGTGAGAGAGAGCGGAGGCGGAGGTGGACGCGAATGTCACTGTGAGAAGCCAGCCCTGGGAGCAACAGGGCTGCTAGTGCTGCTAGTGCTTCATCTCTCTGCCTAGACCCATCCTACCCCTTGCTACCCATTCCGCCCATTGTAAAGATAGGAGCCCTGGGAGAATTCAGAGAAAGCAAGCTGACTGATGGAATCTGCAGGTTTGGAGGCACAGAATTGTAAGAAGTACACGGAAGTACATGGAGAGGTGAGCCTATGTTAAACTGTTGGAGAAGTGCTGAACGTACACTATCTCATATACTGAATTAAAGCGGAGGTCCACCCTAAAGTGGACCTTCCGCTCATCGGAACCCTCCCCCCCTCCGGCGCCACAATTGGCACCTTTCAGGGGGGAGGGGGGGTGCAGGTACCTGTACAGTACAGGTATCTGCACCCACTTCCGGGATAGCTCTCTGCGGAAAGGGGCGTAGATTACGCCCCGTTTCCGAAAGTCCCCCACTGCCTGCTGGGAAACACACAGCTCCCAGAGGCAGCGGGTCCATCCTTATTGCGCAGCGCGACTCGCGCATGCGCAGTAGGGAACCGGGAAATGAAGCCGAAAGGCTCCACTTCCTGATTCCCATACCCAAGATGGTGGCGGCAGCACCCGAGAGACGATCGAGAGATCGGCTTCGGGTGCCGACATTGCGGGCGCGCTGGACAGGTAAGTGGCACTATTTTAAAAGTCAGCAGCTGCAGTATTTGTAGCTGCTGGCTTTTAAAAAAAAAAAAAAACGCGGATTCCCGGTGGACTCTCGCTTTAAGACTGAGTTAAGACTGTTAAAGAAGCCTATGGTGAAGCCTTTGCTAAAAAAAAAACTGTTGGAGAGTGCTGTATCTACACTATTCTATATACAGGGCTAATACTGATATATAGGGCACTGTTTTTTCCCCCCACTCTCCTCACTATTGATATCTAAATCTGGAATTTGCCTCCTCACTGGGGATGCACAGTACAAGGAGAAAAAGAGAGGAAAAAACTGCGCAAAAGGAGTTAGCCCAACAGGACATTAAAGGTTTTTTTCCGTATACACGAGCAGCAACAGCTCGGGCGTCCACGCTAGAGATTAGGGAGACAGCTGGTATTGAGATCCCAATGGCAGCACCTCGGATGAGTCTCCCATTATCACCAGATGCAGCATTGGACATAAATCAGGCGCGGGCAAGACCTGAAACGGGGTTAGAGGCGGGATGTCGGGGAATATTGGAGGAACCTTCAGGCGGTATGGATTTAAGATCAGTAATGCAAGCCCTCCCAACTCACCAAGAAATAGAGGCCCTGAGAAGAATTATGCAGGCTCTCCCAACGCGCCAAGAAATGGAAGCCCTGGTGTCCCGACTGGAGGAGGGACGCAGAAGGGAAATGCAGTCAATACAGTCAGAGGTACAGGCTTTAACAGAAAGGGTAAATGTGGAAACATCAGCTTTCAATAGTATAGAGGAAAGGGTGTCCAAATTAGAAAGAGAGCAGATAGCACAGACGTCCATTATACAACTAAAATTTGAAGCGGCTGAAGACCGAAGTAGGAGAAACAATCTCAGATTTAGAGGCATCCCCGAAAGTATTGAGGAGGATCATCTACACAGGACTGTGATCTCTATCTGCCATAACCTGGGGGTTAATATGGCCCCAGGTGAAATTGAATTTGACAGACTTCACAGAGCTCTAGGCCCACGCTCTATAGACTTATCCAGACCGAGGGATGTAATCGGGTGTCTACATAGATATGCTCACAGGGAGATGATTAGTCGGAAAGCATGGGATGTAGGCCCAATAGCTTATGAGGGCGCCAAGATCAGTATTCTACCGGACTTATCAAAAGCTACTCTACAGCGGAGGGCTCAACTGCGGCCAATACTGGAGAAAATAAAGTCCTCGGGGGGCACCTACCGATGGGGGTACCCAATCTCCCTGACGGTTAAAAGGGGAGGAGCCTCTTTTGTGTTTTCATCTCCACAGGATTTACCGGCTTTATTTTCCTTTTTGGAAGCCGATGGGTGTGAGGTGCAAGATTGGCTTCAGCCTATAAAGAAAAGACGTGTAAAAGAGGGGGCTTTAAGGACTGGTGGTGAAAAAGTCTTGATGGGTAGTAAAGAAGCAACTGCACAGCAAATAGCTGATGCGGGCTCCTTACCCTAGGTCAATGGGCTATAAGAGAATAAGGGTTATGTATATATATTGGGTGATACCTTCCCTATTGTTAAGGACCAGGGTATAGTATGACCCTGGATAATTTACTTTGCATAATATATATATATATATAGGACAATATAAAATAATATGTACACGATTGCCATGTTATCCCTCCCTCCCCCCTTAATTTTTCTTTCCTCCCCCCCTTTTTTTTTTGGGGGGGGGGGTAGACACAAATATTAGTTAATAAAATAAAAATTGGGTGTTCATTACTTACTCAATAAAATATGGAGATTTGATATCACTGATTTAGGGTTCACATGGATTTGGTCTGTTATAGGATTTGGGGGTAAAATGGTAGGGGTATGAGGGGAGGGGTGGGGATTTAGGAGGGTAGGTGGGCAGAAGGGGGGGCGATATAAAGATTGTAACTACAATATACACTAAAATGTATACACTAAAAATATACACTTATTTTGGGTTAAGGGGATAAGGATTGGGATAACCTAATAGACATGAAAGGATATTTTTTTTTTCTTCTCTATAAGGAAAGGGAAAAGGAATGTTTTTTTTGTTTTTGTAAGGGGTTGGGGAGAGGAAAGGGGTTTTGTCCCTAAATAGTAGGGTATGGTTCGTGGTCTGACCTGGGGGACTATAGATGGACCTGAATTGGAATACATGGTAAGGGTATAGGAGAATCATATATATTGCGTGTTGTATAATATTGAATAGAGGGAGAGGGAACTGATGAGAAAAAACTGGATTACATTTTTGAAGTTGCCGGAATGGATGTTAATATAAAGGGACTATCTGGAGGGGGAGTAGCGTTGTATGTGCTCCGTATTTGCTATCTACCCGCCCATACCTTACACCTACGGGAAACTGAGAACCCATAGGTCGGTGTTGGGAAAATTTGAAAGATATTCCCCATAGGGGGGTCCTCTTTCTCCTTTGGTGTTTTTTTTTTTCTTTTCTCCCTTCTCCCTAGCCCAGACAAGATGGAGGGATTATGTGTAACATCACTTAATACCAGAGGACTTAATGTTCCCGAAAAACGTAAAATGCTATTAAATGATTTAAAACGCTCCAAAACTGATATTGGCATGGTACAAGAAACACACCTGAAGGAGGGAAATTTTCCCTACCTCCAAATTAGAAATTTTCCAAATGTTTACCATGCCATAAATCAAGAAGCTAAAACCAAGGGAGTGGCCATTTTAATTTCTAATCGAATAACGTGGTCCCTGTTGGATAAATGTCAAGAACCACAAGGAAGATATTTATTCCTTAAGGGGCTTATAGGAAATGTTAAAGTAACTCTTGCTACAGTTTACGCCCCAAATATACATCAAGATGGGCTTTTTAATAAAGCCCTATCAAAATTAATGGAATTTAAGGAAGGGATTCTTATTATTGGGGGGGACTTTAATGTCCCTCTAGATCCCAAACTAGACACTTCGAATGGGACATCTTCTGTTTCTGAAAAAATTAGGAAAAATATCCTTCGCAAATTAAACGAATTTCAATTGGTTGATGTATGGAGGGCTTTCCATGCAGATGAAAGGGATTATACATTCTTTTCAAACCCTCACGCACCGACTTCTTCTTACTATCTCAGCAAACATTATCGTTAGTACAGGACATACGTATAGGAAATATAACATGGTCTGACCATGCGCCAGTTACGATCAATATTTTTTTGAAGGAAGCTACACATAAGATGGATTGGAACTGGAAATTGAATGAAAGCCTCCTGCAACGTCCTGAAATCCGAAAAGAGATGGTTAAAGAAATCGATTCGTATTTTAAAATGAATGATAATGGAGAGACTGAAATGGGGATAGTGTGGGAAGCCCATAAAGTAGTAATTAGAGGAATTCTAAAAAAACATGGGTCCCAAATAAAGAGAGCTAGAGAAGAGGAAACAGGTAGACTATTGGAGAGAATAAGGGAGATGGAAATTCAACATAAGAGGTCAATGGAGAAGGACATGGGGATAGAATTAGCATATTTAAGAAGACAGTTATCTGATCTCCTTCGGTATAAGGCAAGGGCTATTTTACAACAAGAGAGGAGAGTAACATATGAATCAGGAGATAAATGTGGTAAAGTGTTAGCAAGGAAATTAAAAAAGCAACGACTCCGCTCATATATACCCTGTATTAGAACAAAAGGAAATCTTAAATCCTCACTACCGAAAGATATTGCAGAGGAATTCAGACAATATTATACTTCATTGTATAATCTTCCAGCTCCCTCCCATTCCTCTTCATCATTAGAAGAATATCTTGAATCTTCACATTTAGCGAGATTGTCATCTCTAGCGCGAAGAAAACTTGAGTTACCAATAACAACAGAAGAAGTAACTTCGGCAATAAAGATGCTGAGGCAAGGAAGGGCTCCGGGTCCAGATAGATTTACTCTGCAATATTTTAAACTAGTCCCCTATATGGTTAAAACATTTAACATACAAGGAAAAACCGTGCCCCCACCTGTAGAAGCATTAAGGGCACATATTGTACTTATTCCAAAAGAAGGAAAGGATCAATCAATATGCAGTAACTATCGTCCAATATCACCACTAAACACGGACTATAAAATATTCACAAAGATACTCGCATCTCGCCTACAGCCGTTTATGACGTAGTTGGTTCATTTGGACCAAGTGGGGTTTGTCCCCACACGTGAAGCTAGGGATAGTACAATTAAGGTCTTGAATTTAATTCAATATGCAAACCATAGGAAGTTGCCGAGTATCTTTGTCAATACAGACGCAGAAAAGGCCTTCGATAGGGTCAATTGGCCCTTTATGTTAGGAGTCTTGAAACAAATGGGCTTTGGTGATCGAATGTTGGACTGGATAGCAGGAATATATTCAAAGCCACAAGCATTGGTGAAGGTCAATGGGATAAACTCTGAAAATTTCCCAATATCTAATGGGACGCGTCAGGGATGTCCCCTGTCGCCTCTTTTATTTGCGTTGTCACTAGAACCTTTGTTAAATAGAATTAGACAGAACCCCGATATTAAAGGTATTCCCTTAGCGGATCAGGAATATAAACTTTCAGCATATGCAGATGATTTATTATTTTCACTAGTTTCTAGTCCACAAATATCACTACCCAATTTATTGGAGGAAATAGAGCGTTACGGAGCTCTGTCTAATTTTAAAATAAACTATAGCAAGTCGGAGGCGATGGGGATATCACTGGAGGGTTCCATTCAAAAAAATCTAGAGGACAATTTCAAGTTTAAATGGACAGCTACAGCGCTGAACTATCTAGGGATACAGATTCTACCTAACTTAATAGATGCATACGCATTGAACTTCCTACCCTTATTAAGGGAAATCAGTACAACGTTGAATGAATGGAGTAAATCCTCACACTCCTGGTTTGGGAGAAGTAATATCTTGAAAATGAACATAGTCCCCAAGTTTCTTTATCTGTTTCAGGCGCTACCAATCCGGATTCCACTGGCCTTTTTTAGTAAAATCCGAACAATTTTTATAAAGTTTATATGGGCAAGCAAGCGCCCTAGGATTAATAGGAAGCTACTAACAATGCCTAAAGACGCGGGTGGAATTGCAGCACCGGATTTATACAAATACTACCAGGCTACTCAGCTTGGTAGAATTGTGGACTGGTGCCGTCATAGAGACAGTAAAAGATGGGTCGCTATGGAACAACAAGTAAGCCCCATTCCTTTAGATAGAGCCATGTGGTGCGGCACGGCTATACCTCCTTTATTAAGAGTCCATCCTTTAATAGGACCTATGCTCCAGATGGGAGCTAAAGCCGTACGGATCCCCAGAATCTCAACAGCAAAATCTCCTTTATTTCCCATTCTTGGGAATCCACATTTCCTGCCCGGCCTGGAACCAGGAATATTTAGAAATTTAAGAGAGAAGGGATGTTTTCAGGCATCACATTTCTTGAGGTCTAAAAAATGGCCATCAATAGAAATGCTAATGCAATCAGGAGGACAATATGAATTACCCCTCTGGCAGGCGTTACAGGTTAAACATTTCTTGGACACTTTGGGATCGACTGAGGATTTTGATCGACCACTTACTAAGTTCGAAGAGTATTGTGAGAAGAAGGAGTCCCTTTCCCATATTATTTCTAAAATGAATGCCTTATTAATTTCTCCTTTGGAGGATATTGATATAATGAGTTTGGATAAATGGGAAAGAGATCTCGGACAAACCTTTACCCCGGGCCCAACGTCAGAAAATAATACATTTGACTTTTAAATCATCTAGATGTGTCAAGATACAGGAACTAAATTACAAAGTATTAATGTGTTGGTATTATACTCCATCACGAATGCATACTTTCTTTCCAGAGTCATCAGATAGATGTTGGAGGTGCGGTAAGGAGAGAGGCACTATTGTCCATATTTTTGGGTATTGCCCAGTGATTAGACAGTTTTGGGAAGAGGTTCGGAAAATCTCTCAATTGTTTACTGAATATTATCTTGAGGAAGACCCGGCCTTTTTTCTACTACAACGTACACATATCCCATTAGAGAGATACAAGAATTCAATGCTATGTCATCTGGTGAATGCAGCTAAAAGCTGCATCACCATTTGTTGGAAGAAAACGGGGGCACCGCGAATTTCGCAATGGTTAAACAAAGTAAGGAAAATTGGGATCATGGAGAATTTGATCCCTATGCCTCCCGAAGAAAGGGAAGCTATAGTACAAGTCTGGGCCCCATGGGAAATATTCTTACAGTCAGAGGAGGGGAAGATGTTGATTGGAGAGGAAACTGAGGATTAGATTAACTGGTCGAGTGATGTAAACCTTACCCTTTGGTGGGTGGGGCCGGTTTCCTCCCCTTCTCTCCCTCTTCCCTATCCTCTCTATGTTCCCCCCCTCCCCCCCCCTTTTTTTTTTCCAAGGGAGAAGGAAGAGAACCGCTATGGGGAATTGATATTGTATTGATATCGTATGGATGTTGTTTTGTTTAGAAAAATGGCAGGAATATATTATGTTGTTTTTTTTTACTGATGTTGTTTAATGGAACATGTGGTTACCAGAAAGTGTTTCTTATATGTAATTATTATTAACAACCTATGTTTTGTATTTTTGCAAAGAAATAAAGAATTATAAAAAAAAAAATGTGAGGGGTGTACTCACTTTTGTGAGATACTGTGTATATATATATGAAAAACATAAATATATTTATTTCACGTTTGCTGCAGTATATTGCAGTGCGTTATTGTAGGTTTACCGCAGTATATTTCAGTGCATTATTGCATGTTTAACACAGTATAGACATGGGCTGAACGACCCCCGGTTCAGTTTGCGGCAGAACTTTCGAACATCGAAAAAGTTCGAAACAGGATACTGAACCCCATTAAACTCTATGGGGCCCGAACTTGAAAAATCAAAAGTGCCCATTATGAAGGCTAAAAAAAAATTATATATATATATATATATATATATATATATATATAATGTTTGGGGGTTATGAGTAATTTTCTAAAAAAATATACATTTTTAGAAGGGAAATGCCAGAATTGACCTGGTGGGAAATAGTTAAAAAAAATAGTGTCCTGTGCATAAATAACAATGTGCAATAAAAGTGCCAACATTGTAAATAAATGAACTAATTCAATAAATAAATAGCTATGTACAGCGCCCTGCCACCCTCTCCCACCAGCCATGTCCTTCCAGCAATGCATAGAGAAGCACAGATACCCAGTGATTATATCACTGAGTCTAAAATAAGGAGTGTAATGATAAGAGAAAAGGCAAAATATAAGCAAATTAAATGTCACCTTTACCAGATAAAACTAAGAATTAAACTGAAACCAAAACTCCCAACTTCCTCCCAGTCTCAGGTGACATATCATGTGATGTGGGTACTGGTCCCAGTACAATGATTATTATATGTAGATTACCTGACATCATCTCAATCTTTTTGTTCCTCTTCATTGCTCTCCGTTGATAAGTGTGCTCTGTGCTGTTCACTATATGAGAACCGGAAATGTTTTCTGTTAAGAGAGATTTCCTCATACTGACCATCTCCGGATCTCCAACCACAAACCAGAGCGGGAAGAAACATAACAGACAGGAAGTAACATTTCACCAAGAAAAAATAAATAAACATGTTGCCAGCCCTAAAGGATTTCATTAATGGGTCATTTCACCCAAAATTGGACTTTATTATAGGTGTAGCCTGGCTGGCTTCCTTTATGTCTTCAGTTCTCCATCGATGAGATCTCCCAGTCAAAAGCTCTGGCTCTTTTCACCCACCTTTGTATGTTTCAGTTACATTACTGGAAATTATATAGTTTGTAGACTAGGACAGTCTGTGGGTACATAGAGTTGTGTGAATGGTTCGGCCCGAACATGAGTTAGGGCCGAACATTGGCTATTCGCCCGTTCAACGAACACCCGAATTATCAGGGCATTCAACAGTTTGTTTTGGCCTTCACAACCACCACGCACTACACAGTGCATTGGAAGCCCTGATTGGCTGAAGCCATGAAAGCTTTGCACTGTCAGAGCTATGATTGGACACTGTCATGATGACTCTATCCAATCATGGCTCATTGCTCTTAGTCCCACCCCACACTATAAAAGTATTGTTTCCACAGTGGCCATTTGTAGTGTGATATTGGTGTGGAGAGAGATAGAACAGGACTCTGTTCAGTGCTACTAGACAGTTAGTGGGCTAGAGTGGGCTAATCTGATTCTATTGTCTGTGTAAAGTATCAGTTTAGTGTGATTCTAGGGATAGTTCAGTGTGAGTGTAGTGTGACCATTCATTTTTACTTCAGTGTCAGTTTATTTTGTCAGCACAGATTTCCTGCAGTATATTCCAATGCATTGCTGCATGTTTACTGCAGTATATTGCAGTGCATTGCTGCACATTTACTGCAGTATATTTCACTGCGTTAGTGCGCGTTTACCGCAATATATTGCAGTACATTGCTGCATGTTTACCGCAGTATATTTCAGTGCATTAATGCACGTTTACCGCAGTATATTGCAGTGCATTGCTGCACGTTTACTGCAGTATATTTCACTGCGTTAGCACGTGTTTACCGCATTATATTGCAGTACGTTGCTGCATGTTTACAGCAGTATATTTCAGTGCATTAGTGCACGTTTACTGCAGTATATTGCAGTGTGTTGCTGCATATTTACCGCAGTATATTGCAGTGCGTTAGTGCACGTTTACCGCAGTATATTGCAGTGCATTGCTGCACGTTTACCGCAGTATATTGCAGTGATTTATTGCACATTTAACACAGTATAGGCATGGGCTCAATGACCCCTGGTTCGGTTTGTGGCAGAACTTTTGTACTTTGAAAAAGTTCTGAATAGAATAATGAACCCTATTGAAGTCTATGGGACCTGAACTGCAAAAAAAAAAATCAAAAGTGCCCATTTTGAAGGCTTATATGCAAGTATTGGGCATACAATGGTTATGAGGGTCCAGGTACTGCCCTGAGGGACATGCATCAATGATCACAAAGTTTGCAAAAAACATCATTTTGAAATGAGCAGTGATTTGGTTTAAAGTGAAACCACAAAAATGAGAAATATCAATAAAAATGAAAAATTGCTTTAAATATAGTGTCTGGGGAGTCCCCTTATGCTGCCTGTAAAGTGGCACATCTGTACCATGTATAGAACCTGCTGCAGCAATAATGACATTTATAAAGCCAAAAAAATGAAATTTTCCCTGCCAGCTTTATTTTATAAACAATGGCTTGGGGAGCCAGTTTGTATGATGAGGCCACAATTTAGTGCACTCAAGAGAAGATTAGAGATTTTTTAGTTAGAGTCCGGTGTCTCATTTACTGACTTTTGATAGAAGTAACAGGAAGGGAAAAATGGGTGTGTTGGTGGTGCTTTCACACAGTAACCCTATAGAGGTACTCTTGATGAGGGATGAGCGGAACAACCCCCGGTTCGGTTCGCAGCGGAACATGCAAAAATCCAAAAATTTGTTCGAACACGCGAACACCGTTAAAGTCTATGGGACACAAACGTGAAAAATCAAAAGTGCTAATTTTAAGGGTTAATATGCAAGTTATTTTCATAAAAGTGTTTGGGGACCCGAGTCGCTATTTTTTAATTTATAGTGCAAAAAATAAAAAACCGCAGAGGCGATCAAATACCACCAAAAGAAGTCTCTATTTGTGGGGAAAAATGTTGCTATAATAAATATCCCCCCAAAAATATATAAAAAATATTTTTTTTTTCCTCAGTTTAGGCCAATATGTATTTTTCTACATATTTTTGGTAAAAAATTGAAATAAGCATTTATTGATTGGTTTGCGCAAAAGTTATAGCGTCTACAAAATAGGGGATAGATTTATAGCATTTTTATTATTATAATTTTTTTTTACTGGTAATGGCTACGTAATGTACTAGTAATGGTGGCGATCTGCAATTTTTATCATGACTGCAACTTTATGGTGGACTCATCGGACAGTTTTGACACATTTTTTTGGAACCATTGGCATTAATACAGCTATCAGTACGATTAAAAATGCATTGATTACTGTAAAAATGTCACTGGCAGTGGAGGGGTTGACACTAGGGGGCGGTGAAGGGGTTAACTGTGTTCCCTGGGAGGTGATTCTAACTGAAGGGGGAGGGACTAACTACAGGAAGTGATGGATTGTGGTTTCTAGCTAATAGGAACACGCAATCTGTCACTCCTGTCAGAACAGAACACAGAAGTGTGTGTTTACATACACTCGTCTCTGTTCTGTGTCTCCTGGTCATGATAGCTTGTGGCTGGCGGTCAGCATAACCGTGGGCCACAAGCATCAGCACCCCCCGCTGTGCAGTGGGCGTGCGCGCACGCTCCTGCTGTCCGGTCCCCACAAGATCACGTACAATAATGTGGTTTCACGCAGGGGAGCCAACCTGCCGCATTAAAACTCCTGTGGCTGGTCCGGATGCGGTTACATTTTATTTTTTACTTTCAAAATTTTTATTGAGTTTACAAAACAGAGAAAACAATACAGTACAGTTATCGCGCATTACGCGTTGAAGACATAAGACACAGTCATCAGACTCAGAAATGTTTACTCAGAAGACAACACGGAACTAGGAGTCTAGTATTCATAACCATAACCTCCATTCCCAATTGCATACCTAATCTTCAGGTTTTACTTGAGTAACACCTACTGGGCCTCACCAGCACCCCATCTGGGATCACACTGTGCAGGGTGAGAGCCCTGTGGTGTCTTGTAACCGGCACAATGGGTGGAGGACATCAACTGTAATGTAGGAGGGGGACTCTATCGGGGGTGTGTCCTACGCTCCAACTCCTCTTCCCTCCAGATCTTACCGGCTAAAAAAAATGGGGTGTGTAAAAGATCCTGGAGGTTGAGGGAACGAATGGAAACTTGTACAGACAGACAGGGGATGGGGGGAGGGGGAAGGTAGGGGAGGGGTGGGAGGGGGGAAGCGTGTCGGCGAGCAAGCAACGCCCACATCCAAGAGAGGTCCAGGAATCTAGGGCTGGACTCCTGGAATCAGAGATATGCCCATGTATTGAGCCCAAGGCTCCCATGTAGCCTCGAACTGGGCTGTGGAGTCTAGTAATATTCCAGTACGTTTCTCTTGCAACATTATCCAAGATTTTTTTTTAATGGCAGCTGCTAAGGAGACTCTAGGGAGTTTCCACGCTTTGGCTATTGTAATTTTGGCACCCAGGAATATAAATTGAATTAGTTTACGAGTGTGTTTCGGGGTCTTAGGGAGATTAGCATTAAGGAGAGCAATGGCAGGGCTTCTCGGGAGAGTAAGGTTTGTGATTTTCTTTATTAAGGCCAGGATTTTTTTCCAGAAAGGCCTTATTCTGGGGCATTCCCACCAGATGTGGGCCATGGACCCTACAAGTTGGCAGCCTCGGAAGCATCTGGAGTCAGCTGCGGGGTACATTAAAGAAAGTCTCGAAGGAGTTAAGTACCATCTGGTAAGGACCTTTAAATTGGCCTCTATTAGTGAGACATTTCTGATGCCTTTAAAGGCTCTGGAGAAGGAGGCCTGCCATTGCTCTACGGACATGCCAATTGCTAGGTCATTCTCCCAAGCCGTCATATAAGTGGATTTATTCGGTCGGTGAGCAAGTGCCTTGTATACAACTGAGACCGCCTCTCTGTGCTCTGTAGCCTGTCCGCACCATAACTCATACGGAGTGCAGCCTGAGGAAGCCTGCTTATGCGTCCAGATCTTTAGTAAGAAATGACAGATCTGGTGGAATCTAAAGTGTTCTGAGGGCGGCATCTCGACCTGGTTCACACAATATCCCAATGTGATAGGGCCCTGAGCATTAAAAAAGTGCCCAATTCTATATAGACCCTTGTCGAGCCACCATCTAAAACTTTGATATCCTGGCCTGGTGGGAATTCTGGGTTGTTGAACATGTGAGCCAAGGGCTTTAGGGGTGATATCAGGTGGGGGCATTTTTTCAACTTGTCCCATAGCTGTAGTGATTGTGATAGAATTAGGGAGAGAATAGGGTGTCAATGCCTGGGAGGAGACCAGAGAAGAAAGTCAAGTGTATAAGCCGGGACTGCCTGTCTCTCCAGGGAGACCCAGTCTGGCTTTTCACTTCTACTATATACTGTGGAAAGCTGTGCTATTCTCGCTGCCTGAAAGTACCAAAGAAATCTTGGAAAAGACCCAAGCCCCCCTGAGATCTGTGGTTGTACATGGTCCTCTGGGGGACCCTGTGGCCTCTTCCTCCCCATACAAATTTGTTTATCTTGGTTTGGAAAGACCGTAAGTGATCCAGTTTAATATTAATGGGTAAGGACCTGAAAAGGTAGAGCAATCTCGGCAGTAAAGTCATTTTAATAGAGTATATCCTTCCTAGCCACAACAATTCTCCTTTCTCCCAGTGTCCCAGGTCGTCTGCGAGCTTTCAATATATGGGGGGGGGTAGTTAGCCTCATATAACTGCTCTATCTTGGCAGTAAGGTTAATTCCCAAGTATTCTATGGAGGAGTTGCTCCATTTAAACTTGAAAGCGCTCTGCAGAGCTGATTTAGTTTCAGGCCTGAGAGAAATATTCAGGGCATGGGATTTAGTGTAATTCACTGTGAGTCCTGAGACGACTGAGAATTCTTGAAGCAGTTTACATAGGTTGGGGAGGGAGGTGGTCGGGGAAGTCAAGAAGAGGAGTAAGTCATCGGCGAATAGACCGCATTTATGGGTTTGTTTCCCATCCGTGACACCTTGTATGTCTGGGTGTGAGCGAATTGCAATGGCCAAGGTCTCAATTGCCATTGCAAAGATTAGGGGGGAGAGTGGGCAGCCCTGCCGGGTTTCCCTGGCTATTGCTAGTGGTTCGGAGTGTTGACCTTGTATGCGAATCATGTCTTTAGGGTTAAAGTATAAGGAGCCCAGGATCCCTTTAAAGTGGGGACCAAATCCCCATTTGTCTAGTAGGATAAAAATATATTTCCAGTCTATGGTGTCAAATGCTTTGTGGAGGTCTAGGGATAGCAGCATCCCTTCCTGAGCTTGTTTGCCATTCCAGCCTGATTGGAGGAGGGAGACAATGTCGACTGCTCTTCTAATTTGGTCAGGACCCTGTCTGCCCGGGATGAAGCCCACTTGATCTTTGTGAATGTAATTTTTAATAAAGGAAGAGAGGCGATTTGCTAGAATTTTGGTTAGAATTTTGAGGTCGTTATTGATGAGAGAGATGGGCCTAAAATTTTCAACTTCTTCGTAGTTTTTGTTGGGTTTGGGAATCACTGTGATGTAGGCAGTGTTGAGGGGTGGGTCTAAAGGGGATCCCTCTGTTTTGAAATTGAAGAATTTGGCCATGTGCGGGGCTAGTATATCCCCAAAGGTCCTATAGTATGGTGTGGACAGTCCGTCTGGTCCGGGGGGCGATCCAGTTTTCAAGTCCTTGATAACCGCCAGTACTTCCTCCGTCGTAAAGGAGTCTTCCATAATGTCCTTATGGGCTGGGGTTATAGTCGGCAACCTGAGACTTTGGAAAAAGGATGTCAGCATTGGGGGTTTCGCTGTGGAGTCTTGGCTATATAATTTGGCGTAGAAATCATGAAATGCCCTCAAGATCTTAGTCGGGTTGGCAGTGGGGGGTTGGCCATTGAGTCTTAGCTTGGGGAAGGAAAACGTTTTAGATTTTGGTGTGAGTTTACGCGCTAGCATAGATCCTATCTTGTCTTTGTGTAGGTAGTATTTGGCTCCACTCCATCTAAGGTGTTTCTCTGCTGACGCGGTGAGCTTTAAGTTGAGTTCTAGTCTAGTTGCGTCTAATTGGTCTGCTGAGGCCTTCGAAGTGCGTTTTTTGTGAGCCTTTTTTAGGTCTGCAAATTTGGATTCCAGATTGCGGATATCCATGAGGCGTTCTTTTTTGAGACGGGATGAGAGCTTAATAAGTTCTCCTCTAATGGTGACTTTATGGGCTGCCCAGAGAATTTATGGGGAGATGCCCTCTGTTGTGTTAGTGGAGAAGTAGTCTTTGATAGAGTCGGCTATGCATTTGGCGTGAACATGGTTACTGAGGATAGACTCATTTAATCACCAGTGCGTTCCCCCTGTGTTGGTGATAACATTGCGGAGGGAAAGAAGGACCATTGAGTGGTCCGACCATGGGGAGTCTATAATGGACGCTTTAAGGGCCAGGGGAACCAGCGATGGGGGAACTAGGATGTGATCGATCCTGGCGTATGACTGATGTGGAGATGAGTAATGAGTATAGTCCCAACTCTTAGGGTTTAATTCCCTCCAGATATCAACTAGACTCTTAGCCCTTGTACACACGGTCGGAGAATCCGTCGGAATGTGTCCTATCGGACCGTGTTGTCAGATAATCCGACTGTGTGTGGTATGCATCGGACTGATTCCGTCGGAATATCCGTCTGACCCAATTTTCCAACTTGTTGGAAATATTTTCCGACCAACTGGTTCGATCGGACACACTCCAATCATGTGTAGAGAATTTTGATCGGACCAAGTGCCACGCATGCTCAGATCAAATTCCTACATCAAAGCTATTGGCTACTAGCCTGAACGTAGTCCCATCGTAACGAAATTACGTCATCAGGTTCTGAATGATCGGATTTTTCGACAACTTAGTCCGACCGTGTGTATGCAACAGTTTCGGACAAGATCCGACTGACAAAATCCGACGGATTTGATTGTCGAAATCTCCGACCGTGTGTACAGGGGCTTAGAGTGGAGAAATTTTGCTATTTTTCCGCTCATTTTGGTGGGTCTCGTCACTTGATCTCTAGGGGGTTTCGTTTTGTCAAGCCCCTGGTCGAATGCAACATTGGAGTCCCCACCCATGATAATTTTGCCTTCTAGTAGCGGACCCAGTGTCGAGTATAGAGTCTGAAAGAATTTGGCTTGTCCCTTATTGGGAGCATAATATGATACTATGGAGTAAAGTATTCCTTCAAACGTCCCCTTCACGAGTATGAACCTACCCTCAGGATCCCTATATTCTGATATGTGTGTGAAGTTACAGTTTTTGGAGAAGAGGATCGCCACCCCCTTAGTTTTATTAGGGGCATTTGTCAGAAAGAATGTGGGATAGGAAGAGTGGATAAATTTGGGTCTATATCGAATAGGGAAGTGCGTTTCCTGTAACAGGACCACATAAATTTTTAGGGCTCGGTAGCGTTCTAAGGCTATTCTCCTCTTCCTGGGAGAATTCAGTCCTTGGACATTGTGTGAAACCAGCCTAAGGTCCCTGTTATTAGGGGATGTGTTAGTCATTAGGGCAGAGAGGGGGTGTGCTCACCCGTACACTTCCACTTACCCTTTGAATGTAGACGCTCTGGACTGATAAAACCAATCTGATCTGTTGGTCATGGAGATCCTTGGTTCTGGAGACATCACTCGTTCGCGGACACGCTTGGGGGGGGAGGAGGGAAGAACATGAGGAAGGGGAGGGAAAGGAGACACCAAACCAAGAGACACGTCTTCTGCGAAGACTGACGGCGGGCCGGCGTGAAAGATCCCACCACTCACCATCTTTGTTAGTTTTGGCGTCCCTAAGGGTCGCCCAAAGGCCCATGTCGTAGAAACAGAAACTACCTCTAGGAGATGGGTGCATGGGGACCACCCCGGACCCTAACAGAAAAATAAAGAACCAATGCAAAACTTTTAAACATAACACCATTTTGTTTAAAGCAACTAAAGCCTGAAAGCTGTTGGACCCCAACTATTTCTTGTGCTTTTCTTCCCCAATGAGAAGATAGTCCCTCCAGACCCAGCTGGGGCCTCACCCGAGGACCTGTATCCTGAGTCCTTGGTGTAAAAAAAAAGGGAAAAAAGGATGGGGGGAAACCCCCCGACCCGCAGGCCAGAGGTCACCCAATCCCTCCCCCCGCCCCCGAACTAGCTTAATGAGGATCAGTTTAGTCTAAAAATAGAGGAGTACGTGGAAACTTTTAGTCAATGCAACCTGCTAGAACAATGCAAACTGATGATGGCCGAAGGCCGAGTCATGGAAAGCAGGTCTGTGCAGACCTGGGGGAGATATACAGTGGAAGGACCGGGTCGTGGAGCGTGCCGTGGTTCTCTTCTTACACGACCCTGTCGGTTCGTGGGAGATGATAGTATCACTCAGATGAACCATAACCCCGGGGGGGTGGGGGGGGCTTCCTCACAAAACTGCCATGGGGCCCTATACTGGGAGATAAACAAATATGTTCAGGAGGAAAAGTGTCAAACAAATTGTAAGATGGGAGCCTTCAGCTCCGTCTGTCAAAAAGGCTGCCGCCCGTGGAAATCCACCCTGTGAAGGGGAGAGTAGGGTAGAAGCAGACGTCTCTGCAGTCATCTTTCAGGGGGGCCTCCTTCTTTGCTCTTCTTGGAGCGACCATTGAACCAGAGAGGGGAGACGGGGCTGGTCGGGGGGGGGGGGTCTTTTGGCAGATCCGGCTGAAGATGAGGAGAAGTCCATGGGGGTCTCCTGTGATATCAGCTTCAGATGTAGAAAGAGTTGTTCTCCTTCCATCATGTTGGCAAAGGTGTATGATTTCCCGTTGAGAGAGAACTTTGCCGCAAATGGAAAAGTCCATCGGTATTTTATGTCCTGCTGGTTGAGCACAAGCAGAAGTGGGTTGAGAGACCTCCTCTTTTGTATAGTGGATGGAGCAAGGACTGCGAATATTTGTATGCGGTGGCCTTGAAATTGTAGATCTGGTTGCACTCTGGATTGACGCATGACTTCTTCTTTAATTGCATAATAATGGGGTTTAACAATTATGTCCCGGGGGAGCCATCTTTTCTGGGGGGCCCCAGGGCCCAGTGCGCCCTGTCCAGTTCCAGGAGTTGCGGCGGGATCTGTGGGGCCAGCTGGGAGATAATGTCCCGTACAGTGAGGGGAATGTCAGAAATGGATTCCGGTAGGCCGCGGATACGGAAGTTGTACCTCCTGGACCTATTCTCAAGGTCGTCGATTCTTGCAATGGCTACGTCTAGTTGTTCCTGAATAGTTTTAATGTGGGCCTCATTTTGGTTGGTCCTGGAGACCGTGGTGACCATTTTGTTTTCTATGGCCTCAATTCTGGTTCCCAGATTTGCAAAGTCCGATTTTATGTTATTGGTAATCTGGGTAGCAGTATTTGCCAGCCCTCTTTCTAGTAATTCAGAGAATTTGGAGAAAAAATTTGTTTGGAGCGTGGAAATGTCCGTCAAGGAGAAGGAGGGAGATGTAGGTCCCTGGGGCTGCGGCGTGGGGGGACCCTCTGGGGATAGTGGGAAATCCTCCATGTGTTGGCCTATTAGGGATTCGGTGGATGCCGGTGATGGGGCCTGAGGTGAGCGGGGTTCACCGGAGGGTCTTTGGAGGCGTTGGGAGCCACCCTGTGCCACCTGGGAATAGGATAGTGTGGCGGGGGTCAGCACTTGCCTGTGATCTGGCGGTTTGTCCATGTAGGCCGCGTGTGGCTGTGCAGCTGAGGTGGCGGCGGCCATCTTGGTATACCCTCTCTCCGCTGAACGATTGAATTGCGGCCCTAAATCCCGTCTGGCGGAGCTCGTGGCTCAAGCAGCCATATCGGAGCTCTCGCGCATGTGCTCTCTATTTTTAATTTTTTTTACATACTTTCACCAGTCAGTGTCCCTGATCACTGCCACTCTCGTCGTATGATGTACTATTATACTGGTGACAGTATGTAAAAACTAAAAAAAAATATTTAATTTTTGTTTTTATTTCTTAATTTTCCCAAAAATTGTGATGAATTACAACTTCAAAAAACTTGCCAGGCCTTCTACTAAATACCTCGTACTGTTTTCTTTTCAAAAGGGGGTCATTTTGGGGGGTATTTGTACTGTCCTGATGTTTTCGGCCTCATTTTCAAGAAATTAGATAGGCCGCCAGTACATCAGGATTGATCAATTTTCAGATATATATGCCATAGTTTGTATAACTTACCTATGGACTAAATAATATACACCAATTTGGATTATTTTCACCAAAGAAACGGAACAGAATACATTTTGGCCTATGTTTATGAAGAACGATGATTTATTTGCAAAGTTTTACAACAGCAATGAAGAAAAACACATTATATTCCAAATTTTTTTGGGTTTATTTAGCAAAAAGTAGAAAACCCAGTGGGGATAAAATACCCCCAAAAGAAAGCTTTATTTATGTGAAAAAAAAGATAAAAAGTTCATATGGGTACAGTGTTGCATGACTGTACAATTGTCATTCAAAGTGTGACAGCCCTGAAAGCTGAAAATTGTCCTGAGCAGGAAGGGGGTGAAAGTGCCCGGTATCGAAGTGGATAAAGGCCTTGTCCCCTCTGGCAAGATAACCCCCCCATGTTGATAACATGTGAACTTTTTCGTCTCAAGAAGGTCGGTGACTCACTCGTTTGCATGCAGATCACCCTAGATAACACCCACATGTGATGCTGAGCCTCCATGTTTGAAAGAACTGAGATTCAATGAATGACTTGTAGTGGGTCAGGGACACTCAGGCTGGGGAGGAGAGACCTAGGTGACACTGGACCTCCTCCAGCCAAGAAATCAGGCAGGGCTCTATCTGACTCTTTGTAGCTTCTAATGCACATTGTGAGAAGCTCACAGCATGTGGTGAAATACAGAACCCTATACAACTGTGCAAGACTAAAGAAAAGGTTGGAGTTCAACTTGAAAACAGCAGATTGGACGCTCTGAGATACTCCAATTCTAGAAGAACAAGAAGCCCCAGCATATCCTGCAGCATTATTTTAAATAGTAGTAGATTCTATATGGCTGTAGTATGATGGAGGTGCAGCAAAGGTACAGTAGATAGAGATATCAGGTGTCCTCTGGTGTCCTTCAGTCCATATCAGAAGATCTTTTTCTCACAGATGTATTTTGTTTTTTCAGAACAGTGAAGATCATTCCAGTCATATCCATACCTTAACGTAGCACAATCTTCCCCGTCTTCCCCTCCTTTGAAACCATGATCCTTCCAATTATCGGGCTGATTCGCCGCCCAGAACCTGAAGGATAGAAGTGACAATAAGGGTTCAGACCAATACAGGAACTGAGCAGAACCGAGACCTCAGAAATGCTATAAAATGAGATTTAAAAGGTGTGAGCCCAACAACTGTGATCGGCTGCAAGAGAATTGACCACACACTACAATTCAATGGTACAATCTACTAAGGTTAGATCAGTGGTGGCCAACCCCATACATACATAGACCCTAGCTATGTGATGTGTTCTTCCTCCCACCTCTTTCCCTGATTGAATATGTGAAGAGTTTTCTCCTCCAGGTCCTTCATGTGAGAAGTTCTTCTCCTTCACTCCTTTACCTATTGGTCTATGTGTGGAGTTCTTTCCCTCATCTCTTTCCTACATTGGCTATGTGAGGAGTAGGGATGAGCCAATGGTTTGGTTTAAACCTAGGCTGTTAGAGTGTTTGGAAGAATGGCCAAACGTTTGGTCCCCTCTGCCCTGGGAGCTGAGAATCATCTATAGAAGTGGTATTTCTACTTCTTATATATATATACAGCAACTGTCACTGGCCATATTTGGTCAATGATGTCACTACTTTCCTCTCCCCTTCCCTTATATAGCTGATGACAGCTCAGGGAACTGTCATTCAGCAAGCAGTACCATTGGGAATAGCCATGTACATGAGGTCAACCCAGTTTTTAATTCTGACTAGCCGGCAAGCGTAGGGCATCCTGATTGATGATGGATTTACGAGGGGCTCTTTTTTGGGTATTTTTAGTTTTTATTTGGGTGTCCGTATTTATGGGTTTAAAAGTTAATATGCACCTCCTACTCATTAACATGAGGGGAAGCGGAATGTGTAGGCCCCCATATTTTTAACAGGGGCTTCCAAATTCTGATGAGCTCCCCCCACAGACCCCCCACAACCATTGGCAACGGTCCTGGGGAACAGGGAACATCTTCATCAACATGAGGATAAGGTGCTTTGCCAGGGGGTCCTCCCTCCAAATTAAGGTCATGTGGTCTAGTATGGCTCAGGAGAGAGAACAAAAACTGAACTGGGGGGTTTTCCGCCCATCCCTAATTAAGATAAAAAGCCTTCTGTGTGCAGCAGCCTCCCTCAGCCCCCCTAATACTTACCTGAGCCCCATATCGAACCAGCAATATTGCAGGAGTGTTTTGGCTGCCTGAGACTCTCCCTCGTCATTGGCTGAGACAGAAGTGTGATGCCATTGGCTCCTGATGCTGTCAATCAAAGTCAGTCAGCCAATGATGAGAGAGAGGGGCAGAGCTGAATCGTGCCTCTGTGTCTGCCCCCTTGTGGGTGCACTCGACAGGAGGGAGGGGTCATGAGCATTGACAGGGGACCCGTGAAGAGGAGGATTTGAGCTGCTCTGTGCAAAACCATTACACAGGGCAGGTAAGTATGACATGTTTGTTATTTGTTATTAAAACTGAGACTTTAGTATCACTTTAAGGATATGAAAGCATTTCCAATTGGATCCACAGGTATCAGGATACTCACCTTTCACTCACACAAAGAGGCAAGAGGGTGAAAATCAAGTACATTGATCAGGAGAAGAGGCGACACCCCACTGGAACCTTTTATTACAGAGTCAGTCCCTCTACCCAGCCCCCCACTGGTATGTTCTGCTCAAAAGGGCTTGCTCATAAAGACTGGCTCATAGATTATTAATAAACATGTACTGAGGCCCTGCCACTGGAAAAAAATGGTTGAAAAAAAAAGACACAGGGATCGCACATGTGCAGAGTGCGGGACTCCGGAGTATGGATTTTGAGCTGAGAAAACGATTTTTACAGCTTTCCCGGGATTTTGGTATTCCTGAACGTTTGGAGATGTCAAAGTGCCTTGGGAGAGAAGAAATCTCCAACCCAATGCCCGGGATATGTTGGAGTCCAGCAGGGTGTGTGTGAAGGACTGAGAACATTTCAGGGCTCCAGCCAGGAGGGAGGTGCGCTCCCATTCTGGAGACAGGGCTTCACCTTAGGAGACGGGTGTGAGCCAGTATCTCTGGGTGCATTAATGAGGAGCTGTGTGCCTTAATGTTGAGCTGTGTGCAATAATGAGGAGCTGTGTGCATTATTGAGGAGCTGTGTGCATTAATGAGGAGCTGTGTGCCTTAATGAGGAGCTGTGTGCATTGATGGGATTGAAGATATGTGCATTGAAGAGACGTTGGTCTGAGGGACACATTACTAAGAGCAGAAGTACTGCTGAAGAACTGCTTGATATTTCTTTACCTGTTTATGCTGTGAGCTGGGAATATTTAAGGACTTTATGTTACTCTGTTTTCATAAAAATGGGCTACCAGGCCCTTAAAACTGTCATGGACTTCACAAAAAAAACACATCTACCCCTGAGTCTAATCACTCCATTTCATTATTGTTTTCTGGGTGGCAAAGTATTGTACAGCACTGGGTGGAGTGAATTAAAGTCTTAACAATGTGCTCAAGGATCCATCGGTGTGCTACCTTTTCAGATCATTTAGCAAAATCTTAGGCCGCGTACACACGGGCGGACTGTTCGCCCAACCTTGTCCGCTGAACAGTGTTTGGGCGGACAGTCCGCTCGTGTGTGGGCTTTCAGCGGACAGTTTCAGCGGACAGTTTGACGGACAAAGTCTTTCGGAAATTCCGAAAAACTGTCCGCTGAAACTGTGTTTGAGCGAACAGTCCGCCCGTGTGTAGGCTACTTTCGAAATGAGCAAACTGTTCCCGCTCGGAGGAAAGTCTGCTCATTTCGAGCGCGTGTGAAGGTAGGCGGGGCCAGCGACGGAGACGTCGCGGGCTCCGCCGCCTGGAATGGGCTTAAAGGGGAACCTCAACGCCGAAAAAAATCGGCGTGGGGGTTCCCCCAAAGTCCACAACAGACCCTTGTCCGAGCACGCTACCCGGCCGGCCAGGAAAGGGGGGCGAGCGAGCGCGCCCCCCCTCCTGAGCCGTACCAGGCCGCGTGCCCTCAACATGGGGGGTGCCTTGGGGAAGGGGGGGCCGCGCGGCCCCCCCACCCCAAAGCACCTTGTCCCCATGTTGATGAGGACAAGGGCCTCTTCCCGACAACCCTGGCCGTTGGTTGTCGGGGTCTGCGGGCGGGGGGCTTATCGGAATCCGGGAGCCCCCTTTAAGAAGGGGGCGCCCGGATACCGGCCCCCCACCCTATGTGAATGAGTATGGGGTACAATGTACCCCTACCCATTCACCTGTGAAATAAAGTACAAAAAAAAACACAACACAGGGAAAAAATATTTTATTGCACAGCTCCGGGGGTCTTCCGTCTTCGGGGGTCTTCTCGCCGGACTCCTCCGCTATCTTCGTGTAGCTCTTTTGCTAGCGGAGGAGTCCGGCTTTCTTCCTCCCCGCCGCCGGCCTCTTCTCCCGACTTCGGGGGTCTTGTCCCCCTCTTCGGTTCTTCTGCCGGGCCACCGCGCCTTCTTATAGCTCTTTTACAGGCGGTGGCCCGGTCTTCTGTCGCCGCTGCCTTCCGTTCTTCTGTCGCCGCCTTCGGTTCTTCTGCCGGGCCACCGCGCCTTCTTGTAGCTCTTTTACAGGCGGTGGCCCGGTCTTCTGTCGCCGCTGTCGCTGTCGCCGTCGCCGCCTTCCATTCTTCTTCTTCTTCTTGTTCTTCTTCTTCTTCTCCAGGAGATGTTGACACGTCGCTCTCTCCGGCCGGAATGCCAGAGCCGCGCTGTGCGGTCACTTATATAGTGACAATGGGGCAGGGTCACATGGTATATGTCACATGGGTTGGTCACATGGTGACCCCGCCCCCTTACGATGTCATAGTCCCCATGTGACATCAACCCATGTGACCAACCCATGTGACATATACCATGTGACACCGCCCCATTGTCACTATATAAGTGACCGCACAGCGCGGCTCTGGCATTCCGGCCGGAGAGAGCGACGTGTCAACATCTCCTGGAGAAGAAGAAGAAGAACAAGAAGAAGAAGAAGAACGGAAGGCGGCGACAGCGACAGCGGCGACAGAAGACCGGGCCACCGCCTGTAAAAGAGCTACAAGAAGGCGCGGTGGCCCGGCAGAAGAACCGAAGGCGGCGACAGAAGAACGGAAGGCAGCGGCGACAGAAGACCGGGCCACCGCCTGTAAAAGAGCTATAAGAAGGCGCGGTGGCCCGGCAGAAGAACCGAAGAGGGGGACAAGACCCCCGAAGTCGGGAGAAGAGGCCGGCGGCGGGGAGGAAGAAAGCCGGACTCCTCCGCTAGCAAAAGAGCTACACGAAGATAGCGGAGGAGTCCGGCGAGAAGACCCCCGAAGACGGAAGACCCCCGGAGCTGTGCAATAAAATATTTTTTCCCTGTGTTGTGTTTTTTTTTGTACTTTATTTCACAGGTGAATGGGTAGGGGTACATTGTACCCCATACTCATTCACATAGGGTGGGGGGCCGGTATCCGGGGGCCCCCTTCTTAAAGGGGGCTCCCGGATTCCGATAAGCCCCCCGCCCGCAGACCCCGACAACCAACGGCCAGGGTTGTCGGGAAGAGGCCCTTGTCCTCATCAACATGGGGACAAGGTGCTTTGGGGTGGGGGGGCCGCGCGGCCCCCCCTTCCCCAAGGCACCCCCCCATGTTGAGGGCACGCGGCCTGGTACGGCTCAGGAGGGGGGGCGCGCTCGCTCGCCCCCCTTTCCTGGCCGGCCGGGTAGCGTGCTCGGACAAGGGTCTGTTGTGGACTTTGGGGGGACCCCACGCCGATTTTTTTCGGCGTTGGGGTTCCCCTTTAAGTCCATTCCAGGCGGCGGAGCCCGCGACGTCTCCTTCGCGGGCCCCGCCTACCTGTACACGCGCTCGAAATGGGCGGATTTGCCTCCGCCTTACGTGGGCGAGTCCGTTCATTTCAAAAGTTGAGCGAACTGTTTGGCAAACAGTTCGCTGAAACAGTCCGCTCAAAAAGTGCCGTGTGTGGCCATGTCCGTCCATGCTAATTTTGAGCGGACTGTTTGCCGAAACTGTTTGACGAACAAAGTTGGGCGAACAGTCCGCCCGTGTGTACGCGGCCTTAGAGATATGTGAGAAGAATTCTGATATTTGAGGTTTCTATGTCTTACTTTGGAGTTATGTCATAAGAAGTTCCATCCACCCATCTCCAGGTTCCATCCGCATCTGTTAGACCGATCCAAAAGGATTGTTTGTTTGCGATCCCACGAAGAAAATTCTTAAGAAAGACAAAATATAGTTTTGTAAAGTTGTTAGAAGATGAAATATACACACAAAGGTCACATGACAGTTGGGCTACCGGAATATTTTAGGGTTTGGGTAGGAAACTGGGGAACCAGGAGGAAATCCACTAAAATTATGAGAACACGTCACACCCCAACACAAATGTGATCTTCCCCCGGAGACAAAGACATGGCACAACTTATCTCCAGGCTCGTGACACCCCTGAGGTCAGCCTTAGAAAATGGACAGCAAAGTCGAGGTTGAAAAATTGAGGAGAGAGGAAATTTATTCTACAATAGCAATTTTGGCCGTGTGTCATTTCCTGTCATCGCATTTGGAGAATCTTTGAAGTTTCTGTTGAGCGGACCTCCTTACAGACATGGAGTTTTTCCAGACATACAAGCCATACTATACTACAGCTTCTATGAATGGAACACCAACTATGAATGGAGGGGGCAGACCTAACGATCATACACCCATCCTCCATTCAGAGATCATTTCCCATTCATAGAATAAAGAGGTTTTTTTTTTTTTTTAATTACTCAGGTGTATTGGTAATACTTGAACCATGAAGCCAGAAGGATATGCATAAGAAAGTTGTTTTTTTTCTTTCTCCCTAAAGGAAACCTATAATTATAGAAGAATGTAGGTTTTCCTTTCCTGTGCTGACCTCCTAAACATGCCGGTGGCCTGGTTAGAACACCAAACATTTTCTTTCTACTTTTTAATATACTAGGAAGGAGCTAGAACCTCCATCAAGTCTTCATTGTAACAAAAAAAGAGATAAGGAGCACTGGATTGCAGTGGCGGGCGCTCCATTAGGGGAGCGTGGGCGCTGCCCCTCTAATCAATGCCCCCGATCCCAATCTCCAATGTCTTTATGGACCTTGCTTTGTGCACTGGTCCAAATCATTTGGTGGAGGGGGAATTATGGCGTGGGAGTTGTTTTTCAGGTGTTGGGATTGGCCCCTTAGTTCCAGTGAAGGGAATTCTTAAAGCGTCAGCATACCAAGACATTTTGGACAATTCCAGGCTCCCAACTTTGTGAGAACAGTTTGGGGATGACCTCTTCCTGTTCTAACATGACTGCGCACCAGCGCACAAAGCAAGGTCCATAAAGACATGGGTGGGATGAATTAGAGTGGAGACTGCAAAACAGACCTTCGCATCCAACATCAGTGCCTGGCCTCACAAATGCTCTGGAAGAATGGTCAAACATTCCCATAGACACTCTCCAAAAACTTCTGGACAGCGGGAGAATGTGAGCCAGGCCTTCTCATCCAACATCAGTGCCTGACCTCACAAAAGTGCTTCTAGAAGAAAGGTGAAACATTCCCATAGACACACTCCTAAACCTTGTGGACATCCTTCCCAGAAGAGTTGAAGCTGTTATACAATAGCTGGAAAGGGTGGGCCAACCCGATATTGAACCCTATGGACTAAGACTGGGTTGCCATTAAAGTTCATTTTTGTCTGTATATAATTCCTGCACCTTTTTTTGTTTCAATGTTTGATAATCATGCAGCTGATCGCTCTATTTAGAAAGAACTTTGTCTCTGTGAAGAAGCTTCAGCAGTATAAGCTCTGTTACATTCCTGTCTGGATGAGGCAGCAAGTCACACATTTATTTAAATGTCAGAATTTCACCAAAAGATTCTATAAAGGGTGCAGATTCCTGTTAAAACATGTAGTGTTGGCTACCGTGTGTGTGCAAAGGGTTAACTATTCATTTGACCTGACTCAATTATAATCTCTCTCAGTCTACCAGTGCTTAGATTGTTGTCCTGCAAACTGGGCAATCTCTTCCCAGGGTGAGGCTGGGAGCATAATAATCAAATACTGCTGGCAGTGATGTGATCAGACAGTGGGACTAATACAATAGGAAGTGTATATCTGTGCATACCATCTCTGCCTCGGTGTTAATGACCACCAGGTGGGTCCCCTTGTTCTCGCAGTCTTCCTTGGAGGCGTTCCATGGTATTAAGTCTGAAGACAAGTAGTAACAGCTGAGTCCATAGTATCTCCATCCCTCACTGCATAATGGATTAGAGGAGCCTGAGGGAGCAGGAAAGAGGATTAGGTGGGTGACGCTGGATTGTTATGGTTATAGCCGTACAGTTTAGTCAAGACCGTAAAATTATAATAAAAAGAAATCAGGCACAGCATGCAGACATACATTTTGTGGGGGCAATGGGGGTACTCTACTACATGCCAACATCCCTTTATCACTGAAAAAAAAATTAATTTCCCTTAATGGGATTTTAAAGGGCACTTATAATCACAACACATATATTTAAAATGATGTAATACTTTTATTGGTACAACATCATACAAAGATTAAAAAAAATATAAGTACAGCATAAAATATTACTTTGGAAACGTCCTAGATCAGTGATTGTAAACCTTTTTGAGTCTGAATGCTCAAACTGAAATAATAATGTGGGTTTTGTGCTGCAAAGTACCAACACGGCAATTCATGAGAGAGAGGGGCTGAGAGAAAGAGAGGGGTTGTGTGTGAGAGAGATGGGGGTGAGTGAGAGAGAGAAAGCGGGTGTGAGAAAGAGGGGGAACTGGGGTGAGAGAGTGACGGGGGGCTGAGAGAGAGAGAGAGGGGAGCTGAGAGAGAGGGAGGGGAGCTGAGAGAGTGTGAGGGGGCGGAGAGAGAGGGAGGGGTGCCGAGAGAAAGAGGGGGTGAGAGAGAGAGAGGGGGTGTGTGTGAGAGAGAGGGGGTGAGAGAGAGAGAGGGGGTGTGTGTGAGAGAGAGAAGGGTGAGAGAAAGAGGGGGTGTGTGTGAGAGAGAGAGGGGTGAGAGAGAGAGGTGGGAGTGTGAGAGAAAGTGGGGGTTTGAGACAGATGCTGAGAGGGAGGGGGGTCGATACAGAGTGACAGAGAGAAACCCCTAGACGCACACGGGGTCAGGAAGGTAACGGTAAGCCCAATCAAACCAGCAGCTCCTTCGGGGGGGGAGTGCTACATGTGTTTTTACCTGCATTTTTTTAATTGATAACAGGGTCTCTTTAAGAACCCAGGAAAGTAACTGGAACTCCCACTTAGAGGAGGCTCAGCTTCCCTTTACACTGGAGTTACAGCATTGGGATGGAATTGTTGCAAGGTGAGTGTAACGACACCCCAAGTATGGAAGGGGTTAAAGCCGTTTAGGACATTTCCTTCCCGAACACCAAAGCAGCTACCAGACACTTCCATCAGCTGAACAACAAGGAACCCATATGAATAATTCTCCCCCAAATACGGGACGAGGCTCTGTATTGAGGTTCAAACAGAAAATTAATCTTTATTGGAAGGAATACAGGCTCTTTTATACAGTAAAGGAGGAGGTGCATACCTCCTGCTCATATTACTCTGAACATACACCTGTGACCAGAAACCTAATTAACATGAGCTAATTAACTTATCCCTTTAGACAGCCTAGATGACTCAGACATGACCTATAGGCCAGATTTGCAGTCTTGTAGCTCAGAAAACACAATCAACATTTCACAAATCGACGCAGACTCCTTACACAATAGCAGAGTTAATTAACACAAACAACAATGGGGATCTAATGACTCTTAGATCCCATACTAGACTTATTTACAATAAACACATTCTAGCAGACAACAGACAGACAGGTGTCCTGAGTTGATGACATCAGCACCTTCTATGAGCCTCAACGTTATGAAGCCATCACTATAATGTGGCATATACAGGGTTCCCAGAATCTGTATTTTGGGGGGACATGGACTTGAATTCAAAGTAGCACCACCTCAATGGTCCCCAGGCATACAGCTCACAAAGAGCACCGTTCCACCAAATGCCAGGGCCCATAATCAGTCAGCAAGAGGCTCGCATTCACTCCCCTCCAAAAGCCTCTGTCCCGGCTAGGTCTGCCACAGTGAGGATCATCCCACACAACCCCCCCAATACAGGGCTCCACATACCATTTTGAGGTGAGATATTTTTGGATTTTTTTTCTTATCCTTTTTGTGATGCAAAAAGCACAATTATAACTATAATATCAATTATTGAGGTTTTTATCTTTATCTGGACTTGCAAAGGTGCGGCCATCAGTAGAGGTATTGTGGACCCTTGGAGAATTTTTGGAGGAAATAATTTAAGATAAACTTACTTTTCTGGAGCGCTTCTGCCACTTTCCCCAAGAATCCCAAAATCCTCTGAATGTCGCTGGAAAAGGAAGCTGAAATACACAAAATGTCAGGAGAGAGCTGGTCTCCTTTTATACCAGAGGTCTCCAAACTACAGCCTACTACAAGATTTTATCTGGCCCGCAGTTCGGGGGTTAGTGGTCCCTCACATTCCTACAGTCTTCATTTCTATTCAGCCTTAGTGATTATATCAAGGCTTGTGATTTCTCTATTGCTGGTGGCTATATAAATTCTGTATAATAATAATAATAATAATAATAATAATAATACATTGTATCTATCTATCCATTCTAATATACATTACATTGAGCAGTCCATAATTACCAGTGACTTCATCTGTTAAATTATACTTCATGTTGGAATCTGAGAAACAGAGGAAAACCAACATCAATTAGTATAATAAGGTTTATCATTATACACCTCTCTTACTCTACATATATTTGTTTAAGACACACCCACTAACGTGCCCATCTCTTTTGGGTTCACATGGTTTCTGCTAAACAGAAAAATCCACCAGTCTGAACTTTGATCCTAGGCATTTAGTATGGTGGCCATACTGGGATTCTGGAGAAGCGGTTTCTACACGTAATACAATGTTTCAGGACTGTTACCATTTATGATCACCATGGAACATGGTGGACCAGGCAGTCTGCTTTCAAGCCCAATTCTAGTCAAATACCAAAATAAAATAAAAAGCATCTCTGGATATGTCCCTTGCAGTAATTATAGTTTGACAGTTTTCCAGATTGAATGATGTCCGATGCCGCTTAACCCACTTCCTGTGAACTCAGGGTGTCAAATACCTAGCCCCCATGGGTATGTCATCCATGGGTTAACAAGAGCATGCTGCTGAGAGCAACACCTTGTCATTATAAGGTCATTCAAGATGTGCTGATGACAGAAGATGAACCCTGAGATCAGGACCCACCCACTGCTGAGGACTGAAGAGGAACCATGAGGTTAGAACCCACCCTCTGCTGAGGATAAAAGAGGAACCATAAGATCAGAAATTACTCTCTGCTGAGGACAGAAGAGAATCCATTAAGGTTAGGACTCACCCACTGCTAAGGACAAAAGAGAAGCCATAAGGTCAGGGCTAAGCCACTGCTAAGGACCACCATGTAATGAACCCACCCACTGCTCAGTACAGAATAGGAACCATGATGTCAGGACCCACCCACTGCCGAGGATAGAAGAGGATCCATCATGTCATGGGTCTGACATCAGGACCCACCTATTGCTGAGGACAGAAGATAACCCATGAGGTCAGAAACCACACACTTTTGAGGACAGAAGAGAACCCATGAAGTCAAGACTCCCCCACAGGTAGGGACAGAAGAGGCCCAATCATGTCGCAGACTCATTATATAAGGACCCCTCCACCACACTGCTGAGGACAGAAGAGGACCAATGAGGTCAGGACCCACCCACTGCTGAAGATAGAAGAGAACCCATGAGGTCGGGACCCATCCACTGCTGAGGACAGAAGATTACCCATCATGTCATGGAACCATATCGTCAGGCCCCACAATCTCCTGAGGAAAAAAGAGGACCCATGATGTCAGGACCCACTCACTGCTGATGACAGAAGAGAACCCACGAGCCAAGTCCCAGCTACTGTTGAGGGCAGAAAAGGACCCATTATGTCACAGACCCATCACATCAGGATCCACCCATTGCTGAGGACAGGAGAGGACACTATCATGTCACAGACCCATGATGTCAGGACCCAGCCACTGATGAGGACAGAAGCGAACCCCTGAGGTCAGAATCAACCCACTGCTGAGGACAGAAGAGGACCACTGAGGTCAGGACCCCCCCACTGCTGAGGACAGAAAAGGACCAATGAGGTCAGGACCCCCCCCCCCCCACTGCTGATGACAGAAGAGGAACTGTAATGTCACAGACCCATGATGTCAAGACTCACAAACCACCCACTGCAGAGGAGAGAAGAGGACCCATCATGTCATGGACCTGTAATGTCAGTTTTTTTGTTATCAAACAAATTAGGTGAATTTTGATATCTGGATACATCATTCTACAAACAGACAGAGAGAGGCTTTGTGATATCTACATCCTGTTTGCACACTGTGGTGAAAGGTGGTTTGATGGGTAAGTGTTCTAGTGATTGGAATAAGATAATCTTACTGATTGCTGTCTGGACTTTCTCCAGGTTCCTCACAGATGCTTGAATGCTCTGAACTTCTCTGGAAAGAGAACCTGTAATGATAACAATGGTGGCTCATCTCAGATTACTGCGGATCTACACCCCAATACACCCACAGAACATTACCCAAAACTTCATAGGTGCTGATAAAATGATACTCAAATGTATTCACAAAAATGTTTAAAGTACAGCGCGTGAGAGCCACACCCGGCCTATTTACAGAATCCACAATGTATAGGCAATAAAAAAAATCACTTGTTTCACAGTATAACATTGACTTTCCCACCCTAGAATATATACCTCCTTTGTTGTAGGCACATTAGATGGCTTCAAGATCCTAGATGACAGTAGCAGGGTGGATCTCATCCCTTATGCCAGTGATGGTGAATCTTGTGTGTTGCGTTTGTTAAAATATGATTTTTTCAATTTAATCAGACATAACATTACATGGGACAATAGTGGTTGCTCATAGATTTTTTGGTTTTGGCTTGAGTAGATTTCTCAAACAAATGCTGCTGCATACAATGGGTACGTAGACACCATTGTTGTATTCAATTGACAGTTTCAACAGTCCAGTGTTTACACAGCTACAGTAAACAGGTATGTTTTCTGTTTGGTAATTATGGTAAACAGCCTGACACAAAAAAAGGGGATTCAGGCATAAACTAGGAACACACATCATCATTCTTTAGGATCAGAAGCCACTCATCATACAAGGAGGTGCCTGGTCTCCAGAAGAATCGTTGTCAAGGGAGATCACGAACATACAGTAACAGAAGATAAGTAACTTTTAAGTGTATTTGTACTGTTATAGACCATAGGCTGTTCATTTGCTAGGCAATTTGCTTGTTATAGATATCTGTCAGTCTTGTATTGTATTCCTAAGATTGTAATAGTTTTGTATGTACAGCATCTTTGTATAGTAAAATCAAATTTACACACTGCAGAAGTCTCAGCTTCCTTGCTTATACCACAAAGTAACCTTGCCAGATAGACGCAAGCAAAACACCTTGGCACTCAAGGTGTAGTGCCATGTTTTGGAACTACATTTCCCATGATGCTCATGCACTCTGCAGTGTAGTTGGGCATCATGGGAAATGCAGTTCCAAAACATCTGGGGTGCCAAGGTTCGTCATACCCTGCCTTAGGCCGTGCCCTTGCCTTACCCAGGTAACACATGCTACAGGATGGTTTATTGGATGGTGAAAGGTTGTGATATGCAGTTATATAGCCTCTGTCCTCCCTAAGGATCACCCACTATTATGGGTCAATAGAAGAGGGCTAACAGAATAGTATCCTCTTTTATGTTAAAGGGATAATCCCTGAGACCCCTCCAAGTGTTTCACAGATCCCAAGGAAGTGGAATATGTGGAACCCATGAAATGCATCGTGACATGACCATTGAGACCATTATACACTCACCATTCCTCATCTGTGACATTTCCTCACCAACACGTTTATCTGAAGAGGAAATAGAAAACAATGTCAGATAAGGGTCTTCAATGTTGGAAAACTCACATCAGCAAACACAGTTTAAAAATAAATAAAGATATGGTCTCTAGATTGCACAGACGTGGTCTGGGTATTGTCCAATTTCACAGTGGCCATTATAAGGCCCCATTGAATTCCATTTAATCTTTTTGGAATTAAGAAGCTGACCTTTCATATATTGTATACTGTATATTGTGTATATTTCCATGGTAGGTGCACCATTCTACTAATTTGTCAGTGTAACCCCTCCGGGTATTTATGACCTCTCACAGATAACACAATACTTCCCCCGATAATGCCCTCATCAGCTTCAGAAGGACAGAGCCATCTTCATTCAGACATCATCCAGGGTCACCATCTATGTCTTGGACTAACTAAGATGCTGGTTCAGAGATGACACAGTAATTATATTTCTGGTGCCTGTGTAGTTCTTGGATGTGTTCACAAATGTCTGCCACTAATTAGTCAAAGTCATAAACTGGAGCTCAAATGCGGAGCCTTTCTGAAATAATTATACTGCTCCTGCTATTTTCTGCCCGCTCTTTTGCTAGCGGTGGCCTGATCTTCTCCATTGCCTTCTTTGCTCTTCTTCCAATGCTAACATGACGCTCTCTCCCGCTGTAATACTGGGTACGCGGTGTGCAACGATTTATATAGGCATGGGGGCGTGGTCACCAGGTGATGTCACCTGGTAACCCCAGTCCCCTTATGACATCACCGCCCCATCATTCCCCGGGTGGGAACTCCCACGCCATTTTTCCAGAGAAGAGGGATCCCCTTAAAATCCATACCAGACCAAAGGGTCTGGTATCGTCCAAGGGGAGAACCCCACACCAATTTTTTTTTTCATTTTGGCGGGTTTCCCCTTCATCCTTGGCACACAAGTCGCACCGCAAGTCGGATCATGATGATCCAACTTCTGGTACAACTTCTATTCAAATCAATGGGCTCCCATAGGGAACCATTGATTTTTGAATAGAGGCAGAGAAACGCCGAACGAGGCTTAACGCTCTTTTTACATCGTTAACCCTCGTTTAACACCTGGCGTTTCCAGTACTGCTCTTGAACGCGATTTTATGGAGTTCAGAAAACAGCCCATAAACTCCGCTGATGATAAACGTCCAACAACGTCCATGTGTGCATGGACACATAGGATAACTTAAAGTGGAGTTTATGGGCCTTTAAAAAAAAAAATGTCCAAACTTCAAAAAACTTCTGTTTATGAGCTCCAGTGTGCATGGAGCCTAAGGGGTAAGTTCATGAACTTAATCAAAGTTCAGACGCTAAATTCGCCAAATTCACTCCCCAATATCCAAATATATTAGAGATACTCACAGGAAATGAACAGGAAAGTCATGAGGATGACCTAAATAATGAAGACCAATATTAGGAGGACCCCCAGGATTAGCATCACCCGGTACTGTGTATTCTTGGCAGCCGGAATCTCTACAGACAGAGAGGATAGTGAATAATCCTGCGTGTATCAGCCGGTATAATAATCCTCCAGAATTCTTATCTCATGTAAAGAAATTTTATATTCATCCCGGATCATCTGTGTGCTCATTCCCTGCATAGAAATCTATAATCTTCTACTATAACTGTATATATATATATATATATATATATATATATATATATATATATATATATTTATATCACAGCTATCATATAAAAATCTTCCACTATAACTGTATATGTATATATCACCTCATGTTATTTCATTATCCTGATACAGCCTAATGAGAGCGTAGGTTCTGGTTCATACCCTGATACTGTATGTCTACTACATTTCCAACTACCATATGTCTACTAGATGTCCTACTACTGTATGTCCAAAAAATATTGTCTTAGGATGTTTAAAAAATGTTGTCCCACAATGTCCAAAAAATAATGTCCATGATTTCCAAATATAATGTCCTGCAATGTCCAAAAACAATGTCCCACTATGTCCAAAAAAAATAATGTTCCATGTTGTCAAAAAATAATGTTCCAAGATGTTCAAAAATGTTATGTCTATGATGTCTAATGCCGCATACACACGACCGGACTTTTCGGCAGACTAGGTCCGATGGAATCAGTCCGTCTGACAATCCGATCACGTGTGGGTCAATTTCGATCATTTTTCGTTTAAAAAAATCAGATAGACCTAGAATTAGAACATGTTTCAAATCTGTCCGATGGACTCAATTCCTATTGGGAAAACCGTTCGTCTGTATGCTGGCCCAATGGACCAAATACGACGCAAGGGAAGCTATTTGCTACTGGCTATTGAACTTCCTTTTTTTAGTCCTGTCTTACGTCATCACGTTCAAAGTGAACGGACTTTTGAACGGACTTAGTGTGGCCAAGACCGTTCGTTCAGAAAGTCCGTCGGAACTCCGCCGAATGTCCGTCCGGAAGACCATCGAATCGAGTCTGCCCAGAAAGTCCGGTCATGTTTACGCTGCATAAAAGTTAATTTTCCATAATGTCCAAAAATATTATCCCTCAATGTCCAAAAATAATGTCCATGATATCTAAAAGATAATGTCGAAATAATATCCAAAAATAATGTCCAATGAATTGCAAAAAGAATGTGTCCTACAAAGTCTGCAAACAGTCCCACGATGTCCAAAATTAATGTTCCTTGATGTCCAAAAAAAATAATCTCCCTTGATGTCCAAAAAAATATTGTCCTATGATGTCCAAAAATAATGTTCCCTGAAGTCCAATAAATAATCTCATTTGATGTCCAAAAAAATAATATCCCACAATGTCCAAAAAAAAAAAAACAATGATGCATCACTATTCAGCTGAATGGAAACATTGATGGCGAGGATGCTGGCTGACATCACTGAGCAAATATGACCATGTGGTGATATTTGGTCAATGACATCTGCTATCATCCTCAATCCAACTATTTACATTCAGATGAATGAGGGTGGGGATGCTCCATTGGTTTCTCAACCTCTGACAGCCACAGTCCCCTGCCAACCACAGACCTGAATGGGAAGCTGTCACTCATTAGTGGCAGTAGTAATACTGCTACTAATGAACACCTTCCTTGTGAATCAGGAGGTTCACCTCAGTGGGTGTGTGAAAAAGTCATTTAGTTGACCTGTTAACTAAAACGCAAGGGAGCTAAAGTTTGGGGCAAAACCTGAACTCTTATCTCTAATTGTGAGTGTCAGAATTAAGGTCTCTCACAAGCCTGTCATTTGTCGGTGGTAGCAGCTTGGATATTAGTGTATGTGTGCATTGTGGGAACTTTGGGATTTCCATTGGGTTGGCCAATTTCCAAGGAGGAGCAATGGACGGCAATGCTTCCTGCATCGTTTTGCACCTCCTTCAACTAAGTATCCCTCAGGACCTTGGTTCTGTATGTGTGTGCGTTTTATATATATATATATATATATATATATATATATATATATATATATATATATAAAAATTCTCATCCAGGGTTCCGGGGAGGGGGGGGAATAGGTCATGTGAAGGAAACTGGATTTTCAGTTTCCTCAGAGATTAGAAAAGCTTTCTTTGGAGATTAGAAAAGCCTTCTGTGTGATGATAGTAGTGAATTAATGTTCACTATTTTCACAATAACCTTTGTGAGGCAGTGAGGCAGTGCGTCAGACCAGTTTCCTGATTGGCCAAAGTGCCAGGCCACCCTATTGGATGCCTAGCAATTAGGAAGAGGAGTGAAGGGCACACATGCTGGAGTGGCTGCATTTGACGGGCACAAGTGGCTGCATTTGACAGGCACAAATGGCTGAATGGCTGCATTTGACGGTCATAAGTGGCTAAATTTTTGGGGCAAAAATGGCTGCATTTACTGGGCACTAGTGGCTGCATATGATGGGCACAAGTGGCTGCATATACTGGACACAAGTGGCTGCATTTGATGGGCAAAAATGGGTGCATATGATGGGCACAAGTGGCTGCATTTGATGGGCACAAGTGGCTACATTTTTTTGGCACACGTGGCTGCAATTGTTGGGCACACGTGGCTGCATATAATGGGCACAGAGACTGTATTTGATGGGCACAGTGGCTGCACATGATGGGCACAGTGGCTGTATTTGGTGGGCACAGTGGTTGCACATGATGGATAGAGTGGCTGTATTTGGTGGGCACAGTGGCTGCATTTGGTGGGCGCAAGTGGTTGGATTTTGGTGGGCACAAATGGCTGGATTTTGGTGGGCACAAATGGCTGCATATGATGGGTACCAGTGGCTGCATTTGATGGGCACACGTGGCTGCATTTGGTGGGCACAGTGGCTGCATATGCTAGGCACAGTGGTTGCATATGATGGGCACAGTAGCTGTATCTGGTGGGCACAATGACTGTATTTGGTGGGCACAATGGCTGCATATGCTGGGCACAGTGTCAGCATATGCTGGGCACAAGGGCTGCATTTGATGGCAAAGTGGCTGTATTTGATGGGCACAGTGGCTGCACATGATGGACACAGTGGCTGCTTATGATGGGCACAGTGACTGTATTTGGTGGTCACAGTGGCTGCATTTTATGGGCACAGTGGCTGCATTTGCTGGGCACAGTGGCTGCAATTGATGGCACAGTATTTTTTCTGAATTTTTCAGTTTGTTTGAGCCCCCCCATTTTGAGCACCAGCTGCCACTGCCATGTATATCGTATTTAGGTATAAAATGTATACTAAATCAGGGCAACCAATGAGATGCTGGTTTTTATTACCTCAATACAGATATAGTAAAAGGCTATTTCTGATAGGTAGATCCAGTATAGCACTATTAGTATTAGTAGACATGTGTCATATAAATGAAGACTCGGATCCTCAGCTATCCATAATAGATTAAGAGGATACCCCTCATTATAATAACTTACCTTTGGCTGTTGGTGCTTTCTTAATCCTTTTTAAATGAAGATCATTCACATTGGCATACGTATTTTCCTCATAAGAAAGCCCTGAAGAAGAACACACACCTTAATATAGATATTGTAGGTACCAGGGGGGATTTTCAGGTGATGTAATTCAGATATAATGGCGCTCTACACAGCATTTTATCAATAAGAGATGGAGCTTTTCTGAAATACGATACTATTGACATTGTGACCTGTCTGGAATTTATTATTGGAGAATTGCAAAAGTTACTGACGCCAATGATACATACTATAATATATCGACTTACATAACAATGTATACTAAAGCATTTTAAGCATTTAACAGAACAACTTTGGGATCACTGGAATTTAATTGTATTATTACTATCACGACTTAAGACTCATCTTCCATGAGGTCGGAGTAGATGACCAGGACTGGTTGAGGCAGCGGTGCAGATGGGCCAAAGTCACAGAGCTGACACAGAATGTTTGGAGAATCTGCTTCTTTCGAAACAGCGAGAGCTCTGAAAAGGGCCGGGTCTTCACATGAACATCTAGAGGTAGAGAGATTGTTCTACAGGTGATACTCAGGCTGTGGTCCCCTGATTCTCCCAAGCAGATCGCAACTGCATTGCCGCAACTCCCTGGCAGTGTTGGAGCACAGATATCACATGGCAGCAGGTAAGGCTGAAGGAAATAGCAAGGCTTCCTAGGGCATACTGGGAACACATGGCTGAACGAAGTTAGGGACTCACTGGGATCAAGCAGCTGGAAGACAATGGGGACACACTGGGAAAACAAGTCTGGAAGTAGGTAGGGAATCACTGGGATCAAGCAGTTGGAAGCCAGTAGGGACACACCGGGAACACAACGTGGAAAGCATGCTAGGACACACTGGGAATACAAGGTTGGAATCAGGTAGGGAGATTATGGGATTACAGGGCTGTGGAAGCAGACTGGAACACACTGGGAATACAAGGCTGGAAGCAGACTGGGACACACTGGGAATACTAAGCTGGAAGCAAACTGGAACACACTGGGAGCACCAGACTGGAAGCAGGCTGAGACACACTGGGAGCACAAGGCTGGCCAAAGGCTGGGACACACTGAGAAAACATGGGTCTGGAAGCAGGCTGGGACACACTGGAAACACAAGGCTTGAAGCAGGATGGGACACAATGGGAGCACAAGCCTGGAAGCAGGCTGGGACACATTGGAAACACAAGGCTTGAACCAGGATGGGACACAATGGGAGCACAAGGCTGGAAGCAGGCTGGGACACACTGAGAAAACATGGGTCTGGAAGCAGGCTGGGACACATTGGAAACACAAGGCAGGATGGGACACATTTGGAACACAAGGCTAGAAGCAGACTGGGACACACTGGGAACACAAGGCTGGCCGAAGGCTGGGACACACTAAGAAAACATGGGGCTGGAAGCAGGCTGGGACACACTGGAAACACAAGCCTGGAAGCAGGCTGGGACACATTGGAAACACAAGGCTTGAAGCAGGATGGGACAAACTGGGAGCACAAGGCTAGAAGCAGGCTGGGACACAATGGGAACACAAGGCTGGCCGAAGGCTGGGACACACTAAGAAAACATGGGGCTGGAAGCAGGCTGGGACACACTGGAAACACAAGGCTTGAACCAGGATGGGACACAATGGGAGCACAAGGCTGGAAGCAGGCTGGGACACATTGGAAACACAAGGCTTGGAGAAGGATGGGACACATTGGAAATACAAGGCTTGAAGCAGGATGGGACACACTGGGAGCACAAGGCTTGAAGCAGGCTCGACACATTGGAAACACAAGGCTTGGAGAAGGATGGGACACATTGGAAATACAAGGCATGAAGCAGAATGGGACACAATGGGAGCACAAGGCTGGAAGCAGGCTGGGACACACTGGGAACACAGGGCTTGAAGCAGAATGGGACACATTGGGAAAACAAGGATGGAAGCAGACTGGGACACACTGACAAGACAAGACTGGAAGCAGGCTGGGGAACATTGAGAGCAAACTAGAAGATGGTGGGAATTACTGAAAGCACAGAAAAACTCAAGACGAGAAAACAGGGGTCCAGCAACTAGCATGTCAACATGAACGTGTTGCTCAAACACTGTGCAACCCAAACACTAGCTCTTTAGGACTGCACCTCTTCTGTAATTGGCTGAAGCTGGTGACTGCTCAAAGAAGGAAAAATCAGATGCTGGAGCATTGAACAGAGGAGTAAGACAGTTACAAAGCATGTGACAACAAAAATTATGTTATGATGGAAAATGTGGAGTACATCTGAAGTTCTGATCCATTTCCTAAATACCTAGAAGAAACTAAAATATGTTCTGTAGCACCCCCCCTCCCCCCACAAATGCACATAGGAGTTGCAGAGTTAGGATTCCCCACTGCTACATGGCCAAACATGCAGCATTTCCTTCATGGATTTCAACACAGAAAACAGACCTTGGATTGTTTTCTGATGTTTTATTAGTTGATAATGTGGCTGGAGTAGGGATATATGGGATGCCCAACTTGAAACATTTCTAGAACTATGAACAAAGGAGACAATCCTATTTACAGAAAGTCCTCTTCTTCCTTCCAGCTGCACAAACCTGGTTCACATGTACAGCTCCTGCTGATCACTCCAGGGGAACTAACAGTCTTTAGTCTTAAAGTGATTGTAAGTCTTTGTTTTTTTTTTTTTACTGTAAAATAACAAACATATCATACTTACCTCCACTGTGCACTTCGTTTTGCACAAGGTGCCCCCAATCACCATCTCCTGGGGTCCTCCAGCGGTGCTCATGGCTCCTCCTTGCATCGGTAAGCCCTCTGGGAGAATCGCTCTCCCTGGGGGTTACCTTGTCGGCGCACTCCCATGTCCAGCATTTGTGTGCATAGACACAGAATGACGGACTCAGCCCTGTTCACACAGACCCATGTCAGTAATTGCCCATCAGCTAGGAACCACTGAACTTCAGGATCTTTCCAGTCTCTTCGAATAGAAATCATAGTGATCCACCTTCTGACTGGTTAAAGCCAGTAATAGATCATATTTAGAAGTGATCTGTTGCTGTACAACTATACAGCGGGTCTGGATTAGTTAGTAGAGGCTTAATTCCAGCTCCTCGTGCAGCTATTCAGCAACAGACCATTTCTAAATGTAAAGAAAAAAGTGAAAAAATAGCAAATAAAAATGAATGTTCAATGATTTGCCCCTTTTTATCACTGACCTGCACTATGCAGTAGACATAGAGAAATGTTCATGTTCAGGTCCTAAATGTCTTCCATATATACAACATATGGGATACTAAGGAGTTGTAACCAAATGTTAACCCTTACATACAGTATGTATGACAAACCTTTGCTTAAAAAAAATATGCATCCGTAATTTGCTCATATTGCTGAATGTGTTTAGGCTGGCCAACTGTATCAAAGTTATGCCCCTCTGGACAACTGTATCAAAGTGGTCTCTCTCTGGTCAACTATGTCAAAGTGAGCCCTTTCTGGTCAACTGAATCAAAGCAATCCCTCTCTGGCCAACTGAATCAACGTAGTTCCTTTGCTGGCCAACTATGTCAAAGTGACCCCTCTCTGGTCACCTAAATCACAGTGATCCCTCTGTGGTTAACTGTGTCAAAGTGATCCCTCTCTGGCCAACAATGTCAAAAGGGATCCCTCTCTGGCCAACTGCATCAAAGTGATCCCTCTCTGACCAACTGCATCAAAGTGATCCCTTTCTGGTTAACTACATCAAAGTGGTCTTTCTCTGGTCAACTGCGTCAAAGTGAGCACTTTCTGGTCAACTGAATCAAAGTAATCCCTCACTGGCCAACGGCATCAACGTAGTTCATTTGCTGGCCAACTTTGTCAAAGTGACCCCTCTTTGGTCAACTGTGTCAAAGTGATCCCTCTCTTGGCACCTGCACACTAAGACTAAAGCTTGGATTGGATTCAAGGGGGTGTTCTCCCTACTGCTAGTCCACCATCTTCCGTGAATAAGCCCTCTAGGGACCCCGAAGTAGAGAAAGAACCACCTCTTAATTGGCCCTACGTTGCAGATGTTTCGAAAAGTTTGTAGGAGATTGAGTATTGCCTCCTCACCCGGACCCTTGACCCAACTTGACCGAAATCCAGACTTCCCTCAGGTATTACACACTCTGCAACTAACAGCAAACACAAACCTCTCATTCATAGCAGAATTCTTCTTTGACTAGGGTAAGCTGGTACCCTTCCAAACCCTTTCCTCCTGATTCCCTGACACAGACATCCCTTTCTTCAATTTCCTTCAGATAAGGCACTTCCTACTTAGCTCCAAACCACAATCCAACTGGTGCAGAGATCATACACCTTTTGAAGCAATAAGCACTAGATCTGAACCACAAAGATATGTACTATCAGACATGTACTGTATATTGTTTACTAATGTCTCTCCCAAAGATAATGTGACCAGCCAAAAATGGGAAAGGGAACTTGCAACAGACCTATCACAGGAGGAATGGGATCATATCTTTACCCATATACACAAAGGGTTCTTAAATGTCTCTGCACAGGAAAATGGATTTAAAATATACTCCAGGTGGTACAGGACCCATGATGGAATACATAAATTCCACTCCAGCATTCCTCCACTCTGCTGGCAATGCAACACTGTTCACGGGTCGCTACTCCACATTTGGTGCGAGTGCCCCCAAATTCAACCCCATTGTAAAGAGGTACACCTTCTTATCTCCCAAATAACAACCTACACCCCAGACTTTACACCAGCTCAATACCTACTCCACCATACATCTATTCCCCAATCGGCCTACAAAAGGTCTCTCACCCTACACCTCATAAACGCATCAAAACCCATTCATTGGAAGGATAGTTCTCCCCCTAGCACCTCTGAATGGCTCCAAAGAGTAGGGGAAATAGCTGAGATTGAAGATCTAATTCACCAGGCATGGGATTCCCCAGCAAAGTTCCATAAAACTTGGGCCTGTTGGCTTCATTTTAAGGAACCATCAGAATACCACAGCTGTACACCTAACAAATATAACAGACAACTATCCATAGACATACACCCACCCCCACCCCCACACCTCTCTTCCCATACTTGTTTTCCCCCATAATAATACATAAGGCTCACAGACAAACTCTAGAACTGGACAGCTTGGAACTCACATAAACTTAAACCATCGACTAACCTTGGAGTTTAGCCATTATACCAAGATTCCAAAGTAGAACTTTGACCTATCCATAGAATCTAAGACATTGTGAATCGTGCATACCACAACTGGGAAGCTGGCAAGACAGCAGACGAAAATCGGACCGGTAATGCCCCCACCCACGCACAGTTAGTTCCTGACAGAGGTGTGTGGGTGTCGTGGTGACATACCCGATTTCCCGTTGAATCTTACACAATTAACCCCACAATTGTTTCACCAAGAGAGCCATACTTGTTCATCTAGTTCCAGGACCTACTATAGTTTTACATGTTTTAGTTGATCTATGTGATTACCGATTTGATTCTATGCATTCTAAATGTACCTCAATCGTAACATTGTATTTCAAATGACATATTGTTCATTGTCTAATCTCATGTTCCTATGCAGAAACTTTAATAAAAAAATTGAAACAAAAAAAAATGTGATCCCTCCCTGACCAACTGAATCAAAGTGATCCCTCTCTGGCCAACCACATCAAAGTGACCATTCTCTGGTCAGCTGCATCAAAGTTATCCCTTCCTGGTCAACTGTGTTAAAGTGAGCCCTTTCTGGTCAACTACATCAAAGTGATCCCTCACTAGCCAAATGCATCAAAGTAATCCCTATGCTTGCCAACTATGTCAAAGTGACCCACTTCCTATTCCCCCCTCAATATTAATCAATGATCACCTCTACAACCTACCTGGTTCCCTCTCCTGATTTTTAGCCCCCTTCATTGCAGGCTGCAGACAAACCCGATTCTGTGAGATGCTCAGTCTGCAGCTTTGATATCTGATGATTTTATCTTCAGGAACTTCCTAAAATAAGGTGTTGCCACATACTGCATTTCAGTTTTAGGAACTTAGAAACGCCGATATAAAGAGGAAGTGTATGTATTTCTGTAATATTCTGTAGAAACGTGTGCCCACCCACGAACTTGTTGTTATTTAATCTCAGTGGTTTATGGACTATGATTGATGTATAATACATTTGCTTGAACTACTAATCATTCAAATAACATTTGAGCTGAGCTTGCAATACGTTATGTCACACTGTATTTGCTCAGCAATCTTTAAAACGCAATTTATTAGGAAAAAATACACTTTGATGAATAAAAAAAAAAAAAAAACAGTAAAAATTAGCCTGATTTTTTTGTATAATGTGAAAGGTAATGTTAAGCCGAGTAAATAGATACCAAACAAGTCATGCTTTAAAATTGAGCACACTCATGGAATGGCGACAAACTATGGTACTTAAAAAGTTCCATAGTCGACACTTTCAATTTTTTAGTGGTTACCTGTTTAGAGTTACAGAGGAGGTCTAGTGCTAGAATTATTTTTCTGGCTCCAACGATTGTGGTGATACCTCACATGCGTGGTTTGGACACTGGCCATCTGCATCAAAGCTTTTCCCTATGGACAACTGCATCAAAGTGGTCTTTCTCTGGTCAACTGCGTCAAAGTGATCCCTTTCTGGCCAACTGCATCAACGTAGTTCCTTTACTGGGCAACTATGTCAAAGTGACCCCTCTCTGATCAACTAAATCACAGTGATCCCTCTGTGGTCAACTGTGTCAAAGTGATCCCTCTCTGGCCAAATGCATCAAAGTGGTCTTTCTCTGGCCAACTGTGTCAAAGTGATCCCTCTCTGGCCAAATGCATCAAAGTGGTCTTTCTCTGGCCAACTTTGTCAAAGTGAGTCCTTTCTGGTCAACTGAATCAAAGTAATCCTTCACTGGCCATCAGAATCAACGTAGTTCATTTGCTGGCCAACTATGTCAAACTGAGCCCTCTCTGGTCAACTGAATCAAAGTGATCCCTCTATGGTCAACTGTGTCAAAGTGATCCATCTCCGGCCAACTGAATAAAGTTATCATTTTCTGCCCAATGGAATAAAGTTATCCCTCTCTGGCCAACTGAGTCAAATTTACCCTCTCTGGCCAGCTGCATCAAAGTGTTCCCTCTCTGGCCAAATGCACCAAAGTGATCCCTCTCTGGTAAACTACATCAAAGTGACCCCTTTCTGGTCATCTGAATCAAAGTGATCCCTCGCTGGCAACTGCAACAAAGCGATCCCTCTCTGGCCAACTGCATCAAATGTATTCCTTTCTGGTCAACTTAATCAAAGTCATTCATCTCTGATCAACTGCATCAAAGTTATCCATTTCTAGTCAACTAAATCAAATTAATCCCTCTCTAGTCAACTGTGTTAAAGTGATCCCTCTCTGGTAAACAGTGTCAAAGCGATCCCTCTCTGGCCAACTCAAAAAAGTTACAGTATCCCTCTCTGGCCAACTGAATCAAAGTGATCCCTTGCTGGACAACTGCACCAATGTAATTCCTCTCTGGCCAAAAGCGTCAAAGTTATCCTTCCCTGGCCAACACCATCAAAGTGATCCCTTTTTGGCCAAACTTATCAAAGTGATCCCTCTCTGGTCAACTGCATAAAAGTTATCCCTTTCTGGTCAAGCCCTTTTTGGTCAACTGAATCAAAGTGATCCCTTTCTAGCTAACTGAATCAAAATGATCCCTCGCTGGCCAACTGCTTCAAAGTTATTCCTCTCTGGCCAACAGCATCAAAGTGATCCCTTTTTGGCCAACCTCATCAAAGTGATCCCTCTCTGGTCAACTGCATCAAAGTTATCCCTTTCTGGTCAAGCCCTTTCTGGTCAACTGAATCAAAGTGATCCCTCTGTGGTCAACTGCGTCAAAGTGATCCCTCTCTGGCCAACTGAATAAAGTTACCCCTCTCTGGCTAACTGCGTCAAAGTGATCCCTCTCTGGCCAACTGCATCAAATGTATTCCTTTCTGGTCAACTGAATCAAAGTCATCCCTCTGTGGCCAACTGAATCAAAGTCATCCCTCTGTGGCCAACTGCATTGAATTAATCCCTTTCTGGTCAACTGCATCAAACTTATCCCTCTCTTGTCAACTGCATCAAAGTGAGCCCTTTCTGGTCAACTGAATCAACTTGATCTCTCTCTCGCCAACAGTGTCAAAGTGATCCCTCTCTGGTCAACTGAATAAAGTTATTCCTCTCTTGCCAACTAAATCAAAGTGATCCCTACCTGGTCAACTGAATGAAATGAATCCCTTTATAGCCAACTGAATCAAAGTGATCCCTCTCTGGCCAACCGCATGAAAGTGAGCGCCGTCTGGTCAACTGCATTGAAGTTATCCCTTCCTGGTCAACTGTGTTAAAGTGAGCCCTTTCTGGTCAACTACATCAAAGTGATCCCTCACTAGCCAAATGCATCAAAGTAATCCCTATGCTTGCCAACTATGTCAAAGTGACCCCATTCCTATTACCCCCCCCCCAATATTAATCAATGATCACATCTACAACCTACCTGGTTCCCTCTCCAGATTTTTAGCCCCCTTCATTGCAGGCTGCAGACAAACCCAATTCTGTGCGCTGCTCAGTCTGCATCTTCGATATCTGATGATTTTATCTTCAGGAACTTCCTAAAATATGGTGTTGCCACATACTGCATTTCAGTTTTAGGAACTTAGAAATGCCACAATAAAGAGGAAGTGTATGTATTTCTGTAATATTCTGTAGAAACGTGTGCACGCTCATGAATTTGTTGTTATTTAATCTCAGTGGTTTACGGACTATGATTGGTTTATAATAATAATAATAATAATTAGACCAGGCCTACTGTATTTCAGACACTTATTGCTTACAAGTTAAAATCAGTATCTTTTGCTAGAAAATTACTTAGAACCCACAAACATTATATATATATATATATATATATATATATATATATATATATATATTAGCAGAGACCCTAGAGAATAAATTGGCGGTCGTTCCACTACTATATGTCACTTAAGTATGTGTTCGCTTTGGCGCGCGAGCACGGAGGGATGGGTCTCTTTAAAAAAAAAAATCGTATTTATTTAAATTTATTTTAATTTTTTTATCCTGTCCCTTTAATTTATTAATTTTTTTATCACTTTTATTGCTGTCAGAAGGAATGTAATAGTTGGTGACAGGTACTCTTTATGGGGAGATCTGGAGTCTATAAGACCCCAAATCCCTCCTTTGCACTTGAAAGTATTCAAAACACCAAGATCGTCATTTTTGAATACTTTTGTTTTCTGAAAACTGGCGCCGTTGGCTCCCCAGTAAACCGGAAGTAATGTCATGACATTGTGACGTCGCTTCCAGGTTACTGTATCCGAGATCCGATCAAACCCGTGCCTGCTGGTTGCTCAGGTCTGCCGTTTGGACGAGAGAGACCAGGTGAGCGGCGGAAGGCGGCAGGGGGGGATGTCCCCTCCTACTGCTTGTAATAGCTTGGTTATTATTACTAGAGAGCTGACCATTGGCCTCTAAAGAATGGTACCGGGGTGAAACCTCATTGGTTATTGTTAGTGATGTTAGTAACGGAGTTAAAGTAAACGGTGTTACTTAACGCCGTTACTTTAGAGGGTAACAAGTAATCTAACTGATTACTCTTCCCCTCATGGTAACGCCGTTCCCATTACTTGGGCGGCGTCACCACAATTACATCTACCGCCACGGGGGGGCAGTATATGTAATTGCCGTAACGCCACAATTACATCTACTGCCACTAGGGGCGCGATGGATGTCACGTGCCATGATCCGGAGCGCTGACCATCGGCCTCTAAAGAATGGTACCGGGATGATACCTCATCGGTTATTATTACTAGAGAGCTGACCATCGGCCTCTAAAGAATGGTACTGGGGTGATACCTCATTGGTTGTTATTACTACGTACCTGCTGCCCGATGCCTGATGTCCAATGCCCAATGTCCAATGCCTGCTGCCCGATGCCTGATGTCCCATTCCTGCTGCCCAATGCCTATAGTCCAATGTCTGCTACCCAATGCCTGATGTCCGATGCCTGATGTCCGATGCCTCTACCTGATGTCCGATGCCTTATGTTAGATGCCTGATGTCCGATGCCCAATGTCTGTTTCCTGCTGCCCGATGCCTGATGTCCCATGCACGATGTCTGATGCCTGATGTTTGACGCCTGGTGACTGCTGCCCGATGCCTGATGTCCCATGCACGATGTCTGATGCCTGATGTTTGATGCTTGATGTCTGATGCCTGCAGACCAATGTCCGATGTTTGACGCCTGATGACCGATGTCTGATGCTTGCTGCCCGTTGTCCCATGCCCGATGTCCGATGCCTGATGTCCGATGCCTGATGTCCGATGCCTGATGTCCCATGCCCGATGTCTGATGCCTGATGTTTGATGCTTGATGTCTGATGCCTGCAGACCAATGTCCAATGTTTGACGGCTGATGACCGATGTCTGCTGCCTGCTGCCCGATGTCCCATGCCCGATGTCCGATGCCTGATGTCCCATGCCCAATGTCTGCTGCCTGCTGCCTGATGTCCCATGCCCGATTTCCGATGCCTGATGTCTGACGCCTAATGTCCGATGTCCCATGCCTACTGCCCAATGCCTGGTGTCTGATGCCTGCTGCCTATATGCAGTTAGTGCCAGACTGACCGGCAGACACCAGCTGCCACTGTTCAGCACGTGAGTATTAGCGGTAGGGAAAGGTTCCAGATGAGTAGGGAAAGCTTGGGGATCTGCCACTCTCCTTGGACACCTTCCTTTTTGGTCTTGGACCAGCCAGGCCGCTTTCCATCCCTCCAGACAGACGCTGTCAGTTAAACTGAAACCAGCTTCGCTACACGCCATTGGCATCTGTGAGTGTTCCCGGTTTGGCCTCCTTCCAACCACTGACTTCAGTTCAGGCTCCATTATTTGCCCCTGGACTGTGTGTGTGTTTTTTCCACGCTGCACCCACCCACAAAAGGCTTTAGATATTTGCATAACTCCTCCTAAAACCCAGCCCACTGTTTGCATCAGGTCCACTGCTTGCTCTTGAGAGGAGGACTGAGGCAGGGTGATGTGGTGTCTTCAGGAAGCACCCTGCCAGCCCCTCCCACCACCCATGATCTGCCAGCACTGCATAGAGAATCAGAGATATGCAGTGATGACTACATTGGGTCTAAAATAAGGCATGTAATGAGAAAAGGAAAAGTTATATTTTATAATGTCATTACTATCCACTTGACCACTGGGCACTTAAACACCCTTAATAACCAGACCAATTTTCAGCTTTGGTGCTCTCACATTTTGAATGACAATTACTCAGTCATGCAACACTGGACCTATATGAATTTTTTGTCCTTTTGTCAAACAAATAGAGCTTTCTTTTGGTGGTATTTAATCACCTCTCAGATTTTTATTTTTTGTGCTATAAAAGAAAAAAGACCGAAAATTCTGTGAAAAAATGAATTTTTCTTCGTTTCTGTTATAAAATTTAGCAGATTAGTAATTTTTTCTTCATAAATTTTGGCCAAAATTTATACTACTACATATCTTTGGTAAAAATAAGTACAAATTGGTGGATATTATTTGGTCTTTGTGAAAGTTATAGAGTCCACAAGCTATGGTGCCAATATCTGAAAATTGATCACACCTGAAGTACTGACGGCCTATTGCAATTCTTGAGACCCTAACATGCCAGAAAAGTACAAATACCCCCCAAATGACCCCTTTTTGGAAAGAAGACATTCCAAGGTATATAGTAAGAGGCATGATGAGTTTTTTGAAGTTGTCATTTTTTCCCACAATTCTTTGAAAAATCAAGATTTTTTTTCCTTTTTTTTTTTCCACAAAATTGTCATATTATCAGGTTATTTCTCACACACAGCATATGCATACCCCAAATTACATGTGTGAGATTTTTACACAGTGTGGCCACATACAGAGGCCCAACATGCAGGGAGCGCCATCAGGCGTTCTGGAGCACCCAGGACAATTCTGACATTTCTCTCCTACATGTAAAAATCATCATTTATTTGCTAAAAAATTACACAGAACCCCAAAACATTATATATTTTTTTAGCAAAGACCCTGGAGAATACAATGGTGGTTGTTGCAAATTTTGATCTCACACGATATTTGCGCAGCAATTTTTCTAACGCGTTTTTTTGGGGGAAAAAACAGTTTTGCGCTTAAAAAAAAAAACAGTAAAGTTAGCCCAATTTTTGCATAAAGTGAAGGATGAAGTTATGCTGAGTAAATAGATACCTAACATGTCACTCTTCAAAATTGCACATGCCCGTGGAATGGCACCAAACATCGCTACTTAAAAATCCCCAAAGGCTTTACATTTTTTTTACTGGTTACATGTTTTGAGTTACAGAGGAGGTCTAGGGCTAGAATTATTGCTCTCGCTCTAATGTTCACAGCGATACCTCACATGTGTGGTTTGAACACCGTTTTCATACGTGGGCGGGGCTTACGTATGCGTTCACTTCTGCATGCGAGCACATGGGGACAGGGGCGCTTTAAATTTTTTTTTTTTTTTTTTATTGTTTATTTTACTTTATTTATTTTAGTTTGACATTTTTTTCCCCAAAATTAAATTTTTGATCACTTTTATTCCTATTACAAGGAATGTAAACATCCCTTGTAATAGGAATATGGGATGACAGGTCCTCTTTACAGTGAAATCTGGGGGTCAATATGACCCCACATCTCACCTCTAGGCTGGGAAGCCTGAAATAAAATAAAATAAAGATTCTGGCTTTGATCGTATTGGCAAGTCGGTAGAAGCACCGGAGGGCGGCGAGGGGTGGGGGGCGTCTATGGCTGGGTATTGCAGGGTATCACTGAGTATGGCTGGTAGGGATGAGCCGAACACCCCCCTGTTCGGTTCGCACCAGAACCTGCGAACAGACCTAAACTTCATGTGAACTTTAGAACCCTATTAAAGTCTATGGGACTCGAATGTTCACAATCTAAAGTGCTAATTTTAAAGGGTAATATGCAGGTTACTGTCCTAAAAAGTGTTTGGGGACCCGGGTCCTGCCCCAGGCGACATGGATCAATGCAAAGAAAAGTTTTAAAAACGGCCGTTTTTTCAGGAGCAGTGATTTTAATAATGATTAAAGTGAAACAATAAAAGTGTAATATTCCTTTAAATTTCGTAGCTGGGGGGTATCTATAGTATGCCTGTGAAGGGGCGCATGTTTCTAGTGCTTAGAACTGTCCCTGCACAAAGTGTCATTTGTGCAGGAAAAAAAGTATTTTAAAATCACTTGCGGCTATTGTCGGGTCCCGTAATACAGAGAACACTCAATGAGTGTTCTCTGCATTAGCCGACAATTCATTCATTCATTGATAAAAAAAAAAAAAAAAAGCGTGGGGGTTCCCCTAAATTCAATTACCAGGCCCTTCAGGTCTGACATGGATATTAAGGGGAACCCCGTGTCAAATTAAAAAAAAAATTGATGTGGGGGTCCCCCTAAATATCCATAACCAGACCCTTCAGGTCTGATATGGATATTAAGGGGAACCCCGCATCAAATTAAAAAGAAATTGACGTGGGGGTCCCCCTAAAAATCCATATCAGACCCTTTATCCGAGCACGCAACCTGGCAGGCCGCAGGAAAAGAGGGGGGGACAAGAGAGCGGCCCCCCCTCCCTCCTGAACCGTACCAGGCCACATACCCTCAACATTGGGAGGATGCTTTGGGGGTCTGTGACCCCTCAAAGCACCTTGTCCCCATGTTGATGAGGACAAGGGCCTCATCCTCACAACCCTGACGTATGGGTGACCCCGCCCCCCTCTGATGTAACGCAGGTTTCCGTTACATCAGAGGGGGCGGGGTCACCCACACGTCACTGGGGAACCCCTGGCTTCCCTCTCCAGCATCAGAGGGGCGGGGTCAGGTGACGGGTGGCCCCGCCCTCCTAATATAAGAAACGTCAGCGCTGGGATCTCTGCAGTGTCTCCGGAGTGGAGACAGAAGAAGGATGTATGGACAGCGCTGGACTGAGAGATCCCCCGTCGCTGGATATGATCATCCATCGCTGGACCCCGGAGACCCGTCGCTGGATAGCAAGAGTGGATTAGCACCGCTGGAATCTTTTTTTTTTTTTTTTTTTTTTTTTTAAATAAAGGAATTTTTCAAAAGTGTGTTTGTCTTATTTAACCATTTTGACACTTTCTTTGTGAAATGGTAGGCCCTTACCATTTCAAACAGGGGGGTCGGGATCTGGGGGTCCCCTTGTTAAAGGGGGCTTCCAGATTCTGATAAGCCCCCCGCCCGCAGACCCTCACAACCAACGGCCAGGGTTGTGAGGATGAGGCCCTTGTCCTCATCAACATGGGGACAAGGTGCTTTGAGGGGTCACAGACCCCCAAAGCATCCTCCCAATGTTGAGGGTATGTGGCCTGGTACGGTTCAGGAGGGAGGGGGGCCACTCTCTCGTCCCCCCTCTTTTCCTGCGGCCTGCCAGGTTGCGTGCTCGGATAAAGGGTCTGATATGGATTTTTAGGGGGACCCCCACGTCAATTTTTTTTTAATTTGATGCGGGGTTCCCCTTAATATCCATATCAGACCTGAAGGGTCTGGTTATGGATATTTAGGGGGACCCCCACATCTCAGATTTAAACACCCGCCCTGAAGCCGTTAATAGTCTGTATTTTTTGCTAGAAAATTCATTAGACCCCCCCAAACATGACTTTTTTTTTTTTTAAGCAAAGAACCTTGACAATAAAATGGCAGTCGTTGCAATTTTTTATGTCACACGGTATTTGTACAGCGGTTTTCCAAACGCAATGTTTTTGTAAAAAAAAAAAAAAAACACTTTAACCACTTCAATATCAGCCACTTAGACACCTTCCTGCCCAGGCCAATTTTCAGCTTTCAGCACTGTCACAATTTGAATGACAATTACGCGGTCATGCGACACTGTACCCAAGTTTTTTTTTTATCATTTTGTTCCCACAAACAGAGCTTTCTTTTGATGGTATGTGATCACCTCTGCGTTTTTATTTATTTTTTATTTTTTGCGTAACAAATAAAAAAAAGAATGAAATTTAAAAAAAAAAAAAAAATAGTTTTTCTTTGTTTCTGTTAAAAATTTTTTTGTAAATAAGTATGTTTTCTTCTTCAATGATGGACACTGATATGGCTGCTCTGATGGGCACTGATAAGGTGGCACTGATGGGCACCGATGAGGTGGCACCAATGAGATAGCACTGATGAGGTGGCATTGATAGGCGGCACTGCTGGGCACTGATAGGTGGCACTGGTATGTAGAACTGATTGGCACTCATAGGTGGCACTGATGGGCACTCATAGGCGGCACTGATGGACACTTGTGGGCAACACTGATGGGTACTTATGGGTGGCACTGATAGGTGGCATGGATGGGCACTGATAGGTGGGTACCGATGGGCATGGATGGGCACTGATTATATATATATATATATATATATATATATATATATATATATATATATATATGTATTGCGGTCTTGAAGTGGCTATTTTGATAAGGGGGGGGGGGGGGTGGAAGGCAAAATATAAGGAGATGAAATGTCACCTTTACCACATAAAACTAAGAATTAAACTGAAACTCCCAACTTCCTCCCGGTCTCAGGTGATGTATCATATGATCCCACTACTGGTCCCAATACAATGATTATTATCTGTAGATTACCTGACATCACCTCAATCTCTTTGTTCCTCTTCATTGCTCTCCACTGATTAGTAGAAATGTGTGCTCTGTGCTGTACGCTTCATGAGAACTGGAGATGTTTTCTGATAAAGACTTCTGAAGAAGAGAGTTCTCCTCATACTGGCCTTTTCCGGATCTCCAACCACAGAACAGAACAGAAAGAAACATTTCCACGAAGAAACAAAAATCAACATGTTGTCAGCCCTAAAGGGTTTCATTAATGGGTCAGTCCTACCAAAAGTGGGTCTTTATTACAGATGGAGCCTGACTGGCTTATTTTATGTCTTTTATGGTCAATTCTCCAGCAGTGAGATCTCTTAGTCATAATCCCAGCTCTGTTCTCACCCACCTTTGTATGAAATAAATAGAAATCATGAAGGGATGGTGGGAACCCCTCATAATGGGCCCAGCAGGTGTACAGACCCAGAAGCTCAGCACATGGATGGTGGGAACTCCTCATAATGGGCACAGCAGGTTACAGACCAGGGAACTCAGCACAGGGATGGTGGCAACCCTTCATAATGGGCACAGCAGGTGTACAGACCCAAGAACTCAGCACAGGGATTTTGGGAACCCTTCATAATGGGTACAGCAGGTGTACAGACCCGGGAACTCAGCACAGGGATGGTGGGAAAGTGCCATTCCACTCCTTGACAGCGAGGTGTGAGGTTGCTAGTTCCTTTGCTCCTGTGCTTCCAGAGACCAAGGGCTAGAGTTACTCCTCTGCCCCAGGAAGGATGCTGGATCCTGGAGAGGACCCTGGCGGGGGCCCCCTGGATAGGCCTCAGCCTGTGGAAGATTCTGGGCCTGGCCCAAGGAAAGATGAATCTCTGTCTGCCTTTAGACGGAGGATTGTGGAAACGCTGAAGCTGATTGGGAAGGAAGAGGAGAAGTTGGTAGCTTTGAAAGCCGAATTTAAAAAGAAAAAGCAGATTTGTGCTAAAGTGTTCAGTAAGAAGAGACCGGCTCTGAGGCCTGAATTGAAAGACCTGGAACAAGCTCTGCGGTAGCAGAAGGAATTGGCAAGTTCTCTGAAGGAGAATAGTGGAGCATTTAAAGAAAAATATAAGAATGAGGAAAGATTTAACCAAATGAGTAGAAGAGGAGCCGCTTCCTGCATGGAGATTGAGGAGATGCAAGCAGAGAGTGAGAAAGTGGGCCCGGAGGATGAACCCGGCGTTTCAACACCTCAGACATCTGCTGAGCCCTCAATGGCGGAGGCCTCTGTCCCCTTCCCTCCCCAGCAATGTGGAACATCTGAGCAGGAGGTTGAAGGTTCTAACATGCTGGATTTCATCAATAGACTGGAGTCCACTCCAGTTTCAGCTCCCCAGGATGGTGAGGAGAAGATGGACACCGTTCCTAGCCCTGTGGAAGAAAGACCTGTGGAGAGAGCAGGTGCAGGTACAGTATGTGTGCAGGATGGTGGGAACTTTAATGTCAATGGGCCTGCTGAGGTTTGTAGTACTACAGACAGTCAGCCCAGACCCATAGACAATATACAGCAAGCAATAACATCTGCTAATAACTGTCAGCTTCAGTCTGCAGAGAGGTCCATGGACAATACAGAGACTTTGCCTGGACCAGGCACAGCGGCTGTTTCTGTGAATGGTGGAGGAGATGCTTGGTGCAGTAGTGCTACAACTCTCCAGGAGTCTACAGCAACCAAGACTGTGATTGATCCCAGGATTGAAGCTTAGTGTTCGGGGGAGGGGGAGGGTCCTGCCTCTGCTAATCAGAAGACTGCTATCCCAGCTGATTCAGTCTCTCGGCCAGCAGGTTTGAATGTGTCTGAGGACAAGACTGCAAATGCTGGTGGTGGAAGAAAAACTTATGCTGGTGTTGCTGCCACAGGTTCTGGGAAGGGGGAACAAGCAGGGTAGGAGCATGGGGACGTTCTATCTTCCTCCCTGTTTAAAAGGAGGAATGTTGTCCAATTGAAATGGGAAGGCGATGGAAACCCCCCACATAGGAGGACAGTGGTGGATAAAATCCTGCAGATGGGGTTTAGGCCTGCAGATATCTTCGCCCTGATCAGTCCGGCAGGTTCCTATGAATATGATTTGTCCTTTATCCGTCCGGAGTCTCTGGACATATTTTGGGAGAAGTTTGAACACGTGTGTAGGGGCCTGCCGGACTGGAAAGGACTCATCCCCAAGCTTATATCACGCCAGACCCTCATTAAAATGGTGACAATTCTTGTCCGTAATGAGTCCAAACCACAAGGGGATTTAACTGTATGCTTGAGGAGGTATGTGGGATGTCCTGAGCCCCCTAAGAAAGATTTTGGACAATCCCGGAATATGGACAGGGGGATGGTCTGTGCAGCTAAAATTAAAGGTCATTGACAATGTTGTCCAGCATCTGCCATCCTCAGCTTTCCTGGGGAGGGACAGGCTGACCATCTTCTACCCGGGCCAGCCAAAGCTCTGCAATAAGTGTGGAGATAAAGGGCATCTTGCATCCTCCTGTCCAGTGATGAAGTGCTCTCTGTGTCAGGGTATAGGGCATTTGGCGAAGGACTGTAATATCATCAGGTGCAATCTGTGCAATGCAGTGAGACATCCTTACAGTCAATGTTCTGAGGCAATGCACAACAAGCCGGAGCTCATGAGAGAGTTCTTTTGTCTAGACATGGAGGATACACAGAGCTCAGTAGCTGGAGGGCCTGTGTGTCCATCTGAGTCTGTGCCAATACCCAATGTGTCTGTGTCTCCCAAGTCTGTGCCAATACCCAATGTGTCTGTGTCTCCCCAGTCTGTGGTGCCCCAGTCTGTGCCAATACCCAATGTGTCTGTGTCCTCCCAGTCTGTGCGTGTACCTAGTGTGCCCGTGTCTTCCCAGTCTGTATGTAAAGTTTCAGTTGCCGAGAATGTGTCCAATCCTTCTCTGTCTTCTAAAATTGCAGAGGCAGCAAGAGGTGATGAGGCTGGTGCATCAGGTGTGGTGACAGTTCCCCTCCCCCGATGCTGCAGGGTTTCTATTTCAGATCGTGGGGTGCAGAGGAGTGGGAAAAATAGTGGGGAGGCTGGCCTGGTGGTAGATAAGGGAAAGGAAAATGGGGGGGGGAGGAGGGTAAAGGGGAGGATGGGTGTGGGGAGGCTGGTTCTGGTTTATCTAAAGATGATATGGAGTGGTTGGAGGATAGGAAGAGGAGGGGCAAAAGAAGGAAAAAAAGGGGTTCAGTTCCCTTCAATTCTAAAGTTTTGCCTTTGGGAAATAAGTTTAAGGTACTGTCAGATGATGATGATGATGATGATTGGGACTCGTTCAGTTCAGCGTCCTCTATGGTTGACGAGTTCCAGGGTGCAACAAAGCGTGCTGGTTCTCCAAGGAGAGGGAGTAGTCAGGCTAAGAAACGTCTGCCTCAACTACCCTAATGGCAGTTCCCACTCCGTTAAAAGTGGCAACCATTAATGTTGCCAACGGAGAAAAAGAGTCCTGCGCAAATTATGTCAATACTATATATATATATAAATAAATCAAAATGAGCTAAGTGCAAAAACAATATGTGAAAAGATCAAATAAAAAATAAAAAATAAATAAATAGTCCATATAATAATAAGCACCAAAAAATGTTGAAAAAATGATGATGAAAAAACAATGAAGTGGACAGTCAGGGCTCCCAGAACTCTCACCTTAAGACAGAGAAAACAGGCTCATCAAAAAACACAAGGGGTCTCCAATTTCATTCCTCATATACAGCCATCAGGGAAATCCAGATAAAAGATGTAAATACTTCATTCGGCCACTAGAGGGCCATAATTAGCATGGATGCTTATACTGTTAATCCAAGGATGTATTCCGTAGTGTATGGCTCAAAACAAGAGGGGAGAGGGGAAGGGAGAGAAAGAGGAGGCTCCAATGGTGTAGTATAAAACGTTAAAGGATCAATTTATTAATATAAACAAGAGACTCTCACATTAAAACTAAAATAAAACAGCACAGCAAGGTGAATAAAGATGGTGGCGTGGCGTCTTCCGCCAGTTTTACTCTACTTCCGGTACGTCCTACGGCCACTTAAGATCAGTAAGCACTCATCATATGGCCTTATTTTTGCTCAGCGAGGTTGATGCTGGCATTTTCTTTTTACAAGAGACCCATCTGAGTAGTCTGGTATAGTCTGATATACATCTGATATACATCTGGCAAAGAAGGAGTGGAGATGTGGTCCCTCATTTTGGTCTCTTGCCGAGCCTTAAAACGGGGTTGCAGTCCTGTTTTCTGGTATGGTAACATGCCAGCAGGTAATTGAGGCAGAAATTGGGAGATGCATGGTCTTGGACGTCTCTGTAAGGGGACAGGACTTGCACCTGATTAACATCTATGGTCCCCAGATGAAGTGGGACAGGAAATGCCTCTTTACAAATATTAAGCCTTTTCCAGCAGGTTATCTTTGGAGGTGATTTCAACATCATTACTAGGTTTAAAGACAGGAGAGGTTTCAGAGATAAGCTGGGCTATGACACCCTTTTTCTCAATGCGATAGTTAGGGAAGCAGGTCTGGTAGATGCGCACATTAAGCGTTGCCCAGACAGCACGGGGTTCACTTTTCAGAGAGGTAGTAGTCAGAGTAGGATAGATAGGTTTTTTTTAAAAGGAGACTCTGCTTTTTCGTCACCTGAGTGTCGGGCAGTGGAGTTTTCTGATCAATGTATTCTATTTGTGACTCTGAATGCCTCAGATATGCCACCTAGGGGGAGGGGTATCTGGAGATTGAATTTGGCCCTCCTGGAAGACGAGAGAGTAAGACAATCCTTTGAGGATTTTTTTCAAGCACTGGTAACGATCCTAGACTTTTGCAACAGCGAGTCAGAATGGTGGGAGCTTGTAAAACAGTGGACTGTTCAAGGTCATAGGAAGAAAGAAGCAGCAAGATAAGTATATCACCTACCAGCGTTTGCGGAGGAAACTTGACCGCCTTGTTTCGAATGGAGGAGATTCTGGGGCGATCTCTGAGGTAAAGCTCCTCCTTAGGAGACATGAATATGACCGGCACGCCTCTTTGGTTTGGGAGAGGGATTATGGGAAATACCATTCACCTGACCCTTACCAGAACTGTAAACAGAGCAGCAGTTAAGACAGTCAATGGCCTGAAGGACAGTATGGACTCCCCGACGAAGTCTAGGTCAGGGATCCTGGAGGTGGTCAGGTCATACTATGCTGATCTCCTGGGAGGAAGGAACCTTGATCGGACAAGGATGTTGGGTTTTTTGAACTCTACACCAGGACTGGAAAGTAATGTTTCTTTGATGGGTTTGACAGATGAAATCACTGCAGATGAGGTAGTCCAGGCTATTGATAAACTGGCCATCAAGAAAACGCTAGGGACAGATGGGTTGACAGCTGAATTTTATAAATGTTTTAAGATGATCCTGGCTCCCTACCTTGTGGATGTTTTTAATGGCTGTTTGTATGAGAGTTCTCTCCCTCCCTCCATGAGGCAATCTGCAGTGATCCTTCTGTCAAAGGGTAAAGATTCTTCGATGATTGAGAATTGGCGCCCCATTAGCCTTCTTAATGTCAATAGAAAGATACTGGCAAAGATTTTTTTCTGCCCATTATCGCCAGTGGCAAGCAGTTTGTTATCCCACCACCAGCACTGTTCGGACCAAGGTAGAAGCACTTTCTCAGCAGTGTTAGCTGTCCGGGAGGCCTTGGAGCATTGTAGGGCTGCTGGTTGGGGTACATTTTTGCTGACATTGGATCAGGCTAAGGCCTTTGATCTGGTTAATCATGAGTAATTATGGCTTCTTCTTGGCAGATATGGCCTGGAGGGGGTTTTCATTGATTGCCTCAAGATTTTGTACAAAGGGGCTGAAAGCTTTCCTCTGGTTAATGGTTGGGTTGGGCAACCCTTTGTGGTCAGCTCGGGTGTGCATCAGGGGTGCCCATTGAGTCCTCTGTTATACGTGTTTGCAATTGACCCCTTCATTAGAAGGCTGGAGAATGGACCATTGTGTGGGGTACATATGGGCATCGCTGGTGAGCCTGCTTTGAAGGTTGTAGCCTATGCTGATGACGTTTCTGTTTTATTCTCTGGGACTGGGGAGGCACAGGAGGTGGTCTCAGTGATAAGGCAGTATACAGAGGCATCAGGTTCAAAGGTCAACCAGGACAATTGTGAAGCTTTCTGGATGGGCGTGGAAGGTGAGAGCTTTGTTCTCCCGGATGACTTCCCGGAGCCCCAGCAAAAAATTTGAGTTCTAGGCATTGAATTTGGCCCAGGTGACTATGGCCATGCAAATTGGGTGAACAGGCTGGAGAATGCTGATGCCAAGGTGGCAAGCTGGAAAGGTTGGTTGCTTTCCTTGAGGGAAAAGGTTGATCTGATCAAGACTTACCTGATTCCGATTTTCCTATATGTCAGTTTTGTTTGCGTTTTGCCAGCTTCTCTCTATACCAGGGTTTATACTTGTTTCTTCCAGCTGTTATTGGGGAACAGAATAAACTTTGTCAAAAGGAATGTGACCTACCTTTCTAGGTGGGAGGGTGGTCTAGGGATGATCAACCCTGTACTCACAAAAACATTAATTGAATACCTTCTCCGTCATGCCTGCTGAAATTCAACAGTGGCAGAGAGCCCTTCTGAAAGAAAAATATCCTTGTGTCACTCCTCAAATCATAAGAGTCCGGAGCTGTAGCTCAAATAACATATATCAAAAGAAGAGAAAGAACCTTTCTCCTACTGTTGTATCCCGCTAACAGATAGCGCCACAACACCAGGAAAAAAGGAAATAGTAGCTACCTTTGGTTCCGGCGGACACATAAGACATTCTTTTGTATCAAAAATATTTATTTATTTCAAAGCATCTTTAAAATAATTGACCCCGATTTGTAATATATTACACGAATCGATCTTTGGTGTTTGCACAAACAAAAATCCCAAAACGACACAAGGATCATCCCTATTTACACAATAAATATACCCTGACATCAACAAACATGATAAACACATACATACACGCAACAATAAACGGATGAGGCGCCTCTTTGACCATACACGTGGCGATGTGCCGAGTATGCACTAATGATAAAAGATAATGCTTCCAAGTAAAAAAAAATATAACAAGAAAGCCCGAAAAATCGGCACGTGTATGGTCACCTAAATAGCAGCAATCAGCGATGGGGATAATTGTTTGGAGATGTAAAGTGTTAATTACTCATTTACTCCCCCATATGCTGTGCATGGTTAGCCTTTATAGTTAATACGAAAATCGTTCAAATGCCCCAATTTAACAGCAAGGCATATTTCATGGAAGTCTCTTTGGTGAATTCAATCAAGTATTTTTAGGTCAGAATCCCATTCCACTTAGTCACTTGTATTATGATATAGGAAAACTTCCGCCACAAAAGTGAAAAATTCCTCCTTTGATCTTCTGCACCCAGAGACCCGTCTGGCAAACTGTGCTGAAAATACTCCAATTAGTAGCGATTTAATTAATTAAGGCCAACCTCAATCTTTCAGTCCTTTAAGGTACGCTACACCAAATCAGGCTAGTTAACACAGCAAACGTCAGACATTTCTCATGATACCTTAACAGATGATCCCATACATTCAACAATTCCGCAGATGATTTGCAGGCAAATAGTTTGAGATAAGCTTGCTTACCATTCCCTGGGGTTTTCAGGCGGATTTCATTTATAGATGTATATGCCTGTCCCCAGCGGCCGCTGGTCCGACAAGCAAGCCAGGTATGTGCATAAAGTCCTTCACCATCAGCAACCCAAATCGGCACAAGGTCCTTTAGGCATGTATGGGATCCTTTACCATTTGTGTCTTAGCAGCTGAGTCATACCACTCCTGTTAGGTGGGATTCACCCCGGGATATTTTTTTCCTTTTTATTAGCTTATTGCGAGATCATTAAAGTAGATCTTCATTCGGACATTCCGTACTCAATACTCAGGCTGCCAGCACTTTGATTGGTGCCCAACGAGGACCTGCTATTCTCATAAATGTCAACGCGTTTCGCAACGTGGCGTCACATAGCTTCAACTGGACGTGTAGGAACTCAAATGACGTTTCCTTTTTATAGTGTCATTAGACGTCATTATTCCTCCCATCGTGTGTTAATTAGCATGTATTTAAAGATGGGCAGACAAAATCGTCATTTAGGTTAACCCTTTCTTCATGTAATGTGAGACAGGGGGCGTTCTATGTACATATCTTACAGGCCATTGCGGATGGGGAAGAGATATTTAAGCTGCTATTTCCATTCTAAAATAGCACATATAGACTGGACAAACATGCAAAAACATCCGTTTGCATTCTTCCTCTGAATTAATCTATGTCTGACCCTAATTATGCCTTAAATTGGGAGACTATCTTAAGATCTAACTAACATGATAATAAGAGGGGGGGAGGGGAAAAGGGGTTTTGTGGGGGGGGAACCAAAAGGAAACATCAAAATTCGAAGGACATAAATGTCTATCCCTTTGGACCTAATCATTATCTTTTGCATCCCCCCGTTAGCGCTTTAGAGGACCCATATTCCATCCTCAGGCATCAAGGTAAAAAGGACAAACTTGACTAGGTAAAAATCATATATCCATGAAGACAAAAACAAAACCAGAAAACAGAAGCTATAATATGCCTACAAAGCCAAGGTTCTATAACATTGGGGGCTTTCTTGTTATATTTTTTTTACTTGGAAGCATTATCTGTTATCATTAGTGCATACTCGGCACATCGCCACGTGTATGGCCAAAGAGGCGCCTCATCCGTTTATTGTTGCATGTATGTATGCGTTTGTCATGTTTGTTGATGTCAGGGTGTATTTATTGTGTAAATAGGGATGATCCTTGTGTCGTTTTGGGATTTTTGTTTGTGCAAACACCAAAGATCGATTCGTGTAATATATTACAAATCGGGGTCAATTATTTTAAAGATGCTTTGAAAGAAAGAAATATTTTTGATACAAATTAATGTCTTATGTGTCCGCCGGAACCAAAGGTAGCTACTATTTCCTTTTTTCCTGGTGTTGTGGCGCTATCTGTTAGCGGGATACAACAGTAGGAGAAAGGTTCTTTCTCTTCTTTTGATATATGATCAACCCTGTAATCTTTTTCTCTCTGATGTTTGTGAAGTACAATCTTGGTAACATGTTGGCAGGGAGACCGCCTGAGTGGGTTGGTATTTTCCAGTCCTGGTTTAGGCCCTTTCTGTGAGACTGGGAAAATAGTGGGCCAGTGAAAAGCCTGAGGGTCAAGCATGATAAGCTCCCGGCTTATGTTGCCCCGTGTTTGAAAATACTTCGGCAGTGGCAAGTAACAGCAGGAGAAGTCAGATCTCTTCCAAGGAAACTTCTTGAGAACTGGATCATGAGCTCTGCTTTTTGTGAGCCACTGGCCTTGAGGGATTGCCCAAGCCTGGTTTTGGAGGTGGGTTTGCGTTTGATTAATTTGGAGAGAATCCCAATGAAGTTTAGTGATCAGGCTTGGCTTGCCTTTCATGGAAAACTATATGTGAAGAGCAACTTGAAGTTTATTTCCACGAGTGATCGGGGCTGTCCGAGAGTGGAGTGTGGAGGAGTGGTGGAGTCCATGGATCACTTTCTACTTCAGTGCCCTTTTAATATAGAGGTGTACAAGAGGGTGGGGAGGGCTCTGAGTATACCCTTTCTCCCCCATATGAGTTATGCAGAGTGAGTGTATGGGGCTTTCCAGACTCATCAGATTATGATTTGGAAACACTTTTTTTAGTTAGTTTAGTAGTCCGTTATTTCACGTGGAGTGCACAGTGTCAGGTATCCTTATGGGGTAAAATCCTTCCTGTGGAAGTGGTGATGCAGAACATTCTGGGTGAGGTTAGGAAGATTCGGGGTCTTGAGAAAGACAGGGGGCAGCAGGAGGCCTGGACATAGGCATGGAGGAATATCAGGACTCTGTAGCTGCTGCCTGTTGATCTCGGGGTGTGCGGCTTTCTTTGTATTCTTCTTTCACTCCCCTAGATTTTCAGATCCAATATAATTTTGATAAAAGGCTCCATGCACGGTGACGGTGATGTTCCTTAGTCTGGCTCTCCCATAGGGATTATGTTGTGCGCAATTTAGTTTGCACCGTTCTTTCTGGTTTGTATAATCATATTCAATTATTTTGTAAATATGTTTTATTTATTTATTATGGTTTTATTGTATATAACTTGTTGTTTGTAAGATTTTCAATAAACAAAATTAACCCCTCATAATGGGCACAGTAGGTTCACAGAGCTGGGGACCCAGAGTAGAGATGGTCCTCATAAAGGCACTAACAATGTATAATATTGCTATATGAGTATAGAGTATATGTATTTCTATTTGAGGGAGAGGTTTGAATTAAGTCAAAGCAGGTGAGATTGAATTGCCCACACATACAGTAAATGGTTACTAATTATAATTATAATGCACTGGGATCTTATATTATCTATAGCCACTGATTGACTTCCATTATGGAAACCTGTTGTCCCCCACTTACCAGATTGCTAGATCAGCACTGGAGGAAATGATGACATTACAGGGATACCCCCAAGCCTGTCTGTGGTCATCTATCAGAGGAATCCACATCTCTTCCTCAAATCTGTGCTTAACCATCCTCATTAGTTATGTCAGAGTCCTGGCCATTTGCCATGATACTTCTATCTACTGCAATTGTGGAAGTATACCATTTAAATAGAATTGCATTAGAAGCCTGACAGAGAAAACAACATGTGATACTGATATAGAATAAAGATCTGGGCCCCCGTGCATGTACAGACACTTCATGGCAGTTCAGCATCACAGAGTGTTGGGCATTGTATATTATTCGTACAGATAGTAGTAGTTGCTCACATTCAGCTGGACTTCTGTAATGTTGAAAACCTTTTGTGGCTTCTTCATGTCACTTCTTCAGTTCTAATGAGTGTCAGAAAGATACCCCAACATTTATATGCACACATGTAGCACCAACATCTTTATCCAATCACCATGGAATGTGTAGATGTCGATTGCCCAAGAACATGATAGAAAGCACGAAGGTGGAACAACCATCCTTCTCTAGTTACAGAATCCAATCTTTTGTGTCAGGAATAGGGGTGAGCCAAATATTCCTGGGTTTGGTAACATTATTTCTTCTATACCAGGCCCTTATCCTAGATGAGGGTCTACTATAGATGTTAATGAGGGACCCCTCACAGACAAAAGAAGGGAAAATGGAATCCAAAAGGATCAAAAGATCCAAGGGACCTCTAAAGAGGCAGGAGCAAAAATATAAGACATGGAGTTTCCACCAGAGTCTGCTATATGATTGACTAAAGTCTTGCGGATGTGGTTGCAAGCAAAGAACATCCTCACTTGTGTAGTAATGTGGGGCACACCCTTACCACCTTTGATGTGTTGCTTGAACATGACTGCCCACTTTACCCTGTCCATCTTGAAGCCCCATGTGAAGTTCAACACCGCTCAGGCAGGGCTGGGATAAGGGGTAGGCAGGAGGGGTGGCTGCCCTGGGCACTGTGCTATCATGTGAGGTAGTAGGGCACTGTTAGGAGTTTGAAAGGGAGGTTCTGGGGGCGGGGACAGCAGGGGGTAAGAATTGTCCTAGGAGGGGAAATTAGGGTGTGTGTATGCTAGGAGTGATAATACAGGGGGATATGTTTTGGAACCATGAAACAGACAGAGACAGAAGTACAATCTAATCACACTTGTTTATTAACAAAAATAAAAAGATAAATAGGAAAAAGCGTAGTCAAGCAAGCCAGAGTCCAGTAGCCAGATCGGGTAGTCAGCCAGCCCAAAGTTCATAAACCAGATCGGGTAATCAGCCAGTCCAGACGTCAGGGATCCACGGAGAGCAACTGCAAGCAGGATGGAAGCCAGGAGGGGTGTTAGCAAGCCAGTCTTGAAACAACAGCAGGAGATGGTTCCTAGTGATGTGACCAAACGTGAAGGCAAAGGAGAAAAGAGCTGGAAGACTTATATAGGCAGGCCAGATGAGCATCATCGGGAAAAGCTGGTAACTGAAGAGAGAGAAGAGAGCTGGCAATTAGCCGACAGCTGAGCGGCCAGCCCAGAGGAGGAAGGGCTAAGACAGCCCTGACATGTTGGGACCCATGACTGTTCCCGGTTGGGCCATCTTCCCACCGGGTTTTTTGTGAACTCTCTCTGCATTGTCTCAATACAAATTCTTTTCATCGCACTTAAGACTGTGTGTGTTATTACCGTGGCACCACGCTGCACCCCATATACATACAGATAAAGATAACAAATTTAGTAATATTGGAAAATGTAACAAGAATACTTAGTTATAGATGTTTTTTCACCACTGAGTCCCCCGTCTTTACGGCATGGCATGATGATCAAACTAGACACGTGTTCACCCTAGTACAAGGCGCACTGGGATTGATTTACTAAAACTGATGTGCAAAATCTGATGTATCTCTGCTTCTAGGTTTTATTGTCAAAGCTTAATTGAACAAGCCAACATTAGAAGCTGATTGGCTACCATGCACAGCTGCACCAGATTTAAAGAGGAGTTTATGTAATGCCTTTCCAAACTCAGGTAGGTTACAGTCTCGTGAAAAAACATAGTTTTGAGGCTTCTGTTGGTCAAGAGAGGAGTGGTAGAGAAGGGGACCACCTCAGTGATGCATTTGAATTTTTTTAGTCCTCAACATCCAGGGCTGTGAGCTTCTACATCCCATCGGCAGCATCTGCATCATATGGTGGGTAATTATTTAGGGTCGAAAACAGACATGGAGAGCTTTCCAGTTGATGATCCACTGGGTTACTGGGTCATGAGAATAGACCACTGGTCAGCACGTGCCCAGTATGCTGCTAGGCTAGGCCCTGCATCAAGCGTGCTTTCCAAATAGGCATTCAGTGCTGCTGGAGGTTTTGTGACAGGTAAGAGAGCTCGTCTGTCCACAGACTCCGTGGTCCAGCTGACATTTATCAAAATAAAACAGTCCTGTATTAGCAGCAGCTAGTAAACCCCTGATGCTGATTTCACTGATTAAGTGCTTTTTGAATCTGGAATCTCTGAAAGACTGCCTAGGCTGCCTAGCTTTGTGGGTGTTAATGACATCTGGAAGAATTTTTTTGGTGTAGGTTTTAGGGGCACAATTAAGGACCAGTTTTTTCCACACCTTTTTGATAGGTGTATGTCATTTACATTTTTGACAGCAAGGCCAATTATTCATCTATAAGGGTTACCGTGTGAAGACACCACCAACACACCCATTGTTCCCTACCTGTTACTTCTATCCAAAGTCAGCAAAAGAGAAACCAGACTTAATCCAAAAAATCTCTAATCTTGTTCCGAGTGTACTACATTGTGGCCTCATCATATAGACTGGCTCCCCAAGCCGTTTCTTAAAAAATAAAGAAAGCTCGCAGGTAAAATTATTTTTTTTTGGCTTTATTAATGTCATTATTGCTGCAGCAGGTTCTATACACGGTACAGATGTGCCACTTTACAGGCAGACTAAGGGGACTCCCCAGACACTATAGTTAAAGGAATTTTTAATTTTTATTGATATTTCTCATTTTTGTGGTTTCACTTTAAGCCATAGTAAGTCACTGCTCATTTAAAAATTATGCTTTTTACAAACTTTGTGTTCATTGATACATGTCCCTCAGGACTTCAATGGGGTTCAGTATCCTGTTCCAAACTTTTTCGATGTTAGAAAGTTCTGCCGCAAACCAAATCGGGGGTCGTTTTCAGCCCATGTCTATACTGTGTTAAACATGCTAAAATGCACTGAAATTTACTGCAGTAAACCTACAATAACGCGCTGATATAAACTGTGGTAAACGTGATATATCTATATCTATATATATATATATACATACACACAGTATATATATATTAGCAGAGACCCTAAAGAATAAAATGGTGGTTGTTGTAATTTGTTATGTCACATAGTGTTTGCGCAGCAATTTTCAATCACAATTAAAAAAAACACTTTAAATGCAATAAAAACACAATATTACTATTATTATTATTATTATTATTATTATTATTATTATACAGGAGTATAGCCAATATGGAAACCAATTTTTGGTAAAATATAAAAGATGATGTGATGCTGAGAAAATAGATACGTAACATGTCACACTCGTGGTATGGTGACAAACTACAGTACTTAAAAATCCCCACAGGCTATGGTTTACAATTTCTTACAGGTTACATGTTTCGCATTACAGAAGAGGTCTAGTGGTAGAATTATTGCTCTCATTCTAAAGTTCATGGCGATACCTCACATATGTGTGGTGCGAACGCAGTTTACATATGTAGCCGCAAACTACATATGTATTCGCTTCTGCATTCAAGCACAAGGGTACGGGGGTGCTTTATTTATATTTTTTTGTTATTATTTATTTTATTTCTATGTTTTTCTTTTTATACTGTCCCTTTATTAAAATTTTTTATCACTTTTATTCATATTACAAGAAATGTAAACATCCCTTGTAATATGAATAAGGCGGGACATATTCTCTTTATGGAGAAGTGGCAACATAACGTGTTTGTGACGCCAGATTTCTGGTGAGTTTAACCCCAAAGGGACAAGTTTCTTCTGATGCGGTGACAAGCCTGGGTGTGTGGTGCACAAATATAAGGAACTTTTATCACCTATAAGGAATTTGATTGACTCACATAAACTACTTCATTGGACTTTTTTTTCACTTATATGAGGAATTATATAAACGCGTGTCATATGTTGATGGATTGACATGAGCGCTACCTATTTTAGTATGACATTGTTCCCCTGTAGAACCAAAATAAAAAAAGAGAAATATAACCAATAAAAAGGGGAAGGAAAGAGTGAAGAAATCATATTCTATATCAGTGTCACATGTTGTTATGTTTGTCAGAATTCTGTTTCTTGCGGTAATCTCTGAACTTTCACAACTGAAGGTTTTAGAAGTATCACGGCAAAGTGCCAGAGCTCTGATATAACTGCCGAGGCTGGTTAACCGCAGACCCAAGAAAGAGATGTGGCTTCTGCTGACAGATGTCTACAGAAGGGCTGGGTTTCCATAATGGAAGTCAACCATTGACTGTTATTGGAAAGAATAATATAAGATCCTAATAAATTACTATCATAATTAACTATTTACTGTATGTGCTGGAGATTCAATCTTATCTGCTTTGACTTGATGGAAACTTCTCCCAAAATGAATAATAATTATATAGCAATATTATACATTTTGTTCCCGGGTCTGTACACCTGCTTTGCCCATTATGAGAGTCCCCATTTTCCCTGTGCTGAGTTTCTGGGCTTGCAAATCCATTGTGACCATTAGGAGGGGTTCATTTTGTTTATTGAAAAATCTTACAAACAACAACTTATATACAATACAACCATAATAAATAAAACAAATTTACAAAATACTGTAAAAAACAAAAAAACAAAAAAAAAAAACAAGAACGTAATAAATGGTGTTTACAACATAATCCCTGCGGGAGAGCCAGACTAAGGAACATCACCGTCACCATGCATGTAGCCTTTTATCAACAATATATTTGATCTGAAAACTAGGAGAGTGAAACTAGAATACAAAGAAAGCCCACACACCCCGAGATCAACAGGTAGCAGCTACAGAGTCCTGATATTCCTCAACGCCCTTTTCCAGGCCTCCTGCTTCCACCTGTCTTTCTCAGGACCCTGAATCTTCTCAACCTCACCTAGAATGTCCTGCATCACCACTTAGACAGGGAGGATTTTACTCTGTAAGGATACCTAACACCGTGCACTTCACGTGAAATAACTGACTACTAGACTAACTAAAGAAAGTGTTTCCAAATCATAATCCTGGAATGCCCCATACACCCACACTGCATAACTCTCCACCCTCTTGTACACCTCTATATTTAAAGGGCACTAAAGTAGAAACTGATCCAAGGACTCCACCACTCCTCCACACTCCACTTTCGGGCAGCCCCGATCACTCATGGAAAGAAACATCAAATTATTGTCAGAAACCATCAATCAGACTGAGACAGAAGTACAGTTAAATCACACTTGTTTAATAATAATAAAAAAAAAGGTAAACAGAGTAAACGTAGTCAAAACATAGCAAGAGTTCAGGAACTGGAACGGATAGTCAGACAAGCAAAAACATCAGGGAGCCAGAGATGAGCGTAGTAGAACAGCAAGCAGGATCTGGAGCCAGAAGGAATGTCAAACAAGAAAGTCTTTAACAGGAACACAGGAGAGCGTCTCTAGAGATGTGACCAAGGCGAAGGCAGAGATCATCTGGACTGGACGACTTGAGTAGGCAGGACTGACGAGCAGGATATCATCAACAGGTCAGTCAATGTGGAGAGATAGGAGCTGGCAATTAGCCAACAGCTGAGTGGCCGGCTTTGAGAAGGAAGGGCTGAGCCCAGCCCTGACAGTCCCCCCTCAGAGGACCACTAGACTTGAGGGGAAAACGTTTATGAAAATCATGGTGGAGGACAGGGGCATGTACGTCTGAGGATGAGACCCAAGAGCGTTCCTCCGGACCCTACCCTTTCCAATGCATCAGGTACTGCATGTATCCACAGAACCTACGAAAGTCAACAATGGACCGTACTTCATAATCCTCATGGTTCTCAACCTGTACAGGGTGAGGACGAGGCACTGAGGTGGTAAAGCAGTTGCAGACAAAAGATTTTAATAAGGAGACATGAAATACATTTAGAAATATCCATATTAGAAGGAAGGTCTAATGTGTAAGCCACTGGGTTAATCCTGCAAAGAATACGGAAAGGCCCAATAAACCGAGGTGCGAACTTCAGTGAGGGAACACAATGTCGGAGGTTGCGAGATGACAGCCAGACCCTGTCCCCAACCTGGTAATAAGGTGCAGGCAGGCGTCTGCGGTCAGCATGGAGTCTGTACCTATCATTAGCATGTTGCAAAGCCTCCTGAACTTGTGCCCAAGTGGAATTAAGACCACGGAGATGCTCCTCTAACGCAGGAATACTGTGCGGAACAAATGAGTCAGGCAATATGGAAGGTTGGAAACCATGGTTCGCCATAAACGGGGACAATCGGGAAGCAGAATTCAAGGCACTATTGTGAGAAAACTCCTCCCATGGTAAGAGGTCTGACGAGTTGTTATGATGGTCAGAAATGTAGCAAGGTAGGAATTGCTCCAAGGACTGATTGGCTCGTACTGAGGCCCCATTAGACTGCGGGTGATACGCAGAGGAGAAAGCAAGCTGAATTCACAACTGTGAACAAAAGACTCACCAGAACCTGGACACAAACTGACTATCCCTCTCCGAGGCAATCACCTTGGGTAGCCCATGTAAGTGAAAGATCTCCAGAGCAAAAATGGAAGCCAGTTCCTTAGAAGTGAGCAACTTCTTTTTTTTTGTTTCACAAAGGAGCAACTTCTTAAGTGGAATACAATGGGACATTTTCGAGAAAAGGTCAACCACCGTAAGGATAACTGTGTTGCCCTGGGAGTTGGGTAACTCCATAATGAAATCCATAGACAGCTGGGTCAAGGGTCTCTCTCCATCGGGTATGAGTTGTAGGAGGCCCACTGGAAGGTGTCTTGGAGTCTTACTCTGAGCACACACGGAACAGGCAGCTACAAAGGCGATGACATCAGCACATAGACTAGGCCACCAGAATTGATGGGAAATGGCCCAAAAGAGTTGATTCTTCCCAGGGTGACCAGAAGCCTTGGGAGAATGGTAGGTCTGAAGCACGGCAGTACGGAGACTCTCTGGGACAAAGCAGCAGTCCCAAGGTTTCTCAGGAGGAGCATGGACCTGAGCAACAAGAATTTTGTCACCCAAAGGAGAAGTGAGACTGGTGCGAACCATAGCCAGAATACGATCAGGAGGAATCACAGGAATGGGAACCCATTCCATCTTGGAAGTGGAGGAAAATTGTTGTGACAAAGCATCAGCCCTTATATTCTTAGTACCAGGTAAGAATGAGACAATGTAATTTAAATTAGACAAGAAAAGAGCCCATCGTTCCCTTCTGGGAGAGAGGCGTTCTGATTCTTATGGACAGTAAGAATGAGAACCAACACAGTGGTACCTTTGAGCAGATGTCCCCATTCTTCAGGGCTAAAATAATCACTAACAGCTCTCCATCACCAATCTCGTAATTACACTCTGCAGCTGACAATTTCTTGGAAAAGTAGCCACAAGGATGCATAGCGCTCTCAGAGGTAGGACGTTGAGACAGAAGGGTGCCAACTCCAATCTCAGAAGCCTCAAGGATAAAAGTAGGATCAGCATGTGCCAAGACAGGAGCAGAAACAAAGGCAACCTTGAGACTCTCAAAGGCCTTAAAGAACTCCTGAGACCAACTCTGTGGGTTACCGGCCTTTCTGGTCATATCAGTCAGGGGCTTGCCCAGAGACGAGACATTACAAATAAACTTCCAATAATAGTTGGCAAAGATAACAAAACGCTACAGAGGATGTAAACCCATGGGTTGGGGCCACTGTTGGATTGCTGAAAGTTTCTCTGGGTCCATCGAAAAACCATCAGTGGAAATTACATAACCCTGGAATTTAAACTGTTCACGATGGAATTCACACTTCTCCAATTTACAATAGAGATTGCTCTCTCTTAGTTTCTGAAGCACATGACAGACATCTGTGTGGTGGCAAGGGACTTGGAAAATATGAGGATATCGTTGAGATAAACCACCACACATAACTGCAACAAATCTCGGAGGACATCGTTAATAAATTCCTGGAAAACTGACCGGGCGTTACAAAAGCCCTAAAGGCATTACGAGGTACTCATAATGGCCTGTTCTGGTATTAAATGCAGTTTTCCACTCGTCACCCTCCTTAATCAACAGAATTGGATAGGCATTCTTAAATGTGAAATGATCGAGTCCCCTATAATCAATACAAGGTCTCAGTTCACCACTCCTCTTTTTCACAAAGAAGAAACCAGCTCCAGCAGGAGACGAGGATTTGCGCATGAAACCGAGAAAGTGCAAACGTGATCAACCTCTTCAGCTCAGTGGGAATATCTCAGTCTGCTATCTCATCCTTGAAGGTATCCGAGACCTTGAGAAAAAGCAGCCACAAGAGTCTCATTGTTCCAAGCACCCTCTGCTGCCAGAGTAGGGAATTCAATGGTGTAATCAGCAACCGTTTTCATACTCTGATGGACATGAGGCACTTGGCAGCAAAAGCGGAGCATGTGGGAATGTCAAATACCCTTTTAAAAGAAGTCACAAACTCAGAGTAACTCAAGAAAACAGGTTTTTGTGTCTCCCATAGAGGGTTTGCCCAGGCTAAGGCTCTCTCAGAAAGCAAAGATATTATGAAACCTACTTTGCTTCTATCCATGAGAAACACCTGGGGAACCGTCTAAAAATATATCTCAACCTGGTTGAGAATCCCTCATTGGACTGGATCGCCCCCAAATTGCTGGGGGAGCGGAGCTGAACAAAACATACCTCTTATAGAGTTAATACTCGAGGCGGGAGCCTGCACAGAGACTGGAGCAGCAGCAGGGATGACCTGCAACTCAGATTGTACCAGAGCAGCCATAGTGGAAGATTCCAGGTGAGCCACACAACTCAGGAGTGTTTGTAACACCATGGCAAACTGATCCATGCAGTGATCCTGCTCATCCAATCTGGAAAAAATATTACCAACAAGTGGATTGACTAAATCTTCTGAATTCATGGCCTTTGCCTACTGTCAGAAGCCATGAATCAGACTGAGACAGAAGTGCAATTAAATCACACTTGTTTAATAATAATAAAAAAAAGTTAAACAGAATAAATATAGTCAAAAGACAGCCAGAGTTCAAGAACCGGAACGGATAGTTAGACAAGCCAACATGTCAGGGAGCCAGAGATGAGCATAGTTGAAAAGCGAGCAGGATATGGAGCCAAAAGGAATGTCAGCCAAGCAAGCCTTTAACAGGAACACAGGAAAGCGTTTCTAGAGACTTTGAGCCTGACTCCTCCTGTTCTCACTTTCAGGGGATTCTGGAACTTAGGGAAGCCCTCTCTCCATTTGCCTGCAGCACCAAGTACGTGATACCTACACTGCACTCCATAGGCTTAAAACGTGACAAACTACCGGTCACATGACCCACACTGTGCTCCATAGGTAGAAAATATGACAGTCCACTGGTCACAAAAAAGGAACACCCAAGTTCAGAGCAGATTAACAGCCAAACATCATATAAATAAACAAATTATACTAAAAGATAAAGCGAAAATATTCACCAGAAACAGCTTCATGAGAGTTTGGCTATAATTAAAGAGTATATATCCGTTATAAACAATGAATTGTTTGAATGCAGCGCCATCTTCTGGGGATATTGCATACTGTAGAAAAATCAACTTTCTGCCCGCATGTAATATCATTCAGTACATATAATTACATTAAAAACAGGAAGTTCATTAGAAACCACAAATTACATAAATAATAACTAATAACATAAAAAAACACATAAAAGAAAAAAGAAAAGAATAGGAAAAGAAGGAAAAATATATACGTTTATTACTCATTGTTCAGGAAACAGTTCACGTCTTATTCGATATTCATGCCAACTGGGACATACGTTTTGAGGTCATAATCCAGCAGATTTCCAGCTTCCAAATTTCCCACCTGACATGACTCCCTCTTCAATGTGGAGAAAATGTATCTATCCTCAAAAAAAGGGAGCCCCCAGGATTCTTGCTATGGCAATGTGCATTAGATATGTGCATGATTAAAAAAAAAATTGTTTAGTTTTGTTTAGATTCGGTAATCCATTTTCGTTAAATTCAGTTGATTCGTTCAATTCGTATTCAGGCTTCATATTTGTATATCGTATTTGGAATTCGTCTTTTTTTGAGTTTTGTTCGAATTTACCAATTTTTTTTTCGATTCAAAACTTTCAAATTGATACATTTTGAATTGGTCAAATTGAAATTTTTTTTTTTTTTTTTCAATTCGAATGCGGCAAAGTGAACAAGCAAAAGAAAAATCTTTATCAAATGATTCCAAAGACTATTTAAAACACATTTGGCTTAAGAAAAACAGCGTTATTTCAAAATTGTACTCAAATAACACACACAGACTTTGATTTCAGAAATATGTTTACAGTTCGAATTTGAATGGAGTGCAATGAAAAATTCTATTCAAATTTCAATTTGAATCTTGGAAATTCAGACACATCTAGTTTTGGTATTCAGAGCATTAGCTAATCTTCATTTATGCTGTCATTTTTTTTTTTTATAATTAAAATTTTATTGTATTTTTAAAAAAAATATCTCATACAATACAATACATATATATTCAACTTTAATCACTTTCAGCTTTTGTCCTAGTTACCCTTCTATTTTCTTTTTACCCCTAACCTCCCTCCCCTCCTCCCCATAATCTGTTGCCCCTTTTTGAATCCATTCCCTATAATTCCGCTAGTGCCTTAATGAAATATTCCGTCTTTTTGAATGATCTCCACTTTTCCCAGATTACCCAGTATCTGTTCATTTTGTTTTCCTCCATTTTACTTAAATATTCCATATTATTAATATATTCAATTCTCTGTATCCATTCTCTGATAGGGGTTTTTTTGACTTGTAACCAGTTTTTAGGTATCAGGGCTTTAGCCGCGTTAAGCAAAAAAGGTACCAACGTATTTTTTATTTTTTTAAGTTGGTTACCAGTTTTTTCTTTTACCCCATAGAACAGACACACCCAGGGACAGCATGGTATTTTTTCCCCAGTTATTATTTCTATGTAGGCTATTATGTTGTGCCAGTATTGTTTTATCTCTGGGCATTCCCACCATATATGGAATGTTGTTCCGGGTAATTTACATTCTCTCCAGCACTGTATGGATTTGGAAGGGTCTATTCTGTGTAATCTATCTGGTGTCAAATGCCATCTCATCAGGCACTTATAATTGGCTTCAATTGACATTGTATCCGATACATAACTGTGCACCGCATTAATCATCTGAGTCTCGTCTACTTTAATACCCATATCCTGTTCCCATTTTGCTATAGCTGGTATAGCCCCTCGCCCCTCTATGTTTTACTGTTATTTTTACGTTACAAAGCTTTTCCATTGGTGTTAATGTATTTTCGTCCATAATTGGTTTTGGGATTGAGTTAACAAAATGTTGAATCTGTAGGTATTCCCATTCCTTTAAAGTTTGCCAACTATGCTTCTTTATTAGATCTTGTTTTAACATTAACTCACCGCCCGACGTGATATCTTTTAATTGTAAATTTATCATTTGTTTCCCTAATTGCGTGCCATTTCCTGGAATAAAAAAAGTCGTGCCCTCAAGTGGAATTAATGGCGAATTGTATACCCATTTATTTCTCCGGTGTACTGCATCCCATATTTTAAGTGTCGTTAAGGTGATTTCGTGAACCCTATCACTAACTACTCTAAATTTTGGTGGGATCCAAATATTTTTTTGTAATTGTGATCCAATAAGTGACTCCTCCATTTTTACCCATTTCTTCTTTGTGCCTAAATTTGTCCACTCCACCAATCTCGCCAAAGTAATTGCAATATAATATCTTTAAGTGTCTGGTGTCTATTTTTTTTTCTAGTTAATATATTATAATTTATCCTTGATTTTTTATTTTGCCATATAAATTTTAAGAAAAGTGTTTTTATTACTTTAAAAAAACTATTTGGAATGTTGATCGGAAGCATTTGGAGTTTATAGGTAATTTTTGGTAAGACCACCATCTTCAACATATTAATTCTACCCATCCATGTAATTGGTCCCTTTTTTATATTCTTTAACAATGTTTTAATTTCATTTACCAATGGAATATAATTAGCTTGATATAGATCATAGACCGTTTTTGTTATTTTTATGCCTAGATATGTTATTTCTTTTTTTTCCCATGTGAAGGGAAATTCCTGTTGTAGTGTTTTCTCTTCCCTATTGTCTAAGCCTATATTCAATATAACTGTTTTTATTGGGTTTATTTTAAAATTTGAAAGTGCGTCGTATTCCCTAATTTCTTTTAGTCGTGGATTGGTCATGTATAGGAGTATGTCATCCGCATATGCCGCCACCTTATGTTCTTCTCCCCCCATTCTGACCCCCCTTATGTTAACATTGTTTCGAATCTTTGCCAATAATGGCTCCAAAGCGATCACGTACAGTAGGGGCGAGAGGGGGCACCCCTGCCTTGTCCCATTTAACATTTCAAATGAGGATGACATACTCCCATTTACCCCCACTCTAGCTGTAGGCTGTGTATATAAATTATTTATCTATTTCAGCATTTTTGGTCCTAGACCTGAATTCCGAAGAGTTTCCATTATAAAACACCAATCTACTCGATCGAATGCCTTTTTGGCGTCAATCAAAATTAATATCATTGGGGGCTTGCTTTCTCAGACTATTATCTCGGCCCTCCCTGCCTGGCACGAATCCTACTTGGTCCCCGTTAATTAATTCTGGCATAAGATTTTTTATTCTTGTTGCTAATACCTAATTTTGTATCCGTATTCAACAATGCTATGGGGCAGTAATTGGAGCAAATAGATTTATCTTTGCCTGGTTTTGGAATAACTGTTATGTTTGCCAATAGTGATTCTTTCCTCAAGACCTCCTCCTCGCCCAATTTATTCCAATATTTACTTAATTCTGGGTCCAATTGTTGTTTAAATTTCATATAATACCTGATTGTGAAACCATCCGGTCCTGGACTTTTCCCGTTAGGCGTTTCCTTTATTGCTTTGTAGATTTCATCTGGCGTAATGGGCTCATCTAGCCTCTTAGCCATTTCTTCAGTTATTTTGGGTAAGTCTGTATCACTTAAATATTCTTGAATTTTAATTTTCCTAATCCCCCTCTGTTTTTCTGTCTCGGTATTCTTAATTGAGTATAGAGCTCTATAGTATGTTTTAAAAAGCCTTTGCTATCTCCGATGTTCTGAATTTCATTTCCCCATGCTCATCTTTAATCTTTTCTATATAGTTTGAGGCTTTTTTTTCCCGTGCTAATCTTGCAAGATGTTTCCCCGTCTTATTTCCCCACATGTATCTTTCTTTAGCTACATTTTTATACACTTTTCTTGACTCTTGCTCCATCATGTCATTTAGTTGTATACATTTTTGGGTGATCTCTTTATATATATTTTTGTTTTGTTGTCTCTTGTGCTTTTGTTCTAACTCATGAAGTTCTTTTTTTAGGTTATTAAATTTCATTTCACTTTCTTTTTTTTCCCGGCACCTATGGATATTAATTTCCCTCGGATTAGGGCTTTGTGAGCCTACCAGAGGGTAGCTTTAGACACTTCTAATGTGTCGTTGGTTTTAAAGTATTGTTCAATCTCTATTTTTATAATATTCTCTGTTTCCTCGTTTTCTAATAGAGCCTCATTGAGTCTCCAAGTCCCTTTTCTGTACTCCATTTCGTGCTCTCTAATTTTAACTATCACTGGTGCGTGGTCCGATAGAGTGATGGTTCCTATCTCCGCGTCTACCACGTTTTCCAGTAGTTCATGGTCTACAAATATGTAGTCCAGTCTCGCGTACATAACATGAACTGAGGAATAATACGTGTAATCTTTTTTTCCCAAATTACATATTCTCCATGTATCCACTAGCAGTCTAGGGATAGGTGTGTCTCCTGCAAAAAAACAATATCCGCTGAATATCCCTCCAGCTCTTTGAGAATGTTATATCTTTTCTTAGGAGAATTCATTCCTCTCACGTTGTATGTTACTATCTTAATCTCCGGCATTAGACAAATCTAGATACTTTCTTATTTCATTTAGTGGATTCAGGCCAACAGATTTTCCCTCCCATCTTTCCCACCCCCCTCCCTGCACCCTCTTTTGATGTGAATTTGACCCCATGGTCCAGGGCATTTTATCAGGAACCCCCTTGTTCCACTTGTCCCTTTGTCAAAGGGTGGAATTCTGTTTGGTCGTGTCGCAATCCATCTCACCTATTACTTGCGAGACGATTACCCAACATGCCAGGTGCATCTTGTCCCCCCCAAACCTCCCCGTCCCCCCCACCCCCAAACTCTCTCCCCTTTCCTCCCCCTCCTCCCCTCCCCTACAAAAAGGGGGGGGGGGAGAGAGAACAGGAGGGAGAAGGAGGAAACGACCCGGGGAAAAAAAATAAAAGCGAAACATCCATATATTTATCTATCTTCGCTTATTCTCTCCCCCTCTCCCATTACAGGAGAACGGGGGGACCAATCCCCTAGTCATTCCCCCCTCCCCCCACATCTACATCCTTGGTACTGGGATATCAAGTTTTTTACAGAATTCTGTTATATCTTCTATATGTCTCAGTCTTCCTATTCGACCATTCTTTCTGCCTATTAGGCATGCGGGGAAACCCCAGTTATATTGTACCCCATTCTCAATCAGCACTGCTAGTAAAGGTTTTAGGGCTCTTCTTCTCCTTAGGGTTTCTTGAGATAGGTCCTGTAATATCTGAATGTCCTTTCCTTCATATCCTATTGGAGCGTTTGCTCTTATATTTCTCCATATTTGATATTTATCTTCTTCATTTTGAAATCGCACTATTGTATCCCGTGGCATATCCTGTGGCATGTCCTTTGGTTTCCTTAATCTATGAACCCTTTCGATATTTATTGGATTTGTTGTGTCCTTATTCATCAATGGATTGCAAATCTTCTTTATTATATCTATAAGGTCTTCTCGCTGTAATGAATCCGGGACTCTACGTATTCTTAATTTTTTTTTTTCTGTCCCTGTTTTCTTGATCTTCAACTTTATATGCTTGTTCTTGTTGTGCTTTTTTTAAGAATACAATTTCTGCTTCTAATTTCTTTATTATATTGGTATCTTTTTCCGCTTTTTTTTACATGTTTTCTACCCGTTCTACTATGTGGCCAAGATTCTTGTGTAATCTTTCCATTTCCAATTTCATGGAATTTTCTAGAGCTGCAAACATAGAAATTATTTCATTTTATGTAGGCAAACATTGGGGGTTTTCATGTTGGGTTGGGTGATTCTGTGTACCTTCTGCTTCGTGCTCTAGTTCCACTAGTTGGTCTACCTCAACCTCCGGCGGTATGTCTTGGTCCTGTAAAGAAATATTTTGCGCTTGTTGCCTTCTTTTTTCTTTGTCTCTCTTTTCCTTTTCTTTTTACTTTTTGTCTTTATTTTCAGCTTGTAAACTTCTGGTGTGTTGTTGTTTTTCTATCTGTTGTTTCTCCGTTACCCCCGTTTGCATAACATACTTATTCATTGCGCCAGGACTAGTAACCAGACTCCGCCGAGGTGATTTAGGGGTGGCTCCCGTCTTCAATGTCTTTCCTTTCATTTTATCTAGGCACACTTACACACTCCGATTTATCCGTATTATTTTTGTTTTTAATAGTGTCTGTTTAAAATATCTCTTTTCTTTTCTTTTTCTGCCTACAACCGTTTCCCCACTTGTCAAGATAATTACTTGTATATAGCGATAAGGGCGTTTTTCCGTTCCTCCTTTGTCTAAACTTATAATAATTTTATTTATATGTGTATATGAATTATTTTTCCCCTTTTTTTCCCCTTTCTCTCGTCAATCACCGTTATTGGTCCCTGGTTATGCCCGACCAGTAGGGGAAAACAATGATTACTGAGATAGGTGCCAATACACCAGAGGAATACACAAAAAAAAAATATATTTTCAGGAAACCGCCTTATTCTTTGCTGTTTCATACATTTACTTCACTTAGTTTCGATCCACTGAGACCGCCTCAATACATGCACAAGTGTTCTTTTTTTTTTTTTCTTCCCCTTTGCAGTCTTTATCCCAAAAAAAGGAAAAATCCTAAAGGCTTCATACTGTGGAGTAGGTAGATTTTTTTTTTTTCCTTTTATTCTTGTGTTGCTATACCACTGCTGATCTGAGTGCTGCCTGATGTTACTTACAACCCCTGTAAGGTATATATGATATGGATTTACTATCCAAGTCTGGAGGGGGGCAACATTCTGGAGTTACTTTAGACACCCCAACAATCAGTTTTTTCAGTTAATGTTAAAAGATGGAGCTTTTTATTTATTTTCCATGGGTCTCCAGTTAATCACAGCATAGGTGTTTACAGCACTATCCTCAGCAACTAGTTCACCTTCGCCTTATCCATTAATTAGAAGGACTTCCACAATACCATTTTTCAGGGCTTTTATTAGCTCCTATTATCAGTCCACATACCCTTTAAGCCGGTTCTTTCTCTCCAGGCGTCTTCCACTGGGACTGCTGGAACACAGAAACGTCTCGTGGAGCTTTGGCGTCCTCCTCTGTCAGCACTGACATTCCAAGGCCATTCTCCTAGGTGCGCTGTTTCTCCTTCAGCAGCAGAGGGCGCCCGGAGCTGCCGTTTTCTCCGGAGATAGCGCCCCTCTCAAGGGATCACAATCAGCGTCCTTCCCCGAGACTCTCCTTCACCTTGTCGGGCACTCTCTCAGACGAGAGAACCCACGTCCGCACGGAGCGTCCAGCTACAGGCACAGCCACAAGGTATGGAAATCAGGGGGGAGAGTGGAGATAGGGGAGCGGCTACTGCAAGTACGCCAGAGCCAGAGTCAGGCAGGCGGGAACGAGCGGCGGCATCACAGCCATGGAGGGAGACCCGATGCACACCTGACGTGCTAGGTGCAAACACGGTTGAATACTAGGCTCCTCCCCCTTATGACGCTTTGCGCATATGGCGCCTCCAGGTTAGAGCCAGTTGCATTAATATATATACAGGTGCATAAATCCAATTACATGTAATAAAAGAGATTTCCAGCACAATGACCTCTTAAAGAGGAAATAAACCCTGATGAGTTTACTTCCTCTTTGATTCCCTGCAAAGGCAAAGCATAATGGACTACTATGCATCGCATAGTTTATTTTTTTAAACGTTATCTGTATTCTCTTACGACTCCGTGGAGTCATTTTAAGCGCTTGATTATTCGGTTTAAATAAATCCTGTTGAAATTATATAACATGATTTGGCGCATTTTGTTTCTCTATGGTGATACGTCGTTTGGAGGCGTGCTGAGAGTATCCGAGTGGATCTGAAGATCACCTGACATCCGAACGATTGGGACGATCTCCGGCATCCTGCATCGAGATGTCTATGTGATTCATGATCGAATCTGCGCAGTTTGACCTTCCCTAACAGGGGGGTCAACGAGGATCTGGTAAGCCATCTATTAGTGGTGTTTAGAGGTGAAGGGTCCACGTGGTCAAGTATTTATTTTTGAATAAACAAGTTTAGCTACTTTTGCTTCATATTCACATTGGACATTATTTATATTATTTTGTTGCATCAATTTATATATGGTTATTTGAATTCACAGTTTGTTTTTGATTTCATTGGACACTTGAGTTTCAGAAGCATTTTTCATTAACATTTTTTCATAATATTTGTGTATTTAACTTCACAGTTCTTTTGTTTTATATTTATATTTGTTAGGCCACATTCACATTTAGTGGCCAAGCGCTGCACTTTATTTCTTTTGTTTTGTTTTCTTTTCTTTTATGGGAAGAGAGCTGGTCGGCCCCTTTAGGGTCCCAGAAGGTGTAAAGATCACCTGTGCAAAGTATGTGGAGTTCCTGATTGACCACTTCCTTCCCTGGTACAGAAGGAAGAACTATGCTTTCCATAATGAAATCATCTTCATGCATGACAATGCTCCATATCATGCTGCAAAGAATACCTCTGCATCAATGGCTGCTATGGGGATAAAAAGAGAGAAGGTCATGGTGTGGTCTCCATCCTCCCCTAACCTCAATCCTATTGAGAACCTTTGGGGCATCCTCAAGCAAAAGATCTATGAGGGTGGGAGACGTTGTTTACATCAATTATTTAGTTAAATGAGAAAAATATAATTTGCATAATAATTTGGAACAGGGTGTATACTTCAATACCTACAGTATAATTCTATACCTCATATATACAGTTCCTATTAGCGCTACAAACTATTAGTCATGTGCATTGGCATGTACAACCTGAAAAATATAAAGTAAGCTAAGTTCCAGTGCGGGTACCAACCACTGGAAAAATGGATATCAGGATACAGAAAACAAAATGCAGCGCACAATGAAAATCACATGAAAACGTATTAGTCTTTAGATAATTAACATGATGAGTTTATTGCACTAAGAGTCAAATATAAAAAGTTGCAGCAACATATAAAAATATAAATTCATCATGTTACTTATCTAAAGACGAATACGTTTTCATGCGATTTCCATCATGCGCTGCTTTTTGTTTTCTAATTCTATACCTATAACTAGGGATGAGTTTGGTGTTCGAGTCGAACGTATGTTCGGCTCGAACATCGGCTGTTCACACATTCGGCGAATACCGAATGTTATGGGCCGTTCACGCCAAATTCGTGTGGCGCTCACGCCCCACAATGCACTGCGCCATCGCAGTGCATTGCTGGCTCTGCATTGCTGGCTCTGCATTGCTGGCTCATGATTGGCCAAGCATGCACTGTGACCTCGCATGCTTGGCCAATCACAGCGCCAGCAGCGAAGAGAGCCATAATCCTGCCTGTGGCCAATTATAGATTAGGGGGTTTAGTACACGCCCCACACTATATAAGGCCACCAGCGTGGTGGCCTTGTGTAGTGTGTTCCGCCGTGCAGGGAAAGAGCTAGATAGGCAGGGACAGTGTGTTCTTTGCTCAGGCATCTGCAGGAGTTAAAGTGGGTGTTGTGTGCCTCCAGCACAGCACAGTATACACCTGTATCTACCCTTTATTGCTGGTGTTCTCTAATAAAGGCATCTGCAGGATTTAGTGGGTGTTGTGTGTCTCCAGCACAGCATGCACCTGTATTTACCCTTTATTGCTGGTGTTCTCTAATACAGCCATCTGTAGGAGTTAGTGGGTGCTGTGTGCCTCCAGCACAGCACAGTATACACCTGTATCTACCCTTTATTGCTGATGTCCTCTAATACAGCCATCTGCAGGAGTTAGTGGGTGTTGTGTGCCTCCAACACAGTATACACCAGTATCTACCCTTTATTGTTGGTGTTCTATAATAAAGGCATCTGCAGGAGTTAGTGGGTGTTGTGTGCCTCCAGCACAGCACAGTATACACCTGTATCTACCCTTTATTGCTGTTTTTTCTAATACAGGCATCTGCAGTAGTTAGTGGGTGTTGTGTGCCTCCAGCACAGTATACACCTGTATCTACCCTTTATTGCTGGTGTTCTCTAATACAGGCATCTGCAGGAGTTAGTGGGTGTTGTGTGCCTCCAGCACAGTATACACCTGTATATACCCTTTATTGCTGGTGTTCTCTAATACAGGCCTCTGCAGGAGTTAGTGGGTGTTGTGTGCCTCCAGCACAGCACAGCACCGTATACACCTGTATCTACCCTTTATTGCTGGTGTTCTCTAATACAGCCATCTGCAGGAGTTAGTGGGTGTTTTGTGCCTCCAGCACAGCACAGTATACAACTGTATCTACCCTTTATTGCTAGAAGTCAAGAAGTTTGGTGTGGGGGTATTGGGGTAGCCGTTCGCGCTAACCTCCTATAACCATCCCAGACCAATAAATGGTGTTTGGACTATACCGGTACTTTTTGTATAAAGAAAGAGAAATAGTAATAAAAATTAACAAATATTTAATAAATACAAAAGAAAGGACAATATACAAAACATCAATAATAAAATCATAATACACCCCAGAGCATTTAGCATATACAGATACTCACAGAAGAGTTCAGTTCTGGTGGCGTACAAAGGTCTGCTCTACTAGTTTCGCAGATCATCCGCTTCTTCAGGAGGATATCTATATAAATTGTAATGAACAATATACAAGTCATTAACAATCAGCCAGTTAATATATAAAAAAAATAGAAACATTGTTTAACCAATAGTTGTCCAAGGTAGTGTCAAGGGAAATATAAGTAGATTAACTCACCCAAAAGTTCAAAGGGAGGCAGAATTAAAGAAGTTGCAGGTAGATGGACCCCTATATTCCCCCTACGGCGGACATGGGGGATTGGTGCGAATAGCTCTAATAAAATTAATACAGGCATCTGCAGGAGTTAGTGGGTGTTGCGTGCTTCCAGCACAGCACAGTATACACCTGTATCTACCCTTTATTGCTGGTGTTCTCTAATACAGCCATCTGCAGGAGTTAGTGGGTGTTGTGTGCCCCCAGCACAGTATACACCTGTATTTACCCTTTATTGCTGGTGTTCTCTAATACAGCCATCTGTAGGAGTTAGTGGGCGCTGTGTGCCTCCAGCACAGCACAGTATACACCTGTATCTACCCTTTATTGCTGATGTTCTCTAATACAGCCATCTGCAGGAGTTAGTGGGTGTTGTGTGCCTCCAACACAGTATACACCAGTATCTACCCTTTATTGTTGGTGTTCTATAATAAAGGCATCTGCAGGAGTTAGTGGGTGTTGTGTGCCTCCAGCACAGCACAGTATACACCTGTATCTACCCTTTATTGCTGTTTTTTTCTAATACAGGCATCTGCAGTAGTTAGTGGGTGTTGTGTGCCTCCAGCACAGTATACACCTGTATCTACCCTTTATTGCTGGTGCTCTATCATACAGGCATCTGCAGGAGTTAGTGGGTGTTGTGTGCCTCCAGCACAATATACACTACCCAATTGCTGGGTTTCCCACCTCCCTGCAGGCCATTACTATGTCTGGAAGGCCAACAAGGAAAGGCAGACAGTCATGAGCCAATAAAAGACGGAAAGCAGGCTCTGTGTCTAGAGACACCAGTGCTGGTAATGGATGCGGTGCATCGTCACCAGCACGTGGTCATGGGACACACTTGTCCTTATTTTCGGCAGCTGGACCTGCTGAGCCGCAACATGCCAAATACTTTGTAGAGTGGATGACCAAGCCCTCCTCATCCTCCTCATCCACTCTCACGCAGGCTCAGGGTACTGGCAAAGCAGCTGCCAACACGGCCTCTTCCCTCATCTCAATGGCATCAGTCACTCCTTCCCTAGACCCACCATGTCCTCCTAAGGAGTCCCCGGAACTGTTTGAGCACAGTGTTGGGTACATGCTCCAGGAGGATGCCCTAGCATTTTGAAGGCGCTGATGATGATACCCAGCTAGAGGAAGGAAGTAGCGTGAGCCCAGAGAGAAGATATACCTAAGAAGGACTGCAATCTGTCAGTCATGTTCCACCAGCTGCAGCATACTGCCAGGTTTGCTCCAGTGATGAAGAGGGAGGGGATGATGAGGTCACTGACTCCACATGGGTGCCTGATAGGAGAGAGGAGGAGGAGGAGGAGACACGTCTCCAACGAGGCAGGATGCCCTCCGTGGGCCAGCACACAGATTGAATCACACCGCAAAGTTCGGCCTGTGCAGGGCGCTGCCTCTGCGCGTTATTCAGAAAGTTCTTTGGTGTGGGCCTTTTTTGAGACGAGTGCATCAGATCGCACCTCTGCTATTTGCAACATATGTCTCAAGCGTATCTCGCATGGCCAAAACATCAGCCGCTTGGGCACCACATGCTTGACCAGACATATGTTGACCTGCCATGCAGCTCGTTGGCAAGCATACCTTAAAGACCCACACCAAAGAACAAAGCGGACCTCTCCTTGCTCCTCATCAGCTGGGATCTCCAACCCCACTAGACCCTCAGTCCTCTCTGAAACCTGCACTGAGAGGAATGAAGGTGTAGAATTAGGTGTGTCACAGCCAAGTACTTGTAGGCACTCTTCTAGCAGTACACCCACGTCCGAATGTAGCAGGCAAATTTCCCTGCCCCAGCTGATGGACTGTCGAAAGAAGTTCACTCCCAGCCATCCACATGCCCAGTGGTTGAATGCTAGCCTGGCTAAATTGCTAGCATTTCAACTGCTGCTTTTTCAGTTGGTAGACTCCCCTTCCGTGAGTTTGTGCAATGTGCGATTCCTCAGTGACAGGTCCCCAAACGCTACTTTTTCTCAAGGAAGGCTCTCTACCAGCATGTGGAAGGCAATGTCATTGCCTCGCTGGACAGGGTGGTCAGTGGTAAGGTGCATATTACTGCTGACTCATGGTCCAGCAGGCATGGACAGGGACGTTACCTGTCTTTCACAGCCCATTGGGTCACTCTTCTGGCAGCTGGGAAGGATGCAGGACAAGGTACAGTAGTGTTGGAGGTTTTTCCGCCACCACGCCTCCAAAATGCTACTACTGGTTGTGACACACCTCTCTCCCCCAGCCCCTCCTCTTCTTCTTCCTCCATGGCCTCTTCCAGTGCTCTGTCCTCAGAACCAGCGGTGCTCTGTAGGCATTCAAGGGGCTACACAATTATGCAGGCAAAAAGATGTCATGCCGTGCTTGCGCTGGTTTGTTTGGGGGACAGGAGCCACACTGGGGCAGATATTTTGTCAGCTCTGCAGGGGCAGGCCGAGAGGTGGTTGACGCCACGCCAGCTTAAGCCAGGAATGGTGGTTTGCGACAATGGCACCAACCTCCTCTTCGCCCTCCGACAGGGACAACTGACCCATGTGCCCTGTATGGCTCACACCCTTAACCTGGTGGTGCAGCTGTTCTTGGGCAGGTACCCGGGCTTACAGGATGTCTTAAGGCAGGCAAGGAAAGTCTGTGTGCATTTCTGCCGATCATTTAATGCCAGTGCTTGGCTGGCTGAGCTCTAAAAGGAGTTGAACCTGCCCAAGAACTGCCTTATATGTGACATGCCCACCAGGTGCAACTCAACATTGGCCATGCTGCAGCGGCTGCACACGCAGCAGAGGGCCATCAATGAGTACCTGTGTGACTACTGCACCAGGACAGGGTCAGGGGAGCTCGGTTTTTTCTCACCACGTCAGTGGGGCATGATCAGGGATGCATGCACTGTCCTGTCACCGTTTGAGGAGGCCCGAGGATGGTGTGCAGTGACAGTGCATGCATCAGTGACACTGTATCTCTTGTCCACCTGTTGGAGCATACGCTGTGTGGAATAATGGACAGGGCGCTTGAGGCAGAACAGAGGCAGGAAGAGGAGGACTTCCTTGCCTCTCAAGGCCCCCTTTATTCAGACAGTGTTCCTGCTGTCCCACCCATCACACAGGAAGAGGAGGAGGAGGAGGAGGAAGAGGCTTGTGTCAGCATGGAGGTGGAGCCTGGCACTCAGCATCAGCAGCAGCAGTCTTTTAGTGATGATTTACAGTCCCAAGAAACCCGTGGACTTCTACATGGCTGGGAGGAGGTGGCTGCGGATCATGTTGTCCTTAGTGATGGACAAACTTCCGATGGGACATGAACGTGGACAAAAGTTTGTGAACTGCAAAGTTTGCGGCGGACCCCATTAACTTTAATGGCAGGCGAAACTTAAAAACCTACAGGTCATATTTTCAGCCACAAAATATTTACTAGCTGTGCACACATAGTCCCGCAACATGGGCACTGACATAACAAAAGTATTAAGTGAATCTGGGATCAACGACGACAAGCATTCTTTTTTTATCTGTGAAATTTTGACAATTCAGGAGCGCCTGAATGCCATGGAGGAGAGGCAAAGTCAGGCCAGGCTATGAAGGGGATGCAGGAGATGATCAGTGCCACAGTCAGGGCAGCGCAGTCCTGTGCCAGTGTCCCAGTGTGCCAACCTGTGCTTGAGCCCCTCCCTCTGCCCGGCCCTTACCCCCACCTATGCAGGGCTCCACTGTGGTGGTCCGGAGGTGCCAGTCCAGTGCTGATCCTCAGCCATGGTGCTGGCACTGCATGCTGATTGGCTTCTCCGCTGCTATCTCCCTCACTGTCTGAAACCAGCACCGTGATAGAGACTGAACAGTGACACCAGCACCACGATAGAGACTGAACACTAACACCAGCAGCGAGATAGAGAGCACTGACACCAGCAGCGAGATAGAGAGCACTGACACCAGCACCGAGATATAGAGCACTGACACCAGCACCGTGATAGAGAGCACTGACACCAGCACTGTGATAGAGAGCACTAACACCAGCACCGTGATAGAGAGCACTGACACCAGCACCAAGCTATAGAACACTGACATCAGCACTGAGATAGAGAGAGCACTGACACCAGCAGTGAGATAGAGAACACTGACACCACACCAGCACCGTGATAGAGAGCACTGACACCAGCACCGATATCACCTTCCCCACTGCTATAATTAGAGATCTCGGAGTAGGCAGCAACACCGGGGACCAACCTCCTTGGGCTGATCTGGGTACTGTCGTCAGACTGCTGAGTGGCGGTTGTTGCTACCTCCTCTTCCTGATCCAATGCCAAGAGTGGCTGCGCATTGGAAATGTCTTGTGATGGATCAGAAAATAATTCCTGTGACTCAAGCAGAGGGTATATGGTGGTGGTGGTGGTGTTGGTGGTAGTGTCTTTGGGGGTGCACACAGCAGACAGTGAAGAGAGTGCAGATCGAGAGGATGAGCAGGGTGCAGAAGAGTAAGGCTGAGTGAGCCACTCAACCAAGTCTGGTGCGTCCTTTGACGTAATCGCACGCACCTTCTGAAATTTGCCACTTTGGCTCAAGTCTGTTGCTCCTGCCCTACCCCTATCACCCCTGCGGAAGGGCCTGCCTCTTCCTCTGCCTGTAATTTTTTTAATTACCTGTGACAAAAGTCTCTAGAGAAGTGCAGTATGTATGTGGAAGAAGGTATATAACACCCTGCTTCAATCTGTCGTTTTTGGGGGCCACTGGTCTATCACACCAGTTATAATACTTTTTTTTCAAATTGCGTTTGTCACTCTTTGTACTATCGCTGCAGAACCGCTCAGCAGTCACAATGCTGCACAGTGGAAATGCACTATACGATGCTTTCTATATGTGCAAGTATTTTATACGTGTATTATACCCCTATATACTGCACACCAAATAGTACACCTATATCAGTCCTTAAAAGGACCTTTGTGGACCTAGTAGCTAGTGATTTGCAGACTGTCCATCAGTTCCTACACTGATAAAAGACAGCTACAGTATCCATCAGCACTCAGCTCAGCAGTTAAGTATAATAGGCTTTCTATATTTGAAAGAAAGTATATTATACGTGTACAACCCTATATACTGTACACCTATACCAGTCCTTAAAAGGACATTTGTGGACCTAATAGTAATAGCTAGTGATTAAACTGACTGTCCCTGCTCCACACAGCATCCTGTCCCTACACTGACAAAATACAGCTGCAGAATCGGTCAGCAGTGCACTCAGCAATCAGCAGCACAGCAGTCAGAAGCAGTGCACCAGAACCCTATATACTGTACACCTATACCAGTCCTTAAAATGACTTTTGTGGACCTAATAGCTAGTGATTTGTGTCACTACAGTCTGTCCCTGCTCCACACAGTAACCTCTCCCTACACTGACAAAAGACAGAATGTAAAATGGCCGCCAGATCAGGTCTATTTATAAGGTAGGGGGAATGTCCAATTGTCCATCTGCTGAAATGTCTCAATTGGCTGTCCTGTACCACATGATGGATGTGTCATCATGGGTCAAAGTTCTTTCACAATGTAAACGCATATGTCCGTCGCGCGAACAGTGCCAGAAGACCATCGCTTTGGCAAATCGCAAACATGCAAAATTTGCCGCAAACCGACTGCCGGGTGAACAGCAATGCTATCCCTAGTCGTCCTTAGTGACCCAGAGGACTCCGGACCGAATGCCTCAGCTAACCTACACTGCATGGCCTCCCTGATCCTGCAAAGCCCTTGGAAGGATCCTTGTATTCTTCGTATAAAGGAGAGGGACCATTACTGGCTGGCCACTCTCCTTGATCCACAGTACAAGGGTAAGGTTGCCAACCTTATCTTGCCATCGCAGAGGGAGCAGAGGATGAGACATCTCCGGGAGGCCTTGCAGAAAAGGTCTGTGCAACGCGTTCCCAGAGACTGGGAGGTTACAAACTCCTGGTCCTGGACAACGTGTTGCTGAGGCATTGGTCAGAAGGAGCGGTGGAGAAGGTGGCCGTCTGAAAGCAAATTTTTTAGTCCGCAGCCCCAAGGTATGATCGGTTCCAGCACCCATCGCCAGTGTCTGATTTACATGGTGCAGGAATACCTAGGGGCAAGGTCAGACTTGGACACTTTTCCCACCGAAAATCCTCTGGCTTACTGGGTCTTGAGGATGGATCACTGGCCAGAGCTTGCACAGTATGCAATTGAGCTACTGGCCTGTCCTATATCCAGCGTTCTTTCGGAACACACCTTCAGTGCTGCTGGTGGCTTTGTAACCGATCACAGGGTGCGCCCCTCCATCGACTCAGTTAAACGACTGACCTTCATAAAGATGACTCAGTCTTGGATCACCACCAGCTACCAAGCACCTGAAGCTGATGTAACCGAATAATTTTTTTGGAAATGTCACATCCCTTCAAGACTGCCTATGCTGATGTTGAGTGACTGTCCTGTTTTGTTCACTGACTATCCTCTTCCTCCTCAATGATCCCGCTGATATCTTGCAAGAACATTTTTGGTTCTGGGGTGATGCCACCAGCCCAATTTTTCAGCCCCTGTTTAACAGGGGCATGTGATACAGTTTTTGATGCAATGCTTTGCAGCCGGGCTCATTCCTGCACTACAATTTGAGTATATGGTAGAGGTTGCAGTGTCGTGGCACCAGCACCAGTGCCTAAGGCCCAATTTTTCAGCTCCTGTTTAACAGGGGCATGTAATACAATTTTTGATGCAATGCTTTGCAGCAGGGCTCATTCCTGCAATAAAACTAGAGTATATGGTAGAGGTTGCAGTGTCGTGGCACCAGCGCCTAAGGCCCAATTTTTCAGCCCCTGTTTAACAGGGGCATCTAATTACAATTCTTAATATAATATTTCACAGCAGGGCCCGTTCCTGCGCCCAGCAAGAGTAACTCTGAGGACTTATAGTGTTGTGGCACCAGCACCACCACCACAACCACCAAAGGCCCAATTTTTCTACCACTGTTCAACAATGGCATGTAATTACAATTCTCGATATAGTCGTTCACAGCAGGGTGCTCCAGCGCCCACCAAGAATCACTTTGAGGGCTTACAGTGTTGTGGCAACACCAACACCTTAGGCCCCCATTCCTGCAGAGCATTTAGGGCAGGCTCCTACTTTCAAACATTCAACTTACAAACGTCTCCTACTTGCAAACGGAAGGAGACAACAGGAAATGAGATGAAAAAAGACGGACGCCAAAAAAAATTATACAGGAATAATAACCCTTCCTTATGTTTTCCAAAACTCTTAAAAACAGATTTTTGGACTGGAGCTACACTTGTACCAGTTCAAAATTACAAACAGATTCTACTTAACAGAACAAACCTACACAGTCCCTATCTTGTTTGCACCGCCTGTATACTGCTGTTCTGAGTATATAGGGCCTTGGGGCCACACGCCTTTCCTTTTGTTAATATTGGTACGGGGTTCCCCTTAATATCCGTATAAGACCCAAAGGGGCTGGTAATGGGCAGGGGGGGCTACCCATGCCATTTTTCTCAATGAATTTAAAATTTCATTAGTAACCATTTACTGTATGTGTGGACAATTCAATCTCACCTGCTTTGGCTTAATTCAAACCTCTCCTTCAAATAGAAATACATATACTGTATACTCATATAGCAATATTATAAATTTTTAGTGCCTTTATGATGACCATCTCTACTCTGGGTCCCCAGCTCTGTGCGCCTACTGTGCCCATTATGAGGGGTTATCACCATCCTTGTGCTTAATTCCTGTGTCTACATATCTGATGTGCCCATTTATGAGGGGATCCTGACACCCCTGTGTTGATTTCATAGGTCTGTATACCTGTTGTGCCCATTATGAGGGGTTCCCACCATCCCTTTGCTTAGTTCTTGGGTCTGTACACCTGCTCTGCCCATTATGGGGGGTTCACACTCTCCCTGTGCTTAATTCCTGTGTCTACATATCTGATGTGCCCATTATGAGGGGTTCCTGTCACCCCTGTGTTGAGTTCATGAGTTTGTACACCTGCTGTGCCCATTATGAGGGGCTCTGACCATCCCTTTGCTTAGTTCCTGGGTCTGTACACCTGCTGTGCCCTTTATGTGAGGTTCCCATCATCTCTGTCCTGAGTTCCCAGGTCTGTGCACTTGCTGTACCCATTATGAGGGGTTCCCACCATCCATGTGGTGTGTTCCTGAGACGGTACACCTGCTGTGCCCATTATGAGGGGTGTGTTGTACATAGTTTGTTAGGGGCCTTGTGACTAGTCAGATGTTGACGTCAGAATGTACCTGTCCCCACTTCTTCTTGGATCAAGCACTCACCTATCTGCCTTTGTAACCACCCTCTTGGACACGTCTCCTGGCCAAAGGCCGGATCACAACATCGCCAGGCAAAGACCTTAATGTTCAGAATAAAGGAACGAGGGACCACTTCCCTATGTACAGTATACTAAGTCCACCGCCTTAGGCTATCCATCACCGAGTCACAGGACCTGCAGCGGAGGTTCAGGGGGACATAGTGCCTCCATTAATAGGCCAGTCTATTTTTTCAAGACCAACACCTTAGACCCAAATTTCTGCAGAGCATATAGGGCAGGCCCCTACTTTCAAACATTCAACTTACAAACATCTCCTATTTTCAAACAGAAGGAGACAACAGGAAGTGAGATGAAATCTACCCCTAGGAAGGGTAATGCTCTCCTGCAAGAGATGATATGGGAAAAATGGGTCTCCTCTCCACTGATGCTTTATCCCAATCCTTGTTTTACTAAAAAAAAACAAATTTTCAAAAAACATTGGTCATTGGGACAGAAAGTGAGATGAAATCTTCTGAAGAGGTGCACAGATGGAAACATTTTTTTACAGGGGTGATAACCCTTCCCTATGTTTTCCAAAAAGCTTAAAAATAGATTTTTTTGACTGGAGCTACACTTTATAATTTCAAAATTACAAATATATTCTACTTAACAACAAACCTGCACAGTCTCTGCCTTGTTTGCACTGCCTGTATACTGCTGTTCTGAGTATATAGGGCCTGGGGCCCCACTCCTTTCCTTTTTTGAATTTGGGTGCAGGGTTCCCCTTAATATCCATACAAGACCCAAAGGGCCTGGTAATGGACTTGGGGGGGGGGGGGGGTAAACATGCCTTTTGTCTCACTGATTTTCATCCATGTTGCCAGGACCAGACATTACATTAAAGCCACAAGCAGTTTTAAATTACTTTTATTCCTTTAAAAATGTAATTTTGTGCAGGGATTGTTCTAAGCATGGGAAACATGCGTCACTTCACAGGCATACTATAGACACCCCCCAGGTACGATATTTAAAGGAATATTTTACTCTTTTTTTTTTCACTTCAAGCGTCATTAAAATCAGTGCTCCCGAAAAAAATTGCCATTTTTAAAACTTTTTTTTGCATTGATACGTTTCCCCTGGGGCAGGAGCCAGGTCCCCAAACCCTTTTTAGGACAATAACTTGCATATTATCCTGTAAAATTAGCATTTTTGATTTCAAACGTTTGAGTCCCATAGACTTTAATGGAGTTCTAAAGTTTGCGCAAATTTTCGGTCCTTTCGCAGGTTCTGGTGCCGGTGTTCGGCTCATCCCTACTACAGACAATACATTTAGGAAAAGGTGGGAGAACAACCTCCAACAATGCACAAAAGTAATGATGAAACTTTTGATATAAGAATATCAGAAAAATATTGATGTGGTAGAGAAAGAGATTGTGATGCCATCTATGTGAAACTTAAACCATTCAAAGACCACCAACACTTTAAGAAACATGAAGAAAACGTGAATCCACTGACTAAATCTTATTCTTGGCTGAATATTCTGTGTGTCTGATTGCAGTGCCATTCACCATATCTCGGTAGGTTGCCCCTCTGAACCTGGCATGTATTGTGATCATTATACCTGTCAAAATGATTTTTTGCGCTATAAACTGTTATGTTCTATTTTTTTATTTATTTAAAGTCTCCTATATAAATACCCCTGGTGAAAGAACTTTGAACCTGAAAAGTGTTGGGTACCGGAAAGCTTGTCCCAGATGTTGGCTACCAGAAAGTGTTTCCGGATACTGGAATGAAACTACTGGATATACGTATCTTTATATTCTATTGCAAAACATTGTGTTATGTGTATTTGTGTCTGATGTTAATGTATGTTTTAGTAATCATCCTGTGATGATTCTTTTAGTTTCTTTTTATATAAATAAAATTATTTTTTATATATTCTATTAGTGTTGTTGGCAATTTAAAGTCCCAATTGGGGGCATTCAACTTTTCTATTTCCCATCTAATGGGGTGAGGGGCTTTAATGGATGTGATTAAGAAATGTGATCATGATGAAATGTCTATTCCAAAATATGCTTTATATACCTAACATACATATATATATATATCTATCAGCTTCTACGCTTAATAAGCCTTAGCCCTTGTACACACAGTCGGAGATTCCGTCGGAATGTTTCCTATCGGAGCGTTTTGTCGGATATTCCGACTGTGTGTGGCCTCCATCGGACTGTTTCTGTCGGAATATCCGTCGGACCAACTTTTCCAACTTGCCGGAAATATTTTCCGACAACATGCTCCGATCAGACATACTCCGATCATGTGTAGCCTACTCCGACGGACAAGGTGCCACGCATGCTCAGATCAAATTCCTAGACCAAAGCTATTGGCTACTAGCCTGAACGTAGTCCCATCGTAACGAAATAACGTCATCACGTTCTGAACGATTGGATTTTCTGACAACTTAGTCCAACCGCGTGTATGCAACATCACTTCCGGACCTCTTCCGGAATTAATCCGTCGGAATTACTCAGACGGATTTGGTTGTCGTAATCTCCGACCGTGTGTACAAGGGCTTAAGACATTTAATATCCACCAGATCTATAAATAAATCAATCAAACAATAAATGAATCCATCGATAGATCAAGCAGCGCTTATCAATATATACAGCCTCAGATACCTACTAAGTGCAATAAATGTTCATATGGTCCAAAAAAACTATATCAACTCAAAACATGTATCTAATCATGTAGTTCATATCAAATGTTCATTTTTATCCACTGATGGTCAATATGAATCTGGGAAGGATCTGGCACAGTTCTTGAGTATTTTCACATACTGTATATTGCACTTCTGCCCAAAAACACCTCCACACGTGCACACAAACGCCACACACACAGGAGGATATGTGATAGATAGAAATCCCCCTTTGGTATTCCTCTTACCAGACCCAGCTGGTTTCACAAGCCTTATCAGAATCTCCTGTTGGTTCCTGGTCTAGATCCCCATCGCCATCGTGTATAATTCGTTAAATATCTCAAAAAAGGATGTTCATAAAAAAACACATAGTGTAATTCCATCAAACACCAAGTATTTTATTCAATTAAAACCATCAAACATTGCACTCACAAACATCCAATTTATAGAGCGTTGGTTCCTGTATATACAGCTTAATGTTCGGCAAGTCTGAAGGGTAGTCCTACCACAATCAGCTGTGAGTTCCTCCACGCTGCTAGCTCCTGGTTCCGGACACCTCTCCTTCTTCCTCCCGACCACTACTGCTGTGCTGGTATCGTATGGTTCCACCCTGACGTGTTTCGTCGTATTGACATCATCTACCCTCAGATAGCGATGGGGATCTAGACCGAGAACCAACAGGAGATTCTAATAAGGCTTGTGAAACCAGCTGGGTCTGGTAAGAGGAATACCAAAGGGGGATTTCTATCTATCACATATCCTCCTGTGTGTGGCGTTTGTGTGCACGTGTGGAGGTGTTTTTTTGGGCAGAAGTGAAATATATGTGAAAATACTCAAGAACTGTGCCAGATCCTTCCCAGATTCATATTGACCATCAGTGGATAAAAATGAACATTTGATATGAACTACATGATTAGATACATGTTTTGAGTTTATATGTTTTTTTGGACCATATGAACATTTATTGCACTTAGTAGGCATCTGAGGCTGTATATATTGATAAGCGCTGCTTGATCTATCGATGGCTTAATTTATTGTTTGATTGATTGATTTATTTATAGATCTGGTGGATATTACGTGTGTTTTATCTTGAATAGAACTAATTTAAAGTAGCTGCTGAATAGGAGGGGAATTCCACTGCCCCCAGAAGAAATACACACATTTTTGTGTGGTGTAACGCTTGGTTTTGCACATTTCAACTGGGCGGGAGTTGTTTGTGACAAAGTTGGAAAGAAGCCTTAAGACATATTGAGATATTTTGCAAAAGCTCACCCTTCCCTAGCTTAGAAACTGGACTGCTTCTGAGAATACATTCAGAATATAACAACATAACACCAATGGATTAAAAGAAGCAAGAAATGCTGTGAGAACAAAGCTACTTCCTCAAATGAACACCCAGCTAAAAACAATGTTTTAGCACTACATGTATTTTTATATTCTTCATTTGTAGCACCAGTCTTGTTGACGTGTCTTAATCTTTAATGGAGTTGTATACAAGTCTTGAGAAGTGGAAATATTAAACAGAAAGTACTGGTGTCATGGTATTACTTCAGAGCGTGCATGCTTTTATATTCAATCATGCTTTTATATTCAATCTGATCAGGGGTAGATATAATAATATCAGACTTTTGTTCTGATTCAAAACATCTGCAGAACTTTTTGCGGGGGGTGGGGGCATAATTTTAAGGTCATCCATTCTCTGCCCCTTTTTGACAATGTCATAAAGGGGAGTGGTTCAGTCATTCATTATCACATAAAGTGCAGGCCAGGATCCCCCATATAGATCCCCCTATAGAGATGGCCAGGGCAGGTTCCCCATAGAATAGACCCCTCTTTACTTAGTCTTCTTACTCTTACTTTTTTCACCACTCCGCATTATATGGTGGGCACAGCACATTACACAGAGGGCACCCTAATTCGCTTTACATAGTGGGCACTTTACAGCACAGCACATGACATGGTGGGCACAGCACATTACACAGAGGGCACTCTACTTCACATTATGTACTTCTCATGGTGGACACAATACATCACATGGTGGTCACTGCACATGGTGGGCACAATATATCACATGGTGGGCACAATATATCACATGGTGGGCACTGCACATGTGGTCACTGCACGTGGTGGGCACAATATATCACATGGTGGTCACTGCACATGGTGGGCACAATAAATCACATGGTGGTCACTGCACATGGTGGGCACAATAAATCACATGGTGATCATGGCACATGATAGGCATAATATAGCACACGGTGGTCACTGTACATGGTGGTCACTGCAAATGGTGGGCACAATATATCACATATTTGTCACGGCACATGGCAGACACTGCACATGGTTGTCACTACACATGGTGGGCACAATAAATCACATGGTGTTCCCTGCACATGGCAACTGGACATGTTGGGCACGATATATCACATGATGGTCACTGCACATGGTGGGCACAATAAATCACATGGTGGTCACTGCACATGGTCACTGCACATGGTGGGCGCAATATATCACATGGTTGTCACTGCAAATGGTGGGCACAATAAATCACATGATGGTCACTGCACATGGTGGGCACAATATATCAAATGGTGGTCACTGCACATGGTGGGCACAATAATTCACATTGTGGTCTCTACACATGGTGGTCACTGCACATGGTGGACACAATATATCACATGGTGGTCACTGCACATGATGGGCACAATATATCACATGATGGTCACTGCACATGGGGGAGCACAATAAATCACATGGATGTCACTGCACATGGGAGGGGGGGCACAATAAATCATATGGTGGTCACTGCACATGGTGGACACAATATATCACATGGTGGTCACTACACATGGTCACTGCACATGGTGGGCACAATAAATCACATGGTGGTCACTGTACATGGGGGGAACACAATAAATCACATGGTGATCACTGCACATAGTGGGCACACTATATCACATGGTGGTCACTGCACATGGTGGGCACAAAATGTCACATGATGGGCACAAAATATCACATGGTGGTCACTGCACATGGTGGACACTGCACTTGGTTGTCACTGCACATGGTAGGCACAATAAATCACATGGTGGTCACTGATCATGGTTGTCACTGCACATGGGGGGGACACAATAAATCACATGGTTGTCACTGCACATGGGGGGGACACAATAAATCATATGGTGGTCACTGCACATGGTGAGCACAATATATCCCATGGTGGTCACTACACATGGTGGTCACTGAACATGGTGGGCACAATAAATCACATGGTGGTCACTGTACATGGGGGGAGCACAATAAATCACGTGGTGAACACTGAACATAGTGTGCACACTATATCACATGGTGGTCAGTGTACATGGTGGACACTGCACATGATTATCAATGCACATGGTGGGCACAATAAATCACATGGTGGTCACTGCACATGGTCACTGCACGTGGTGTGCACACTATATCACATGGTGGTCATTGCACATGGAGGGCACAAAATATCACATGTTAGTCACTGCACATGGTGGACACTGCACTTGGTTGTCACTGCACATGGTAGGCACAATAAATCACATGGTGGTCACTGCACATGGTTGTCACTGCACATGGGGGGGGACACAATAAATCACATGGTTGTCACTGCACATGGGGGGGGGGACACAATAAATCATATGGTGGTCACTGCACATGGTGGGCACAATATATCCCATGGTGGTCACTACATATGGTCACTGCACATGGTGGTCACTGAACATGGTGGGCACAATAAACCACATGGTGGTCACTGTACATGGGGGAAGCACAATAAATCACGTGGTGATCACTGCACATGGTCACTGCACGTGGTGTGCACACTATATGACATGGTGGTCATTGCACATGGAGGGCACAATATATCACATGGTGGTCACATTACACGGTGGGCACAATATATCACGTGGTGGGCACAATATATCACATGGTGGGCACAATATATCACATGGTGGTCACTGCACATGGTTTTAACTGCACATGGTGGTCACTATATATCACATGGTGTTCACTGCACATGGTGGTCCCTGCACATGGTTGTCACAGCACATGGGGGGCACAATAAATCACGTGGTGGTCACTGCACATGGTGGGCACAATATATCACATGGCGTCACTGCACATGGCGGACACTATACTTGATTGTCACTACACATGGTGGGCACAATAAATCACATGGTGGTTGGGCGTGGCCTACACATAGCGCTGACTGGACGTGCTTGAGAAGAGCTCCGTCCAGCCATTGGCGTAAACATGGCTAACAATGCCATCTAAAGCATCTGGATCCCGATCAACTGTGGGTAACCATCCTGGGAAGTTGGCGGCTTCACATCAATCCACTATGGGCTCCATTAAGAGGTTCCTAGCCACGGGAAGAGACAGACCCAACAGGCAGAGCGTACAGGCCAGAGCCGCGGGGTTGATTATCTCGCCAGGCTCCCACGCTGCTTCCCCTCGTGAAAGCTCTCCAGCCTCCTCCTGTTGCTTAGAGCTGATGAACGACCCTGGATCCCCGGCAGGCTCTGAGATGACCTCCCTGGTAAGTGAAATTAAGAAAGAAATGGCAGGCATGTTCCGCAGCATGGAAAAATCCATTAAAAAAAGACATATCTGTGGTGAGAGCAGACATGTCCCATCTCCTGGGCAGACTAGAGGAGACAGGAGCAATGCCAAGACTCCCAGGCAGCCGCCATTAAAGAGCTCCAAGACACAGTCACCCGATTAGCATTTGCTCACAGGGCCTCACTGTACAAACTTGAGGACCTCGAGAACCACAACTGTAGAAACAATCTACGTATCAGAGGCCTACCAGAAGCGACCAGGGACAATGATTTAGAACCCTCAATTCGGGGCATACTTAATACTGTCTTGGGCAACCCTGTTACCATCGCCCTGAGATTTGATTGGGTGCACCACGATTTGAGACCTCGCAATACCGCTTCTAACCTGCGTAGGGATGTCATATGCCACCTTCATTACTTTGAGGACAAAAATGCAGTCATGCTCAAACTACGCAGCACTTCTAATATAGATTTTGATGGGGCAAACCTCAACATCTACCCTGACATATCTAAGGAAAGACTCGATCATTGCAGGGCTCTGAAACCACTCTTAGACCAACTCAGAGGTGAAGGGATTACTTATAGATGGGGTTTCCCTGCGAGCCTTATAGCCACCAAAAATGGTCGCTCCTTCACACTGCAATTCCCTGAAGAGCTCCCTGCCTTCTTGCATGATTTAAACCTGCAACCACTTGAGCTCCCAGGGTGGCCGAACCCCATACCTACCTTTTCGGTATATATATATATATATATATATATATATATATATATATATATATATATATATATATATATATATATATATATATATATATATATATATATATATATCAGCTTCTATGCTTAATAAGCCTTAAGACATATTGAGATATTTTGCAAAAGCTCACCCTTCCCTAGCTTAGGAACTGGACTGACAGTCAACAGTTAATGAAACATTCGCCCCTGCTTCTGAGAATACATTCAGAATATAACAACATAACACCAATGGATTAAAAGAAGCAAGAAATGCCGTGAGAACAAAGCTACTTCCTCAAATGAGCACCCAGCTAAAACCAATGTTTTAGCACTACATGTATTTTTATATTTATTGTTTATATGCACCAGTTTTGTTGACGTGTCTTAATCTTTAGAGCCGGTTCACACAGCGGGCGATGCGAGGCGACACGATTCGCCTCGCCTCGCTCTCACAAGTCGCCCCCGTTCTGTACAATGGAACCGTTCTGAGAGGAGCGACTCGAGTCGCTCCGACTCAGAAAAAAGGTTCCTGTACTACTTTTGGGCGACCTCGGGGCGACTTGCATTGACTTCTATACAGAAGTCATTTGCAAGTCGCCGCCGAGGCCGCTGCAGGTCGCGGCGAGGCAAGTCGGAGTCGCCTCGCCTCGCCTGCAGTGTGAACCGGCCCTTAATGGAGTTGTATACAAGTCTTGAGAAGTGGAAATATTAAACAGAAAGTACTGGTGTCATGGTATTACTTCAGAGCGTGCATGCTTTTATATTCAATCTGATCAGGGGTAGATTTAATAATATCGGACTTTTGTTCTGATTCAAAACTGGCCTCTCCTTCTTTTTGACTGATATTGACTCCCTGAGATAGTATATGGGATGGTATCACTCACTGCACAGGTGTACCCCTTAAAGGGGTCGAGACCAGGAGTAGCCTGTTCATAAGGGGGTGGAGGGGTGCCGTCCCCCTAGTTTGCATGTTGGGATGCATGCAGGGTGCCAGACTCATAGGCTTCTATGAGGTTATTTTTTTTTCAAGCCACGTGATTAGAGCCTGATGCTTTAATTGGCTTTAAAAAATTTGGGTTTGGGGCGCAGTGACCCGACCACTTGCATGGGCATCTGCAGAACTTTTTGCAGGAGGGGGGGCATAATTTTAAGGTCATCCATTCTCCGCCCTTTTTGACAATGTCATAAAGGGGAGTGGTTCAGTCATTCATTATCACATAAAGTGCAGGCCAGGATCCCCTATATAGATCCCCCTATAGAGAAGGCCAGGGCAGGATCCCCATAGAATAGACCCCTCTTTACTTAGTCTTCTTACTATTACTTTTTCCACCAATCCGCATTATATGGTGGGCACAGCACATTACACAGAGGGCACCCTACTTCGCTTTACATAGTGGGCACTTTACAGCACAGCACATGACATGGTGGACACAGCACAATACACAGAGGGCACTCTACTTCACATTATTGTACTTCTCATGGTAGACACAATACATCACATGTTGGTCACTGCACATGGTGGGCACAATACATCACATGTTGGTCACTGAACATGTTGGGCACAATATATCACATGGTGGTCACTGCACATGGTGAGCACAATATATCACATGGTGGTCACTGCACATGGTGGGCACAATATATCACATGGTGGTCACTGCACATGGTGGGCACAATAAATCACATGGTGGTCACTGCACATGGTCACTGCACATGGTGGGTACAATATATCACATGGTTGTCACTGCACATGATGGTCACTGCAAATGGTGGGCACTAGGGATGAGCTTGGAGTTCGAGTCGAACTCATGTTCGACTCGAACATTGCTTGTTCGCCTGTTCAGCGAACAGTGAACAATTTGGGCTGTTCGCAGCAAATTCTAAAAACCGGAACACCCTATACAAGTCTATGGGAGAAATCTAAAGTGCTAATTTTAAAGACTAATATGCAAGTTACTGTCCTAAAAAGTGTTTGGGGACCCGGGTCCTGCCCCAGGGTACATGGGTACAGGGGACATGGATCAATGCAAAAAAAAGTTTTCAAAACGGCCGTTTTTTCAGGAGCAGTGATTTTAATAATGATTAAAGTGAAACAATAAAAGTCTAGTATTCCTGTAAATGTGGTACCTGGGGGGTGTCTATAGTATGCCTGTGAAGGGGCGCATGTTTCTGGTGCTTAGAACTGTCCCTGCACAAAGTGTCATTTGTGCAGGAAAAAAAGTCTTTTAAAATCACTTGCGGCTATATTGTCGGCTCCCCGTAATACAGAGAACACTCAATGAGTGTTCTCTGTATTAGCCGACAATTCATTCATTCATTGATTAAAAAAGAAAAATTAAAAAAGCGTGGGGGTTCCCCTAAATTCAATTACCAGGCCCTTCAGGTCTGGTATGGATATTAAGGGGAACCCCGCATCAAAAAAAAATAAAAAATTGACGTGGTGGTCCCCCTAAAAATCCATACCAGACCCTTTATCCGAGCAAGCAACTTGGCAGGCCGCAGGAAAAGAGGGGGGGAGGAGAGAGCACCCCCCCCTCCTGAACCGTACCAGGCCACATGCCCTCAACATTGGGAGGATGCTTTGGGGGTCTGTGACCCCTCAAAGCACTTTGTCCCCATGTTGATGTGCACAAGGGCCTCATCCCCACAACCCTGAGCGGTGGTTGTGGGGGTCTGCGGGCGGGGGGCTTATCAGAATCTGGAAGCCCCCTTTAACAAGGGGACCCCCAGATCCCCCCCCCTGTTTGAAATGGTAAGGGGGTACAAAAGTACCCCTACCATTTCACAAAGAAAGTGTAAAAATGGTTAAATAAGACAAACACACTTTTGAAAAATTCCTTTATTAAAAAAAAAAGATTCCAGTGGTGCTAATCCACTACTGCTATCCAGCGACGAATCTCCGGGGTCCAGCGATGGATGATCATATCCAGCGACGGGGGATCTCTCAGTCCAGCGCTGTCCATACATCCGTCTTCTGACTCCACTGCGGAGACACTGCGGGTATCCCAGCGCTGACGTTTCTTATATTAGGAGGGCAGGGCCATCCGTCACCTGACCCCGCCCCCTCTGACACTGGTGAGGAAAGCTATGGGGTTCTCCAGTGACGTATGGGTGACCCCGCCCCCCTCTGATGTAACGCAGGTTTCCGTTACATCAGAGGGGGCGGGGTCACCCATACGTCATTAGGGAATCCCTGGCTCCCCTCACCAGCGTCAGAGGGGGCGGGGTCAGGTGACGGGTGGCCCCGCCATCCTAATATAAGAAACGTCAGCGCTGGGATCCCCGCAGTGTCTCCGCAGTGGAGGTGGAAGACGGATGCATGTATGGACAGCGCTGGACTGAGAGATCCCCCATCGCTGGATATGATCATCCATCGCTGGACCCCAGGGATCCGTCACTGGATAGCAAGAGTGGATTAGCACCGCTGGAATCTTTTTTTTATTTTTTATATTTTTAATAAAGGAATTTTTCAAAAGTGTGTTTGTCTTATTTAACCATTTTTACACTTTCTTTGTGAAATGGTAGGGGTACTTTGTACCCCCTTACCATTTCAAACAGGGGGGGCCGGGATCTGGGGGTCCCCTTGTTAAAGGCGGCTTCCAGATTCTGATAAGACCCCTGCCCACAGACCCCCACAACCACCGCTCAGGGTTGTGGGGATGAGGCCCTTGTCCACATCAACATGGGGACAAGGTGCTTTGAGGGGTCACAGACCCCCAAAGCATCCTCCCAATGTTGAGGGCATTTGGTCTGGTACGGTTCAGGAGGGGGGGCACTCTCTCGTCCCCCCTCTTTTCCTGTAGCCTGCCAGGTTGCGTGCTCGGATAAAGGGTCTGGCATGGATTTTTAGGGGGACCCCCACGTCAATTTTTTTTTAAATTTGATGCGGGGTCCCCCTTAATATCCATACCAGACCTGAAGGGTCTGGTATGGATATTTAGGGGGACCACCACGTCAATTTTTTTTTAATTTGACACGGGGTTCCCCTTAATATCCATACCAGACCTGAAGGGCCTGGTAATTGAATGTAGGGGAAAATCCACGCTTTTTTGTTTTTTTCTTTTTTAATCAATGAATGAATGAATTGTCGGGTAATACAGAGAACACTCATTGAGTGTTCTCTGTATTACGGGAGCCGACAATATAGCCGCAAGTTATTTTAAAAGACTTTTTTTCCTGCACAAATGACACTTTGTGCAGGGACAGTTCTAAGCACCAGAAACATGCGCCCCTTCACAGGCATACTATAGACACCCCCCAGGTACCACATTTAAAGGAATATTAGACTTTTATTGTTTCACTTTAATCATTATTAAAATCACTGCTCCTGAAAAAACTGCAGTTTTTAAAACTTTTTTTTGCATTGATGTCCCCTGGGGCAGGATCCAGGTCCCTAAACACTTTTTAGGACAGTAACTTGCATATTACCCTTTAAAATTAGCACTTTAGATTGTGAACGTTCGAGTCCCATCGATTTTAATAGGGTTCTAAAGTTCACACAAAGTTTAGGTCTGTTCGCAGGTTCTGGTGCGAACCAAACAGGGGGGTGTTCGGCTCATCCCTAGTGGACACAATAAATCACATGATGGTCACTGCACATGGTGGGCACAATATATCAAATGGTGGTCACTGCACATGCTGGGCACAATATATCACATGGTTGTCACTGCACATGGGGGGCACAATAAATCACATGGTTGTCACTGCACATGGGGGGGCACAATAAATCATATGGTGGTCACTGCACATGGTGGGCACAATATATCACATGGTGGTCACTACACATGGTCACTGCACATGGTGGTCACTGAACATGGTGGGCACAATAAATCACATGGTGGTCACTGTACATGGGGGGAGCACAATAAATCACATGGTGCTCACTGCACATAGTTGGCACACTATATCACATGGTGGTCAGTGTACATGGGGGGAGCACAATAAATCACATGGTGATCACTACACATAGTGGGCACACTATATCACATGGTGGGCACAAAATGTCATATGGTGGGCTCAAAATATCACATGGTGGTCACTGCACATGGTGGACACTGCACTTGGTTGTCACTGCACATGGTAGGCACAATAAATCACATGATGGTCACTGCACATGGTTGTCACTGCACATGGGGGGACACAATAATTCACATGGTTGTCACTGCACATGGGGGGGACACAATAAATCATATGGTGGTCACTGCACATGGTGGGCACAATATATCGCATGGTGGTCACTGCACATGGTCACTGCACATGGTGGTCACTGAACATGGTGGGCACAATAAATCAAATGGTGGTCACTGTACATGGGGGGAGCACAATAAATCACGTGGTGATCACTGCACATAGTGGGCACACTATATCACATGGTGGTCAGTGTACATGGTGGGCACTGCACATGGTTATCACTGCACATGGTGGGCACAATAAATCACATGGTGGTCACTGCACATGGTCACTGCACATGGTGTGCACACTATATCACATGGTGGTCATTGCACATGGAGGGCACAATATATCACATGGTGGTCACATTACACGGTGGGCACAATATATCACGTGGTGGGCACAATATATTACATGGTTGTCACTGCACATGGCTGGCACAATATATCACATGGTGGTAACTGCACATGGTGGGCACAATATATCACAGTGTGGTCACTGCACATGGTTTTAACTGCACATGGTGGTCACTATATATCACATGGTGTTCACTGCACATGGTTGTCACTGCACATGGGGGGCACAATAAATCACGTGGTGGTCACTGCACATGGTTGGCACAATATATCACCTGGCGTCACTGCACATGGCGGACACTATACTTGATTGTCACTACACATGGTGGGCACAATAAATCACATGGTGGTTGGGCGTGGCCTACACATGGCGCAGACTGGACATGCTTGAGAAGAGCTCTGTCCAGCCATCGGCCTAAACACTGCTAACAATGGCATCTAAAGCATCGGGATCCCGATCAACTTTGGGTAACCATCCCGGGAAGTTGGCGGCTTCACATCAATCCACTGTGGGCTCCATTAAGAGGTTCCTAGCCACGGGAAGAGACAGACCCAACAGGCAGAGCAGACAGGCCAGAGCCGCAAGGTTGATTATCTCGCCAGGCTCCCATGCTGCTTCCCCTCATGAAAGCTCTCCAGCCTCCTCCTGTTGCTTAGAGCTGATGAACGACCCTGGATTCCCGGCAGGCTCTGAGATGACCTCCCTGGTAAGTGAAATTAAGAAAGAAATGGCAGGCATGTTCTGCAGCATGGAAAAATCCATTAAAAAAAGACATATCTGCGGTGAGAGCAGACATGTCCCACCTCCTGGGAAGCCTAGAGGAGACGGAGCAATGCCAAGACTCCCAGGCAGCCGCCATTAAAGAGCTCCAAGACACAGTCACCCGATTAGCATTTGCTCACAGGGCCTCACTGTACAAACTTGAGAACCTCAAGAACCGCAACCGTAGAAACAATCTACGTATCAGAGGCCTACCAGAAGCGACCAGGGACAATGATTTAGAACCCTCAATTTGGGGCATACTTAATACTGTCTTGGGCAACCCTGTTACCATCGCCCTGAGATTTGATTGGGTGCACCGCGCTTTGAGACCTCGCAATACCGCTTCTAACCTGCGTAGGGATGTCATATGCCGCCTTCATTACTTTGAGGACAAAAATGCAGTCATGCTCAAACTACGCAGCACTCCTAATATAGATTTTGATGGGGCAAACCTCAACATCTACCCTGACATATCTAAGGAGAGGCTCGATCGTCGCAGGGCTCTGAAACCACTCTTAGACCAACTCAGAGGTGAAGGGATTACTTATAGATGGGGTTTCCCTGCGAGCCTTATAGCCACCAAAAATGGTCACTCCTTCACACTGTGATTCCCTGAAGAGCTCCCTGCCTTCTTGCATGATTTAAACCTGCAACCACTTGAGCTCCCAGGGTGGCCGAACCCCATACCTACCTTTTCGGTATATATATATATATATATCAGTTTCTACGCTTAATAAGCCTTAAGACATATTGAGATATTTTGCAAAAGCTCACTCTTCCCTGGCTTAGGAACTGGACTGACAGTCAACAGTTAATGAAACGTTCGCCCCTGCTTCTGAGAATACATTTAGAATATAACAACATAAAACCAATGGATTAAAAGAAGAAAGAAATGCTTTGAGAACAAAGCTACTTCCTCAAATGAGCACCCTGCTAAAACCAATCTTTTAGCACTACATGTATTTTTATATTTATTGTTTGTATGCATCAGTCTTGTTGACGTGTCTTAATATTTTTTTTTTCCAAAATAAATTTTATTGAAGAAAAGGTCAACATAGCAAGATGACAGAATCATCATACAGTCGTTTCGATATCAGATGAACAATGAACAATGGTTGTTATGAGGAAATAAAAAAAACCAAGGAAAAACATACAGTATCTGCTAAACATTTAGTCAACACCTAGGTTCTCTTGTGCATACAGTATAGGATCCAGATGGTGGGCAGATGGCAGGCATGGTAAAATGCATGATATTGAGTCAACCTTATAATAGGTACTACTAGGTACCATAGCTCATTGTTCTGTCTTGTGGTTCAATTATTCAGGGGAGAATCTGAAAGTCAGGACAACAGTGCAGGTGTCTGCATGAAGATTTGGTCTTTAAGAGTGTGCAGTTGCCGCTTGGATGATCCAACTTGGGCACCCGAGCCGCAACCGGTAACAATACTAGGTTTGGTATGATGGGAAGAGACAGGGGAATGCAGGGACAGGGTGGTAGGCAGGGGGAGGTGTCGGGGGTGGGAGGCGGGGCTGGGGAGTGTGGGTCAAAGGGAGTTGAGGGGTCAGTGGTTGTCTCCTCGGTCTCTGCTAAATGGTGGATGGTTTAAGTACTTTATTGCTCTATGGTGGTGGGTATTAGGTAAGCAAGGCATCTGGTATCAGGAAAGTCCCACCTTTGAGGGGTAGTATTGACATGTGGGCTCCTGTACTCGTCCCTTGGGAAGGGGTGGGAGGCCGAAGTCACCCAACAAGAGAGCCCTGAAAGGGAGGGTGTAGGATATTGTACTCAGTTGATTTTTGTCATACAAGAACAGGACGTGTGCATGGGTTAGTTTATCAATGTCCGATATCTATCGGTTGTTCTAAAGTGCATCCAGCAGGCCCATGTCTTAGAAAATCTCGCTGGGGAATCTCGAGCAATGAAAATAAGTTCTTCCATTTCAGCTATTTTGTTAACTTGTTTAAACCATTCTGGAATGGTTGGTACTTGAGGCGAGCCCCAGTGTCTAGGGATACATAATTTGGCAGCATTGAGCAGAGGTAGGATCAGGGTCTTACGGTACTGGTGAGCTGATATATCTGAGTGATGGAAAAGACGTTGGGCTGGGGTGTGGTCTAAAGTGTATGTAGATATCGATTCTGTGAGCTCCCGTACTTGGGACCAGAAGGGTTGGATTGCCGGGCATGACCACATAATGTGTAGCAAAGTGCCCGGCCATTGTCACATCTCCAACATTTGTTTGGATAGGAGGAGTTGTATTTGTTTAGAATTGCTGAGGTTTTGTACCAGCGTGTTATCGTTTTGTAGTTGTTTTCCTGAATGGACACATTCAGGGAACCTTTATGAGCAATCGTGAATACGTTCCCATTGGTCTTCTGATAGGTCTAATTGTGTTTCTCGCTCCCATGACTTGGGTGCTTCCCGTCTTTAGGAGAGATATCTTCAAATAGCATGGTGTATATTTTGGAGATCAAATGTTGTTGGGGGCTGGATTGGGAGCATAGACGTTCAAATGGGGTCAATGGTCGTGTGATGAAGGAGTCTCGATTGATCCCTTGTAGGAAGTGGCGGATTTGAAAGTAGGTCCATAGTGGGAGGGGATTTTCGGTATGGGCGGGTACTAACGCAAATCGATCTAAGAGAGAACCATTTTGGAAAAATTGGTGTGCAAGCACTTCTGGATGTTGCCAGTGCTGTGATAGGAACTGTGCAGACATACCAGGAGGGAAGGCCGGGTTAAGTCTTATAAGAGTTAAGGGTTCTGGGGCACAGGAGATGCGCAAGTTTTTACAAGTTTCCTTAAAGGAGCAGAGCGTTGGGTCAATAAGAGGATGTTCCTTTAGTGTGGGGGGGACGTGTTCGTGTGACAGCCAAGGTGCTGATCGTAGTGGAGAGGGGGACAATGAGTTCTCTAATCTGACCCAATCTTTACTACGGTCGTGTAATGTCCAGTCAACGATTCTAGCGAGATGGCAGGTCCAGTAATATTTTTTGAGGTCTGGAAGTCCTATGCCCCCTTTTGGTTTCTGCCACGTAAGGATGTCATATGCGATTCTCTGAGGTTTGTGTTTCCACAGAAATCTCGTAGAAAGCCTTTTGAACGATAGAAAGAAGGAGGAGGGGAGTTTTATGGGGACAGTTTGTAGAATATATAAGATACGGGGAAGAATATTGATTTTTAGGATAGCTGCACAGCCAAACCAGGAGAATTATGGTTTGTTCCATCGTTTGAGATCCTCAGCTATAGTCTTGAGAATGGGTAGGTAGTTTTTGGCGAAAAGATCTGAAAGGTTTGTTGTTAGGTAGATTCCTAGATACTTAATCGCATCATGTCGCCATTGGAAGGGGAAGTTAGTTTCGCAATGCGTGACCGCCTCCTGTGGAATAGTCACATTAAGGGCGTGGGATTTGGAAAGGTTGATTTTGAAGTTCGAAAGGTGCTGGAAGAATTTGAAATCTATTAGTAAGTTTGGGATTGAGATATGGGGCTCGCTAAGGGAGAGTAAAATGTCTTTAGCAAACGCTGTTAACTTATAATTGTGATTTGCTATGGGTATTCCTTTGACATTCTCATTATTTCTGAGGCAGTTCAAGAGTGGTTCCAGGGTTAGCACAAAGAGGATAGGGGAGAGTGGGCATCCTTGTCTAGTCCCATTGGTTATGGAGAAGGCGTCCGACAGATGGCCATTAACCCGAACCCTAGCAGATGGTGTTGTGTATAGGGACATTATTGAGTTAAACATTCGATCTTGGATACCTATGCGTCTCAAAACTGCTCCCATGTAGTCCCAGGCCAATCTGTCGAACACCTTCTCCGCGTCCAATGACAGGAAGAATCCTTTGTGCTTGTTGGTGGTCATCCAGTGATGTAAATTGATAGCTTTAATAGTATTATCCCTTGCTTCTCACCCCGGAATGAATTGCTGCACTTACCAGCTGGTGAGTGCAGCAATTTGTCTTATCCACGGAAAACGCACCGGTTGCAATTCAGGATACACCAGACACTGAGCACAAGTCACTTTGATTGAATTTATGTGAAACTTTTTAAAGTCATTTTGCCTTTTCAACTGACTTTACTGTGTGGAGACAATAGAAGTTTTAAATCCACTTATTTTGCACCAAAAGCATAAGAGCACTTTTTATCGCACATAGTTGTGGAATATAGATCATACTTGATGTTTGTGTTTTTTCAACACTGTTTGTTTACAACCTGCAATTTGCACTTTACCAATGATTTAAGTGTTTACCAGTTTCATTAGCACTAGCACTTTAATAAGGTTGTCCACTAATATCAGCACTTTTAATTTGTAACCCACATGTGGTATGTATTGATCACTTTTATGGTGTATTTTGTATATACAATCTGCTGTCATAGGAGAGCGCCATAGCTACCACCACAGTGTTTACATATGTTGCAAATAGCAGCGGTGCAATCTGATGCACTTGTCTCAAAAAAGGCCCTCACCAAAGAACTTTTGGAATAATGCGCAAAGGCAGCGCCCTGCAAAGGCGGAGCTCTGCGGTGTGATTCAGTCGGTGTGCTGCCCTTAAGCTGGCCCCCAGAGGGCATCCTGCCTCATTGGAGATGTGACTCCTCCTCCTCTCTCCTATCAGGCACCCACGTGACCTCATTATCCCCTCCCTCTTCATCACTGGATCAAACCTGGCAGTATGCTGCAGCTGGTGGAACATGACTGACAGATTGCTGTCCTTTTTGAGCATCCCCTCTCTCTGCGCTTACACTACTGCCTTCTTCTAGCAGGATATCATCATCAGAGCCTTCAAAACGCTGGGCATCCTCCTGGAGCATGTACCCAACACTGTGCTCAAACAGTTCGGGGGACTCCTTAGGAAGACATGGTGGGTCTAGGGAAGGAGTGACTGATGACGCTGAGACGAGGGAAGAGGATGCGTTGGCAGCTAGGGATGGCCGAACGGTTCACCCTGCGGTCGTTTTGCGGTGAATTTCGGTTGTTCGCCGCCCACCCGATTGGCGGACTATTGCCACCGTTCGCCTGACGGACTTCCGTGTTTACTGTGTAAAAGAACTTTGACCTATGATGACACATCCATCATGGGGTACAGGACAGCCAATTGAGACATTACAGCACATGGACTCTTGGACATTCCCCCTAACTTATAAATAGACCTGATCCGGCGGCCATTTTACATTCTTTCTTCTGTCACTATAGGGAGAGGTTGCTGTGTGGAGCAGGGAGAGACTGCAGTGACCCAAATCGCTAGCTATTTGGTCGACAAAAGTTATTTTCAGGACTGGTATAGGTGTTAGGTATAGTTCAGGATATAGGTTTGAGGCACTGCTGTGCTACTGATTTTTGCAGCAGCCTGTTATTTGTCAGTGTAGAGAGAGGGACAGGACGCTGTGTGCTGCAGGGACAGTCAGTTTAATCATTAGCTGTTACTATCAGGTCCACAAAAGTGCTATTCAAGTTATTGTTCCAGCAGCCTCTGTTTTGTCAGTTTAAATAGGGACAGGCAGGAAGCTATGTGTGAGGCATTGAGGCACAGTCAGTTTAATCAGTAGCTGTTACTATTAGGTCCACAACGGTTATTTTCAGGACTGGTATGGTAATAGGCTTGTACACGTATTATATTCTTTCTTCCAAATATAGAAAGAATATTATACTTGACTGCTGCCCTTCTGCTGCAGTAGTCCTTTATCAGTATAGGGACTGAGGTACAGTCTGCTAATTATTCACAATCTACTTGTTCCACAAAGGTCCTTATAAGGACTGGTAAGGTATAGGGTACTACAGTACATAGGGTTGAGTGAGGTACAGTCTGCTATTCCGTAAGGACTGGTATAGGTCCACAATACATAGGGTTGAGGTGCACTACTGCTGACTGCTGCCCTTCTGCTGCAGTAGTCTTTTATCAGTATAGGGACTGAGGTACAGTCTGCTAATCATTCACAACCTACTTGTTCCACAAAGGTCCTTATAAGGACTGGTAAGGTATAGGGTACTACAGTACATAGGGTTGAGTGAAGTACAGTCTGCTATTCCTTAAGGACTGGTATAGGTCCACAATAAATAGGGTTGAGGTGCACTACTGCTGACTTCTCCCCTTCTGCTGCAGTAGTCCTTTATCAGTATAGGGACTGAGGTACAGTCTGCTAATCATTCACAACCTACTTGTTCCACAAAGGTCCTTATAAGGACTGATAAGGTATAGGGTACTACAGTACATAGGGTTGAGTGAGGTACAGTCTGCTATTCCTTAAGGACTGGTATAGGTCCACAATACATAGGGTTGAGGTGCACTACTGCTGACTGCTGCCCTTCTGCTGCAGTAGTCCTTTATCAGTATAGGGACTGAGGTACAGTCTGCTAATCATTCACAACCTACTTGTTCCACAAAGGTCCTTATAAGGACTGGTAAGGTATAGGGTACTGCAGTACATAGGGTTGGGTGAGGTACAGTCTGCTATTCCTTAAGGACTGGTATAGGTCCACAATACATAGGGTTGAGGTGCACTACTGCTGACTGCTGTCCTTCTGCTGCAGTAGTCCTTTATCAGTACAGGGACTGAGGTACAGTCTGCTAATCATTCACAACCTACTTGTTCCACAAAGGTCCTTATAAGGACTGGTAAGGTATAGGGAACTACAGTACATAGGGTTGAGTAAGGTACAGTCTGCTATTCCTTAAGGACTGGTATAGGTCCACAATATATAGGATTGAGATGCACTACTGCTGACTGCTGCCCTTCTGCTGCAGCAGTCCTTTATCAGTATAGGGACTGAGGTACAGTCTGCTAATCCCTAGCTACTAGTTCCAATAGGTGTACTATTTGGTGTGCAGTACAGTATATAGTTGTGTAATACACGTATAAAATACTTGCACATACTTGACTTGCTCCTGGGGCTGCTTATTATGAGCGGCTCCCACCATCCATGTGCTGTGCTGACTTCCTCCTGGGGCTGTACCTCTGCTGTGCATATTATGAGGGGCTCCCACCATCCCTGTGCTATGTTCATTATGAGGGGCTCCCACCATCCCTGTGCTGTGCTGACTTCCTCCTGGGGCTGTACCTCTGCTGTGCATATTATGAGGGGCTCCCACCATCCCTGTGCTGTGCTGACTTCCTCCTGGGGCTGCTTATTATGAGGGGCTCCCACCATCCCTGTGCTATGCTGACATCCTCCTGGGGCTGCTTATTATGAGGGGCTCCCACCATCCCTGTGCTGACTTCCTCCTGGGGCTGTACCTCTGCTTTGCATATTATGAGGGGCTCCCACCATCCCTGTGCTATGCTCATTATGAGGGGCTCCCGCCATCCCTGTGCTATGCTGACATCCTCCTGCAGCTGCTTATTATGAGGGGCTCCCACCATCCCTGTGCTGTGCTGACTTCCTCCTGGGGCTGTACCTCTGCTGTGCATATTATGAGGGGCTCACACCATCCCTGTGCTATGCTGACTTCCTCCTGGGGTTGCTTACGGTGCAGGTGTCAGTGCTGTATATCACAGTGCTGGTGTCAGTGCTGTATATCACGGTGCTGGTGTGAGTGCTTTATGTCACGCTGCTGATGTCAGTGCTCTCTATCACGGTGCTGGTGTCAGTGCTGTATATCATGGAGCTGGTGTCAGTGCTTTATGTCACACTGCTGATGCCAGTGCTCTCTATCACGGTGCTGGTGTCAGATCACTCTATCACGGTGCAGGTGTCATTGCTGTATGTCACGCTGCTGATGTCAGTGCTCTCCATCACGGTGCTGGTGTCAGTGCTGTATATCATGATGCTGGTGTCAGTGCTTTATGTCACGCTGCTGATGTCAGTGCTCTCTATCACGGTGCTGGTGTCAGATCACTCTATCACGGTGCAGGTGTCATTGCTGTATGTCACGCTGCTGATGTCAGTGCTGTACATCACGGTGCTGGTGTCAGTGCTGTATATCACGGTGCTGGTGTCAGTGCTTTATGTCACGCTGCTGATGTCAGTGCTCTCTATCACGGTGCTGGTGTCAGATCACTCTATCACGGTGCAGGTATCATTGCTGTATGTCACGCTGCTGATGTCAGTGCTCTCTATCACGGTGCTGGTGTCAGATGACTCTATCACGGTGCAGGTGTCATTGCTGTATGTCATGCTGCTGGTGATCATCTCCTGCACCCTCTTCTTTGCCTACCCTGACCTTCCCTCTCCTCCATTGCCTTCATGCGCTCCACAGTCCTGAATTGTCACAACAATTTCACATATAAAAAAAGAATGCTTGTAGTTGTCGATCCCAGATTCACCTCATACATGTGTTATGTCATTGGCCATGTGGTGGGACTATGTTTGCACAGCTAGTAATTATTTTGTGGCTGCAAATTTGACCTGTAGGTTTGCAAAGTTCGCCTCCCATTGAAGTCAATGGGGCCCGCCGCGAACGTTCCGGTTCGCGAACTATCGGCCGCGTTCGCGGCCCGCGTTCGCGAAACGTCCCGTCGGAAGTTCATCCATCACTATTGGCAGCTGCTTTTCTAATACCCTGAGCCTGGGTGAGAGAGGATGAGTAGGATGAGGAGGTTTTGGTCATCCACTCTACCAAGTCTTTGGCATGATGCAGCTCAACACGTCCAGCTGCCGAAAATAAGGACAAGCCTTTCCCATGGCCACGTGCTGTTGACGATGCACTGTGTCTATGACCAGCACTGTTGTCTCTAGACACAGAGCCTGCTTGCCTTCTTTTATTGGCTCGTGCCTGTCTGCCTCTCCTTGTTGGCCTTCCAGACATAGTAATGGCCTGCAGGGAGATGGGAAAACCAGCAATTGGGGTAGCTTTAGGTGCAGACTGAGCAGATGACACAGTACACCGACTGTAACTACTGCAGTTGCCTGCCTGTGTTACAGAAACAGAACAACACCAGCCATAAGGGGTAGCTTCAGGTGTATACTGTGCAGGAGGCACACAACACCCACTGTAAATGCAGCAGATGCCTGTGTTACAGAAACAGAACAACACTAGCAATAAGGGGTATCTTCGGGGGTATACTGTGCAGGAGGCACACAACACCCACTCTAACTGCTGCAGATGCCTGTATTACAGAAACAGAACAATGCCAGCAATAAGGGTTAGCTTCAGGTGTATACTGTGCAGGAGGCACACAACACCCACTCTAACTGCTGCAGATGCCTGTATTACAGAAACAGAACAACACCAGCAATAAGGGGTAGCTTCAGGTGTATACTGTGCAGGAGGCACACAACACCCACTGTAAATGCAGCAGATGCCTGTGTTACAGAAACAGAACAACACTAGCAATAAGGGGTATCTTCGGGGGGTATACTGTGCAGGAGGCACACAACACCCACTCTAACTGCTGCAGATGCCTGTATTACAGAAACAGAACAACACCAGCAATAAGGGGTATCTTCGGGGGTATACTGTGCAGGAGGCACACAACACCCACTCTAACTGCTGCAGATGCCTGTATTACAGAAACAGAACAACACCAGCAATAAGGGGTAGCTTCAGGTGTATACTGTGCAGGAGGCACACAACAACCACTGAACAAGTGCTAGGTTCCCAAGCAACAAAGACACTCTCCCTGCCTATCCTGCTCTTTCCCTGACCGCCGCAACACACTACACAAGGCCGCCGTGCTGGCGGCCTTATATAATGTGGGGCGTGTACTAAACCCACTAAGCTATAATTGGCCACAGGCATCTTGCCTGTGGCCAATTATGGCTCTCCTTGCTGCCGGCGCTGTGATTGTCCAAGCATGTGGGGTCACAGTGCATGCTCAGCCAATCATCAGCCAGCAATGCACTGCGATGTCACAGTGCATTGTGGGCCGTGAGTGCCACACGAATATGACGCAAACGGCCCACAAAGTTCCGGCTTCACCAAACGGGCGAGCACCCGGTGTTAGAGTCAAACATGCGTTCGACTCGAACACCGAGCTCATCCCTAGTGTAAACATACATATCCCGATTCTTTCAGGGGAGAGGAGACAGATCGAGTGTTCATACTAAGTATGAACACCAACCTCTCCAATTGGGTGTATCCACCTTTTCTATATACATAAAGATCATGGCCAGAAAGAAGCACATGGATCAGAAATTACTTTATTGTTTTTTCAACTAAAAAGATTGGTGGAAAAGTAGGTATCCACGTTTTGGTACATCGGGAGCTTTGAACATTATGTCTGAGAGGATATGAATCCTTTCGGTCTAAGAATACACATTTTTCTGAAATTAGACACTACAGACTAGGGAGGAGCTTCGTGTTTGAGTCAAACCCACGTTCGAAAGCCAAAAGTTATGGCCCATTCGCGCCAAATTCGAGTGGCGTGTCACGACCCATAATTTACTGCAGCATCGCAGTGCATTGTTGGCTGATGATTGGCCAAGCATGCACTATGACCCGCATGCTTGGCAAATAACAGTGCCGTCTGTACAGCGAGCCGTAATTGGCCAAAGCCAGGGTGGCTTTGGCCAATTATGGCTCAAGGGTTTTAGGACATGCCCAATATATAAGGCCACCTGCGTGTGTTCCGGCGTTCTTATAGGCAGTGTCATTTCATTTGAGTTAGATAGAGCAGGCAGGAAGCGAGTCAGTTAGCTGCAGTCAGTGTATTGTGTATGTATATATGCATCCTAGGTGTTGTGTATATGTATATATATATATATATATATATATATATATATATATATATACAGTGGTGTGAAAAAGTGTTTGCCCCATTCCTCATTTCCTGTTCCTTTGCATGTTTGTCACACTTAAGTGTTTCGGAACATCAAACCAATTGAAACAATAGTCAAGGACAACACAAGTAAACACAAAATGCAATTTGTAAATGAAGGTGTTTATTATTAAAGGTGAAAAAAAAATCCAAACCATCATGGCCCTGTGTGAAAAAGTGATTGCCCCCTAAACCTAATAACTGGTTGGGCCACCCTTAGCAGCAACAACTGCAACCAAGCATTTGCGATAACGTGCAATGAGGCTTTTACAGCGTCCTGGAGGAATTTTGGCCCACTCATCTTTGCAGAATTGTCCTAATTCAGTTACATTAGAGGGTTTTCGAGCATGAACGGCCTTTTTAAGGTCATACCACAACATCTCAATAGGATTCAGGTCAGGACTTTGGCTAGGCCACTCCAAAGTCTTCATTTTGTTTTTCTTCAGCCATTCGGTGGTGGACTTGCTGGTGTGTTTAGGATCATTGTCCTGCTGCTGTGTCAAGCAGCTCCTATTTAAGTGATGCCTTGATTGTGAACAGGTGTGGCAATAATCAGGCCTGGGTGTGGCTAGAGAAATTGAACTCAGGTGTGGACAACCACAGTTATAGTATGTTTTAACAAGGGGAGCAATCACTTTTTCACACAGGGCCATGATGGTTTGGATATTTTTTTCACCTTTAATAATAAACACCTTCATTTACAAATTGCATTTTGTGTTTACTTGTGTTGTCCTTGACTATTGTTTAAATTGGTTTGATGTTCCGAAACACTTAAGTGTGACAAACATGCAAAGGAACAGGAAATGAGGAAGGGGGCAAACACTTTTTCACACCACTGTATATATATATATATATATATATATATATATATATATATATATATATATATATATACATATACACAACACCTAGGATGCACCACTGTATATATATATATATATATATATATATATATATATATATATATATATATATATATATATTGTATTCAGTTTAGTTAGATTCGTTCCTGTGTACTGTGTCCTTTGCACAGTGTGCACTTAAAGCTACCCCAATTGCTGGTGTTCTTCTGATCCTATACCACAGGTAGGTAGCTGCAGTAATTACAGTTGGTGTACCGTGTACTCGGCACAGTGTGCACTTAACCAGTTGCCAACCAACCCATAGCCAAATGATGGCTATAGGGCTGTTGGATAACTCTGGGAGGGCATACAGTGATGTCCTCCCAGAGTTCTGCTCTAGCGCGCCCCCTGGGGCACGCACCCGAGAATGTCCGTGAAGCTGATCGAGGCCGTTTACCAAGCCATCACTCTGCCAAATGACGGAGCGATCGCTTCCTCCCTCCCCTCTCTGTACCGATCGGTACAGTGTGAGAGGGGAGAGATTGGTGACAGCAGTACTGTGGGCTAGATCTGTAGTGCCCACAGCGCTGCTCTGTGACAAATACAAACACATCCACCAATCCATCCATCCATGCTCAGCCATCCCTCCATACTCTGCAATACTCTGCCATACCCTGCCAATACTCTGCAATACCATGCCAATACTCTGCAATACTCTGCAATACCATGCAATACCCTGCGATACTCTGTCAATACTCTGCAATACCCTGCCAATACTCTGCAATACTCTGCCAATACTCTGCAATACTTTGCCAATACCCTGCAATACTCTGCAATATTCTGCCAATACTCTGTCATACCCTGTCAATACTCTTCAATACTCTGCCATACCCTACCAATACTCTGCAATACTCTGCCAATACCCTGCAATACCCTGCCAATACTCTGCAATACTCTGCCAATACTCTGCCATACCCTGCCAATACTCTGCAATACCCTGCCAATACTCTGCAATACCCTGCCAATACTCTGCAATACTCTGCTGTACCCTGCAATACCCAGCCATACTCTGCAATAACCAGCCGTACTCTGCAATAACCAGGCATACTCTGCCATACCCAGCCATAATCTGCAATACTCAGTGATATCCAGCCATACTCTGCAATACCCAGCCATACTCTGCCCTACCCAGCCATACTCTGTCATACCCAACCAAACTCTGCAATACTTGGTGATACCCAGCCATACTCTGCCATACCCAGCCATACTCTGTCATACTCCGTAATACTTGGTGATACCCAGCCATACTCTGCAATACTTGGTGATATACAGCCATACTCTGCAATACTCAGTAATACTCAGCCATACTTGGCAATACCCAGCCGTACCCAGCCATACTCAGCCATACCCAGCCATGCTCGGCCATACTTGGCCATGCTTGGATGTACTCAGCCTCTGTATGTGGCCAGGCTGTGGAAGTCTCACACATGTGGTATTGCTGTACTCAGGAGGAGTAGGAGAATCTATTTTGGGGTGTCATTTTTGGTATGTACATGCTATGTGTTGGAAATATTGTATAAACGGACAACTTTGTGTTAAAAAAAAATGCATTTTAGCCATTTCCATATGACGTCCTTGACTTTGTCCGGAGATATCTGAATGATGGGTGCAGCTACAGGCATCATTCAGATATCAGCTTTTTCAGCCGGCGATTCCCTACATCATAAGCATGATCATAAGGGCTGTTCCACTGTATGATCGCTCTTACGGGGGGGAGGCAAGAGGGGACATCCCTCTTTTTTTTGTGAAAAAAAAGAAAAAAAAATCTTGATTTTGCAAAGAATTGTGGGAAAAAATTACAACTTCAAAAACCTCCTCATGCATCTGCTAAATGCATTGGAATGTCTTCTTTCCATAAAGGGGTCAATTGGGGGGTATTTGTACTTTTCTGGCATGTTAGGGTCTCAAGAAATGAGACAGGCCGTCAGTACTTCAGGTGTGATCAATTTTAAGATATTGGCACCATAGCTTGTGGACTCCATAACTTTCACAAAGATCAAATAATATACAACAATTTATACTTATTTTTACCAAAGATATGTGGCAGTATAAATTTTGGCCAAAATGTGTGAAGAAAAATTAATAATTTGCTAAATTTTATAACAGAAACAGATCATTTTTTTTATTTTTTTCCATAAATATTTTATTATTTTTAACCCTTGTGTGTTGTGTTTTTTTTTTATTTTTTTTCACAGGTGAATGGGTAGGGGTACATTGTACCCCATACTCATTCACATAGGGTGGGGAACCCCACGTCAATTTTTTTTTTTAAATTTGATGCAGGGTTCCCCTTAATATCCATACCAGACCTGAAAGGCCTGGTAATTGAATTTGGGGGACCCCCATGCTTTTTTATTTATTTATTTTTTCTTTATCAATGACTTTCAATGAGTGTTCTCTGTATTACGGAGCCGACAATTCATAATAGCTGCGAGTGATTTTAAAGGACTTTTTTTCCTGCATAAATGACACTTTGTGCAGGGACAGTTCTAAGCACCAGAAACATGCGCCCCTTCACAGGCATACTATAGACACCCCCCCCCCCCCCTACGAAATTTAAAGGAATATTACACTTTTATTGTTTCACTTTAATCATTACTAAAATCACTGCTCCCTAAAAAACTGCCGTTTTTAAAACTTTTTTTTGCATTGATACATGTCCCCTGGGGCAGGACCCGGGTCCCCAAACACTTTTTAGGACAATAACTTGCAAATTAGCCTTTAAAATTAGCACTTTATATTTTGAACGTTGGAGTCCCATAGACTTTAATAGGGTTCTAAAGTTCACACAAAGTATGCTATATACTAGCTCCGTTCAATCTTCTTTATACATTCGACAGACACCATAAGCCTTCAAAGACAGATTCGATCGTAATTCGTGTGGATTTTCGGACGAATGCAATTTTTGAACGAAAAACAAAATAAATATAAACGAATTTCGGGAGTAACTAAATAAATTAAGTTTTCGGACGAAAACTAAATTCCTTCCTAAATGAAATATTTTATTCTCCACATGTCTATAAACTATATAACTGTCTAAGCTCGGACCCAATGACCCAGTTCACACAGGAGAAGTTCGACTCCTTTATATCATCTTTGCAACTTCCACAAATGTCCCCAGATTAACGCTCCTCACTTAATGCACCCATTACTGCTGAAGAATTAGCTGCTGTGATTAAATTACTCCCTTCACATAAAACTCCAGGCCATGATGGACTTCCCTATTCCTACTACAAAACCTTTCTTCCAACTTTATCGCCACACATGTTAAACCTATTTGCTTCCCTACTCAAAGGCACCACCCCCACCGTCCCTGATACATAAAGTCCCCACGAGACACGCAGGTGACAACACAAGGCGTACCATAGATCTCATCGACCTATTGACTAGAACTAAAGCCCCTGCATTTATATTGAGCCTAGATGCACAGATAGCGTTTGATCGCCTTAGCTGGCCCTTCATGTTTGCAATTTTGTCAAAGTACGAATTTTCTGGATCCTTTGTACAGGCCCTTCGATCCCTATATTCCCATCCCACCTCCCAGGTACAACTCTCATCCCATCTATCTCCAAAACCTTCCCTCTCAGCAACGGCACCAGACATGGATGCCCATTGTCACCTTTACTCTTTATTCTCAGATTAGAACTCCTAGCTACAGCCATACGCAAATGCCCACTATTATAGAAGTACACCTACGTCAAAGAGAATACAAACTGTCCCTCTTCGCTGCTGATGTACTTTTAACACTCACACGTCCACACACATCTCTCCCTTCACTTCACAATATTCTATCATCCTTTAGTGCAATCTCAGGCTTTAAAATCAACACTGCCAAAACAGAAGCCCTTCCCATTAATATTGCACCCCCTCAACTGGCCATTCTCGAAATTATAACTACCACTGGAGTTCCACCTCGTTGAAATATTTAGGTATCCAGCTCACAGCTTCTTACTCCACGTTATACCAGGCTAATTTCCCCCCCTCTATTCAAGAAAATTAATCGGTTACTGACCCATTGGACCACTCTTCCCTTTTCCCTCCTCGGACGTATAAACATCCTCAAAATATCAATAACTACTATATTTATTTGAGACGCTCCCAGGGGCGACATATATATGTCACAGCTGAAAATTCTTCAAAGGAGAAGTCTCCTTTTTATATGGAACAATACCTCCCATGGAGTGGCAGGTTTAGTGGCCATGGTACGTAAGCTTAGAGGGGGCCTAGGAGCCCCAGACTTCATTAAATATTACTATGCCTCCCACTTAATGGTCCTCACTTCCTGGACCACCAGGAAAGCCCCAAACAGATGGGCCGAGATCTCCAGTGCACCCATGTTACATGCTCGGGCCATCCAATGATAAATACATGACCCAGCTGAGAGGTCTATGCCTGGCTCCAATGCTCTTCACATTAGCAATTTGGAAAATGTGCTCTGATCGATTCTCCCTATCTTCTCCATGCTCACCGCTTACAAACATTTTCTTTAATCCGGACATACCAGATAGTCTGTCCTATGACCGTATGCAACATTGGACTTGGGCTGGGCTATTTCAGCTGCGGCAACTCGTCATCCCAGCTACAAGACACCTATTATCTTTTGCTGACCTTCAAAAACAGCGCCAAATACCCCAAAACACTTTTTTACTCCTACTTACAAGTCAGATATTTCTTCTCCACTAAGTCCCCCACCCTATCCTTAGAGAAACCTACAGATTTTGAATTGCTTTGCGCCAAAGGGCCCTACGAACCCCAAATAATCTCCACCATTTATAAAATATTACACAAAGCTACCCCTATATTCTCACCGCTATATGAGGAAATGGTCCCAGATGCTTCAACATGACATATCTCTGTTAGATTGGGGAAGTATCTGGGAATCCACCTCCAAGATTTTCCGATGTGTTTCACACAAGGAAACCGCTTGCAAAGTCCTACTATTCTGGTATAGAACCCCAGAACGACTGCATGCATATACTTCAACAATTTCAAAACTGTGTTGGAGATGCAATAAAACAGTGGGCTCTCATTTTCATATTTTTTGGGAATGTCCTTTAGTCTCCCACTTTGGGGTTCAGATCCAAACACGCCTAGAGAAGTTGCTAGAAGTCTCCATACCCTTGAATTCTATGCACTATATATTAGGCCCCCCCTTTCCTGGTATTCACAAAACCAAGCGGAAACTGATGTCATTCGTATTACTAGCTGCTAAAAGAACTATCCCTAGGCTCCAATTATGGCTCTCCTCGCTGCCGGCACTGTGATTGGCCAAGCATGCAGGGTGTCAATTTACTCGACCCTGCATGCTTGGCCAATCATGAGCCAGCAATGCACTGCGATGGCGTAGTGCATTGTGGACCATTTGTACCAAGCGAATTCGGTGCGAACGGTCCACAAAGTTCTGAATTTGCCGAACAGACGAACAGCCGATGTTCGAGTCGAACATGCCTTCGAGTCAAACATCGAGCTCATCCCTATTAGACATTTACAGATCTCTTTAGAACGCTCATACCTACGCGTAAAATGGATATTGGATGGAGGTGTTGGCGCTCCCTGTGTGGAGAGAAATGTTAAGGGATGCTCCTGACACTCATTAGAAGTCACTTGGAGAAGCTACCAAAAGTCTTCCACATTACAGAAGAAGTTCAGATGAATGTGACAGACTACTACTATCTGTACTGATAATAATACATGTCCCAACACTGCAGCACAACACTTCCTTAAAGTGTCTGTACATGCTCGGGGCCACAGATATATCAATGTTACTTCTATTTCTTGCAGTAAGCTCTGAACTTCCATAATTGCAGATGATAGAAATATCATGGGAAATGGCCAGAACTTTGACAACCACCAATGATGGTTGACCGCAGTATCCAAATAAATGCACAAAAACAGGATCAGGAATTTCCCGCTGTGCTAGATCAGTGGTCATCAACCCTGTCCTCAGGGCCCACTAACATGCCAGGTTTTATGTATTACCTTGGGGAGATGCAGACTAGAATACTGCAATCACTGAGCAGCAAATGATATCACCTGTGATGTATTTCAGTTATCTTAAAAATCTGTCCTGTCAGTCGGCCCTGAGGACAGGGTTGATGACCATTGTGCTAGATAACATGGATCTCTATGCAATCAATCAAAACAAAAAGTCCAATAAACATGTAGATAAAAGTCCATGCCAAATAGGGTCTATATATCTATATAAATATAGTCCAACGAAGAAAAGGAAATGGTAAGGGATCAAATGCAGGAACGCCACATCCAGGGCCACCGTCAGAAAAGAACAGAAACCATGTTCCGAGGTCTACAGGAAAAAGCAAAGGAATTAGTCGCCTCTGGGATGGTTGACCGCAGACCCGAGCATGAGTTTAAATAGAGTAAAATAATAAATATTTTGCAATATTATACATTGTTGGTGCCTTAATGAGGACCATCCCTGCACCGAGTCCCTGGGTCTGCACACATTATAAAGTGTTCCCTCCATCCCTGATCAGAGTTCCCATGTCTGCAAACCTGCTGTGCACATTATGAGAGACTCAATGAGAATATTTTCCCCACCTCAGATTAAAAGGTAGCGTCCAAACGATTTTTTATTGAAGCATGATCACATCACAGTACAGGTAGTGCAATGTTTCAGAGTCACGTAGGACCCCTTCATCAGGCATGTAAGGGTCTGTACACCTGCTGTGCCCATTATGAGAAGTTCCCACCATCCCTTTGCTGAGTTTTTAGGTATGTACACCTGCTGAGCCCATTATGAGGTGTCCCCCTATCCCTGTACTGAGTTCCCAGGTCTGTACAACTGCTATGTCCATTATGAGGGGTACCCACCATCCCCTTGCTGAGTTCCTTTGTCTGTACACCCGCCGTGCCCGTTATGAGGAGTTCCCACCATCCATGTGCTGAGTTCCCAGGTCTGTACACCTGCTGAGCCCATTATGAAGGGTTCCCACCATCCATGTGCTGAGTTTCCAGGCCTGTACACCTGCTGTGCCCATTATGAGAGGTTCCCACCATCCATGTGCTGAGCTTCTGGGTCTGTACACCTGATGTGCCCATTATGAGGGGTTCTCACCATCCTTGTGCTGAGTTCCCAGGTCTGTACACCTGCTGAGCCATTATAAGGGGTTCCCACCATCTGGGTCTGTACACCTGCTGGGCCCATTATGATGGGTTCCCACCATCCCTTCATGATTTCTATTTATTTCATACAAAGGTGGGTGAGAACAGAGCTGAGATAATGACTGAGAGATCTCACTGCTGGAGAATTGACCATAAAAGACATAAAAGAAGCCAGCCAGGCTCCACCTGTAATAAAGATCCACTTTTGGTAGGACTGACCCATTAATGAAATGCTTTAGGGCTGACAACATGTTGATTTTTGTTTCTTTCTGTTCTGTTCTGTGGTTGGAGATCCAGAAAAGGCCAGTATGAGGAAATCTCCCTTCTTCAGAAGCCAGTCTATCAGAAACCGGGGCGGATCCAGGGGGGGGCAACGGGTCAATTGCCCCCTCCGAGAATACCGGCAGCTGATGACAGCAAGGCCGGTTCCGCGGGTCCAATCGCGGCCGGTTCCGTGGGTACCAGCGGGCCGGTCCCACGGGTCCAATCACGGCCGGTTCCGCGGGTCCAATCCTGGCCGGTTCTGCGGGTCCAATCGCGGCCGGTTCCGCGGGTCCAATCGTGGTCGGTTCCGCGGGTACCCGCGCGGCCGGTTCCGCGGGTACCCGCGCTGAGTGGACGGGTGAGGGGGGGGCAGCTGGGCGGCTTAGGAGGGCTGCTGGCCAATCAGGAAGCCAGCAGGCAGGGGAGCAGGGAGATGACATCATCTCTCACTGCCCTGCATCCTTCCAGTTCCGCCCTCACTGTGTAGGAAGCTGTGTGCAGCAGAGAGATTGCATCATCTCTCTGCTGCCTATCTTCACTCTGGGACCCAACAAAAGACCACCTTAGCAGAAAAGTGACACAGTAGGTGACAATCCGCAATGTGTGGCAGGCTACGTGGCAAGTGGCAATCCACAATGTGTGGCAGACTACGTGGCAAGTGGCAATCAGCAATGTGTGGCAGGTGACGTGGCAAGTGACAATCTGCAATGTGTGGCAGGTGACGTGGCAAGTGACAATCCGCAATGTGTGGCAGACTACGTGGCAAGTGGCAATCCGCAATGTGTGGCAGGTGACGTGGCAAGTGGCAATCCGCAATGTGTGGCAGATGACGTGGCAAGTGGCAATCCGCAATGTGTGGCAGGCTATGTGGCAATCCGCGTCTGGTGGCAGGCGACGTGGCAAGTGACAATCCGCAATGTGTGGCAGGTGATGTGGCAAGTGACAATCCGCAATGTGTGGCAGGCTACGTTCCAAGTGGCAATCCGCAATGTGTGGCAGGCTACGTGGCAAGTGACAATCCGCAATGTGTGGCAGGTGACATGGCAAGTAACAATCCGCATTTGGTGACAAGTGACGTGGCAAGTGACAATCCACATTTGGTGGCAGGCGACATGGCAAGTGACATCCTCAGGGCTCCCACTGATTCTGCATTATGGTGAGTTGAACCATTTAATTTTATATTACAATGTATTAATAGAAATAATGCGCTTCAATCATCCTGACACCATAACAACCATGGTGCCGTAATGATTGAAGTGCAAATACCAGCCATTTCCCATATAAATTGCCCCCAAAAAAACATATTTTATAGCAGTGCCCCTCCCGAGATTAGACTCTGGATCCGCCCCTGATCAGAAAACATCTCCAATTCTCATGAAGCGTACAGCACAGAGCACACATTTCTACTAATCAGTGGAGAGCAATGAAGAGGAACAAAGAGATTGAGCTGATGTCAGGTAATCTACAGAAAATAATCATTGCACTGGAACCAGTACCGGCATCACATGATACATCACCTGAGACTGGGAGGAAGTTGGGAGTTTTGGTTTCAGTTTAATTCTTAAAGGTGAAATTTCATCTCCTTATATTTTGCCTCCCATGCCCCCCCGCCCTTATCAAAATAGCCACTTCAAGACAGCAATACATACATATATATATATATATTACGGCTTTGAAGTGGTTTACCGGGGTTATGGATAAAGCTATCATTGTATTTGTATTTATTTTTTTCAGCCGGAGATTGTCTTTCTCATGAAAGCAATCTGAGTGGCCGAATAGCCGCTGGATCGCTTTTAGAAGCAGCACTAGACCCCCTAGGCAACTCTAAAGCCCCGTACACACGAGAGGACTTATGTCCGACAGACTTCCGAAGGAGTTCTGCCGGAGTTCTGCCGGAGTTCCGACAGAGTTCTGACGGACTTTTCGACTGAGCGGACTTGGCCACACACAATCACACCAAACTCCGACGGATTCGAACGTGATGACGTACGACTTGACTCGAATAAGGAAGTTCATAGCCAGTAGCCAATAGCTGCCCTAGCGTCGGTTTTAGTCCGTCGGAATAGCATACACACGAGCAAATTTTTCGAAGGGACCGGGTCCCGCGGAGTTCCTTCAGAAAAATTTGAAGCATGTTCCATATTCTAAAGTCCGTCAGACTTTGGCGAGTCAAAAGTCCGTTGCAGCCCACACACGATCGAATAGTCTGACGGAATCAGTCCGTCGGACTTTGGATGTTGAAAAGTCCGCTCGTGTGTACGTGGCATAAGCAGGTATTTTAGAGCGTCACCTATGGAGATTTTTAAGTATTAGAATTTGTCACCATTCCACAAGCATGCGCAATTTTAAAGCATGAAATGTTAGGTATCTATTTACTCGATGTAACATCAATATTCTTCTATATTTTACGAAAACATTGGGTTATATATTGTGTTTTTTTTTTTTTGCATTAAAATTCATTAACCACTTTAGCCCTGAGCCTACTTTTTAAACTTGTTGTTTACATGTTAAAATCTTTTTTTTTTTTGCTAGAAAATGACTTAGAAACCCCAAAAATTATACATTTTCTAAAACCCTAGAGAATAAAATGGCGCTCATGGCAATACTTTCTGTCACACCGTATTTGCACAGTGGTCTTAAAAGCGCACTTTTTTTGAAAAAATACACGTTTTTTAAATTAAAAATTTGACCCAATTTTTTCTTTTATTGTGAAAGATAAAGTTACACCGAGTAAATTGATACCCAACATGACATGCTGCAAAATTGTGCTCACTCATGGAATGGCGACGTTTAAAAAATTCTACACGTTGCATGTTTTGAGTTAGAGAGGAGGTCTAGGGCTAGAATTATTGCTCTGCCTCTACTAATCGTGGCGATACCTCACATGTGTGTTTTTTTATACACCGTTTTCATATATGGGTGCTACTCATGTATGCGTTTGCTTCTGCACGTGAGCTCGGCGGGACGGGGAGCATTTAAATATAATTTTTTTCTTATTTTACCTTTTATTTTATTTTTTTATACTGTTCTTAAAAAAAATAAAAATAATCTGTCACTTATATTCCTAAGACAAGGAATGTAAACATCCCTAATAGAAAAAAAGCATGACAGGACCTCTTAAATATAAGATCTGCGGGTCAAAAAGACCTCACATCTCATATGTGCACTAAAATGCAATAAAAAATATATATAAGTAATTTGAAAAATAAACTATAAGAAATATTGCTTTAAGCGCTATGGGAGGAAGTAACGTTTTGACGTCGCTTCCGCTCTGCATTGGTATGGAGCCGAGTGGGGCTCACTCAGCTCCATACCTAACAGGAGAAAGGACCCGATTGCCTCCGGCTTCGGTAAACGGCAGAGGGCACCGAAACATGACGGGCATGTAGTAATAACAACCAATGAGGTATCACCCCAGTACCATTCTTTAGAGGCCGATGGTCAGCTCTCTATTAATAACAACCAATGAGGTATCACCACGGTACCATTCTTTAGAGGTCAATGGTCAGCTCTCTAGTAATAACAACCAATGAGGCATCACCCTGGTACCATTCTTTATCTTTAGAGGTCGATGGTCAGCTCTCTAGTAATAACAACCGATGAGGTATCACCCCGGCACCATTCTTTAGAGGCCGATGGTCAGATCTCTAGTAAAAACAACCAATGAGGTATCACCCCGGTACCATTCTTTAGAGGCCGATGATCAGCTCTCTAGTAATAACAACCAATGAGGTATCACCCTGGTACCATTCTTTATCTTTAGAGGTTGATGGTCAGCTCTCTAGTAATAACAACCGATGAGGTATCACCCCGGTACCATTCTTTAGAGGCCGATGATCAGCTCTCTAGTAATAACAACCAATGAGGTATCACCCTGGTACCATTCTTTATCTTTAGAGGTCGATGGTCAGCTCTCTAGTAATAACAACCGATGAGGTATCACCCCGGCACCATTCTTTAGAGGCCGATGGTCAGATCTCTAGTAAAAACAACCAATGAGGTATCACCCCGGTACCATTCTTTAGAGGCCGATGATCAGCTCTCTAGTAATAACAACCAATGAGGTATCACCCTGGTACCATTCTTTATCTTTAGAGGTTGATGGTCAGCTCTCTAGTAATAACAACCGATGAGGTATCACCCCGGTACCATTCTTTAGAGGCCGATGATCAGCTCTCTAGTAATAAAAACCAATGAGGTATCACCCTGGTACCATTCTTTATCTTTAGAGGTCGATGGTCAGCTCTCTAGTAATAATAACCAATGAGGTATCACCCTGGTACCATTCTTTAGAGGTCGATGGTCAGCTCTCTAGTAATAACAACCGATGAGGTATCACCCCGGTACCATTCTTTAGAGGTCAATGGTCAGCTCTCTAGTAATAACAACCAATGAGGCATCACCCTGGTACCATTCTTTATCTTTAGAGGTCGATGGTCAGCTCTCTAGTAATAACAACCGATGAGGTATCACCCCGGCACCATTCTTTAGAGGCCGATGGTCAGATCTCTAGTAAAAACAACCAATGAGGTATCACCCCGGTACCATTCTTTAGAGGCCGATGATCAGCTCTCTAGTAATAACAACCAATGAGGTATCACCCTGGTACCATTCTTTATCTTTAGAGGTCGATGGTCAGCTCTCTAGTAATAACAACCGATGAGGTATCACCCCGGTACCTTTCTTTAGAGGCCGATGATCAGCTCTCTAGTAATAACAACCAATGAGGTATCACCCTGGTACCATTCTTTATCTTTAGAGGTCGATGGTCAGCTCTCTAGTAATAATAACCAATGAGGTATCACCCTGGTACCATTCTTTAGAGGTCGATGGTCAGCTCTCTAGTAATAATAACCAATGAGGTATCACCCCGGCACCATTCTTTAGAGGCCGATGATCAGCTCTCTAGTAATAACAACCAATGAGGTATCACCCTGGTACCATTCTTTATCTTTAGAGGTCGATGGTCAGCTCTCTAGTAATAATAACCAATGAGGTATCACCACGGTACCATTCTTTAGAGGTCGATGGTCAGCTCTCTAGTAATAACAACCAATGAGGTATCACCCTGGTACCATTCTTTATCTTTAGAGGTCGATGGTCAGCTCTCTAGTAATAACAACCGATGAGGTATCACCCCGGTACCATTCTTTAGAGGCCGATGATCAGCTCTCTAGTAATAACAACCAATGAGGTATCACCCTGGTACCATTCTTTATCTTTAGAGGTCGATGGTCAGCTCTCTAGTAATAATAACCAATGAGGTATCACCCTGGTACCATTCTTTAGAGGTCGATGGTCAGCTCTCTAGTAATAATAACCAATGAGGTATCACCCCGGCACCATTCTTTAGAGGCCGATGATCAGCTCTCTAGTAATAACAACCAATGAGGTATCACCCTGGTACCATTCTTTATCTTTAGAGGTCGATGGTCAGCTCTCTAGTAATAATAACCAATGAGGTATCACCACGGTACCATTCTTTAGAGGTCGATGGTCAGCTCTCTAGTAATAACAACCGATGAGGTATCACCCCGGTACCATTCTTTAGAGGTCAATGGTCAGCTCTCTAGTAATAACAACCAATGAGGCATCACCCTGGTACCATTCTTTATCTTTAGAGGTCGATGGTCAGCTCTCTAGTAATAACAACCGATGAGGTATCACCCCGGCACCATTCTTTAGAGGCCGATGGTCAGATCTCTAGTAAAAACAACCAATGAGGTATCACCCCGGTACCATTCTTTAGAGGCCGATGATCAGCTCTCTAGTAATAACAACCAATGAGGTATCACCCTGGTATCATTCTTTATCTTTAGAGGTCGATGGTCAGCTCTCTAGTAATAATAACCAATGAGGTATCACCACGGTACCATTATTTAGAGGTCGATGGTCAGCTCTCTAGTAATAACAACCGATGAGGTATCACCCCGGTACCATTCTTTAGAGGTCAATGGTCAGCTCTCTAGTAATAACAACCAATGAGGCATCACCCTGGTACCATTCTTTATCTTTAGAGGTCGATGGTCAGCTCTCTAGTAATAACAACCGATGAGGTATCACCCCGGCACCATTCTTTAGAGGCCGATGGTCAGATCTCTAGTAAAAACAACCAATGAGGTATCACCCCGGTACCATTCTTTAGAGGCCGATGATCAGCTCTCTAGTAATAACAACCAATGAGGTATCACCCTGGTACCATTCTTTATCTTTAGAGGTCGATGGTCAGCTCTCTAGTAATAACAACCGATGAGGTATCACCCCGGTACCATTCTTTAGAGGCCGATGATCAGCTCTCTAGTAATAACAACCAATGAGGTATCACCCTGGTACCATTCTTTATCTTTAGAGGTCGATGGTCAGCTCTCTAGTAATAATAACCAATGAGGTATCACCCTGGTACCATTCTTTAGAGGTCGATGGTCAGCTCTCTAGTAATAATAACCAATGAGGTATCACCCCGGCACCATTCTTTAGAGGCCGATGATCAGCTCTCTAGTAATAACAACCAATGAGGTATCACCCTGGTACCATTCTTTATCTTTAGAGGTCGATGGTCAGCTCTCTAGTAATAATAACCAATGAGGTATCACCACGGTACCATTCTTTAGAGGTCGATGGTCAGCTCTCTAGTAATAACAACCGATGAAGTATCACCCCGGTACCATTCTTTAGAGGCCGATGGTCAGCTCTCTAGTAATAATAACCAATGAGGTATCACCCCGGCACCATTCTTTAGAGGCCGATGGTCAGCTCTCTAGTAATAACAACCAATGAAGTATCACCTCGGTACCATTCTTTAGAGGCCGATGGTCAGATCTCTAGTAATAATAACCGATGCGGCTAAGTAACCACTCGGCTGTTATTACAAGCAGCGGGAGGGGACTTCCCCCCTGCCACCTTCCGCCGCTCACCTGGTCTCTCTCGTCCAAATGGCAGACCTGAGCAACCAGCCGGCACGGCTTTGATCAAATCTCGGATGTAGTAACCTGGAAGCGACGTCACCTGGAGAGCCAACGGCGCCAGTTTTCAGAAATCGAAAGCATTCAAAAATGCCGATCTTGTTTTTTATGAATACCGTATTTATTGGGGTATAACACGCACCAGCGTATAACACGCACCCCAAGTTTAGGAGGGCATTTTAAGGAAAAAAGTTTTAGGAGGGAAGTTTAAGGAAAAAAAAACTTACATTTAAATGCCAGTCAATGCAGCCTTATCAGTGTGCATCTGCAGCCTTGTCCATCATTGCAGAATGATCAGTGTCATTTGCAGCTTGCCCCACGCTGTTTACAGCTTTGCAGTGTCATTTGCAGCTTGGCCATGTTTAAACTTCCCGCTGCCAAGACAGACCGAGCAAGCGCCGCCGAAAAAGACCGAGCCGACTTGCTCGGCTCCGCTCATAGTCCCGCCTCCCTGCTGTTTCTCTAGCAAGCGCTGCCGAAAAAGACAGAGCCATCTGTACTGTGTATTCGGCTGGGCTCCGCTCGCAGTCCCGCCCAGCATGGGCGGGACTGCAAGCCGAGCCGAGCCAAGTACACAGTACAGTCGGCTCGGTCTTTTTCGGCAGCGCTCGCTAGAGAAACAGCAGGGAGGCGGGACTACGAGCGGAGCCGAGCAATCGGCTCAGTATTTTTCGGCAGCGCTCAGTATTTTTCGGCTGAGCTCGGTATTTTTCGGCCGCGCTCGGTATTTTTGACTCGCAGACAGTGGGGATCGGCGTATAACACGCACCCACGACTTTCCCCCTAATTAAGGGGAAAAAAGTGTGTTATACGCCGATAAATACTGTATTTTCAAATGTAAAGGCGGGATTTGGGGTCTTATAGACTCCAGACCTCTCCATAAAGAGTACCTGTCACCACCTATTACATTCCTTATGACAGCAATACAAGTGATAAAAAATACATTAATTAAAGGAACAGGGAAAAAATAATAAAAAGAAATTAAAATAAATAAGAATAAGCAAACACATTCTTAAGTCGGGCCTGCAAATGTAAATGAAAATGATTAGTAGTGTAAACAAATTTATTATAAACCAATCATAGTCCATAAACCACTGAGATTAAATAACAACAAGTTCACAAGTGGGCAAACGCTTCTAAAGACTATTACATAAATACATACACTTCCTCTTTATTGTGGCGGTTCTAAGTTCCTAAAACTGAAATGCAGTATGTGACACCTTATTTTAGGACGTTCCTGAAGATAAAATCATCAGATATCGAAGATGCAGACACAGTAGTGGGTTTGTCTGCAGCCTGCAATGAAGGGGGCTAAAAATCTGGACATGGAACCAGGTAGGTTGTAGATGTGATCACTGATTAATATTGAGGAGGGGACTGGGATAGGAATGGGGTCACTTTGACATAGTTGGCCAGCATAGGGATTACTTTGATGCATTTGGCTAGTGAGGGATCACTTTGATGTAGTTGACCAGAAAGGGCTCACTTTAACACAGTTGACCAGGAAGGGATAACTTCAATGCAGTTGACCAGACAGCGCTCACTTTCATGCGGTTGGCCAGAGAGGGATCACTTTGATTCAGTTGGTCAGGGAAGGATCACTTTGATTCAGTTGGCTAGAAAGGGATTAATTTCATTCAGTTGGCCAGGTAGGGATCACTTTGAAGCTTTTGGCCAGAGAGGAATCACATTGGTGCAGTTGTCCTTTGAGGGATCACTTTTATTCAGTTGACCAGACAGGGATCACTTTGATGTAGTTGACCAGAGAGATATTCCTTTGATTCAGATGACCATAAAAGTATCACTTTGATACAGTTGACCAGAGAGGGATTCCTTTAACGCAGTTGGCCAGAGGGATCACTTTGATTTAGATGACCAGAGAGGGATCACTTTGACACTGTTGGCGAGAGAGGGATCAAGTTGATTCAGTTGATCAAAAAGAGCTCACTTTGATGCAGTTGACAAGAGAGGGATCACTTTAACACAGTTGACCAGAGAGAGATTACTTTGATTCAGCTGACCAGAAAGGGATAACTTTGATGCAGTTGACCAGAGATGGATCACTTCAATGCAGTTGGCCACAGAGGGATGACTTTGATTCAGTTGACCAGAAAGGAATAAATTTGATGCAGTTAGCCAGAGAAGGATCACTTTGACGCAGTTAGCCAGAGAGGGATAACTTTTTTCAGTTGGCCAGAGAGGGATAACTTTGATTCAGTTGACCAGAAAGGGCTTGACCAGAAAGGGATAACTTTGATGCAGTTGACCAGAAAGGGATCACTTTGATGAGGTTGGTCAAAAAGGGATCACTTTGATGTTGTTGGTCAGGGAGGGGTCACTTTTATTTTGTTTCAATGTTTTTATTAAAGTTTCTGCATGGTACATGAGATTAGACAATGAACAATATGTCATTTGAAATACAATGTTACGATTGAGGTACATATAGAATGCATAGAATCAAATCGGTAATCACATAGATAAACTAAAACATGTAAAACTATAGTAGGTCCTGGAACTAGATGAACAAGTATGGCTCTCTAGGTGAAACAATTGTGGGGTTAATTGTGTAAGATTCAACGGGAAACTGGGTATGTCACCACGACACCCACACACCCCTATTGGGAACTAACTGTGCGTGGGTGGGGGCATTACCGGTCCGGTTTTCATCTGCTGTCTTGCCAGTTTCCCAGTTGTGGTATGCACGATTCACAATGTCTTAGATTCTACGGATAGGTCAAAGTTCTACTTCGGAGTCTTGGTATAATGGCTAAACTCCAAGGTTAGTCGATGGTTTGAGTTTGTGTGAGTTCCAAGCCGTCCAGTTCTAGAGTTCGTCTGTGAGCCTTATGTATTATTATGGAGGAAAACACGTATGGGAAGAGAGGTGTGGGGGTGGGGGGTGGATGTATGTCTATGGATAGTTGTCCGTTATATTTGTTAAGTGTAAAGCTCTGTCCCCCAGGTCAAGCTATGGGGAATTGGTTAAGATGTTGTGGTATTCTGATGGTTTCTTAAAATGAAGAAAACAGGCCCAAGTTTTATGGAACTTTGCTGGGGAATCCCATGCCTGGTGAATCAGATCTTCAATCTCAGCTATTTTCCCTGCTCTTTGGAGCCATTTGGAGGTGCTAGAGGGAGAACTATCCTTCCAATGAATGGGTATGCATAGTTTTGCTGCGTTGATGAGGTGTAGGGTGAGAGACCTTTTGTAGGCCGATTGGAGAATGAATGTATGGTGGAGTAGGTATTGAGCTGGTGTTAAGTCTGGGGTGTAGGTTGTTATTTGGGAGATAAGACGGTGTACCTCTTTCCAATGGGGTTGAATTTGGGGGAACTCCCACCAAATGTGGAGTAGCGACCTGTGAACAGTGTTGCATTGCCAGCAGAGTGGAGGAATGCTGGGGTGGAATTTATGTATTCTGTCAGGGGTCCTGTACCACCTGGAGTATATTTTAAGTCCATTTTCCTGTGCAGAGACTTGTAAGAACCCTTTGTGTATATGGGTAAAGATATGATCCCATTCCTCCTGTGATAGGTCTGTTGCAATCCCCTTTCCCATTTTTGGCTGGTCACATTATCTTTGGGAGAGACATTAGTAAACAATATAGAGTACATGTCTGATAGTACATGTCTTTGGGGTTCAGATCTAGTGATTATTGTTTCAAAAGGTTTATGATCTCTGCACCAGTTGGATTGTGGTTTGGAGCTAAGTAGGAAGTGCCTTATCTGAAGGAAATTGAAGAAAGGGATGTCTGTGTCAGGGAATCTGGAGGAAAGGATTTGGAAGGGCACCAGCTTACCCTTGTCAAAGAAGGATTCTGCTCTGAATGAGAGGTTTGTGTGCATGCTGTTAGTTGCAGAGTGTGTAATACCTGAGGGGAAGTCTGGATTTCGGTCAAGTTGGGTCAAGGGTCCGGGTGAGGAGGCAATACTCAATCTCCTACAAACTTTCCGAAACAGTTGCAATGTAGGGCCAATTAAGAGGTGGTTCTTACTCTACTTCGGGGTCCCTAGAGGGCTTATTCATGGAAGATGGTGGACTGGCAGTAGGGAGAACACCCCCTTGAATCCAATCCAAGCTTTAGTTCTAGTATGCAGGTACCAATCAACAATTCTGGCCAGATAGCAGGACCAATAGTATTTTTGAATGTCAGGGAGGCTGCTACCTCCTTTCATTGTAGGCTTTACAAATTTTTCCCAACTCACGCACAGATATTTGATGGCCAGATAATTTTTAGGCATAGCTGTTTGTATGCGGCAAAAAATGAGAGAGTTAATTTGATCGGTACAGTCTGTAACAGTGGAGTCTGGGGAGGATGTTCATTTTTACAATCGCTGCTCTCTGCCGCTCTGTTAGACCTAAGCCTGTGGAGTATAGGTTCTAATTTGAGAGGGAGGGATCATTTTGATTGAGTTGGCTAGAAAGGGATCACTTTCATTCAGTTAGCCAGGTAGGGATCACTTTGACACTTTTGGCCAGAGAGGAATCACATAAGTGCAGTTGTCCAGTGAGGGATCACTTTGATACAGTTGACCAGAAAGGGATCACTTTGATGCAGTTGACCAGAGAGGGATTCCTTAGACGCAGTTGGTCAGAGAGGGATCACTTTGATGCAGTTGGCCAGATAGGGATCACTTTGACGCAGTTGGCCAGAGAAGGATCAATTTGATTTAGTTGGCCAGAGAGGGATAACTTTATTCAGTTGGCCAGAGAGGGATCAATTTGATCCAGTTGACCAGAGAGGGATCACTTTGACACTGTTGACCAGAGAGGGATCACTTTGACACGGTTGACCAGAGAGGGATCACGTTAATTCAATTGACCAGAAAGGGCTCACTTTAACACAGTTGACTAGCGAGGGATGACTTTGATTCAGTTGACCAGAAAGGATTACATTTGATGCAGTTGGCCAGAGAGGGATAACATTATTCAGTTGGGCAGAGAGGGGTGACTTTGATTCCGTTGACCATAAAGGAATAAATTTGATGCAGTTGGCCAGAGAGGGATAATATTATTCAGTTGGGCAGAGAGGGGTGACTTTGATTCAGTTGACCAGAAAGGAATACATTTGATGCAGTTGGCCAGAGAGGGATCAATTTGATTCAGTTGGGCAGAGAGGGATTACTTTAATTCAGTTGACCAGAAAGGAATACATTTGATGCAATTAACCAGGGAAGGATAACTTTGACGCTTTTGACCAGAGAGGAATCCCATTGGTGCAGTTGTCCAGCGAGGGATCATTTTGATTCAGTTGACCAATAAGGTATCACTTTTATGCAGTTGGCCATAAAGGGATCACTTTGATTCAGTTGGCCAGAGAGGGATAACTTTTTTGAGTTGGCCAGAGAGGGATCACTTTGACACTGTTGGCCAGAGAGGGATCACATTGATTAAGTTTACCAGAAAGGGCTCAATTTGATGCAGTTGACAAGAGAGGGCTCACTTTAACACAGTTTACTAGAGAGGGATTACTTTGATTTAGCTGACCAGAAAGGGATAACTTTGATACAGTTGGCCAGAGAGGGTTCATTTTGATTCAGATGACCAGAAAGGGATCACTTTGATGCAGTTGACCAGAGAGGGATCACTTTGACACATTTGGCCAGAGAGGGATCACTTTGATGTAGTTGACCAGAGAGGATCAATTTGATTCAGTTAGCCAGAGAGGGATAACTTTATTCAGTTGGCCAGATTGGGATCACTATGATGCAGTTGGCAAGAGAGGGATCATTTTGACACAGTTGACCAAAGAGGGGTCACTTTGACAAAGTTGTCCAGCAAATGAACTACATTGATGCAGTTGGCCAGTGAGGGATTACTTTGATTCAGTTGACCAGAAAGGGTTCACTTTGATGCAGTTGGCCAGAGAGGGATTCATTTGACACTGTTGGCCACAGAGGGATCACTTTTACACAGTTAACCACAGAGGGATCACTGTGATTTAGGTGACCAGAGAGGGGTTACTTTGACATAGTTGGCCAGCAAAGGAACTACGTTGATTCAGTTGGCCAGAGAGGGATTACTTGGATTCAGTTGACCAGAAAGGGCTCACTTTGACATAGTTGACCAGAGAGAGACCACATTGACGCTGTTGTCCAGAGGGGGATAACGTTGATGCAGTTGGCTAACCTAAACACATTCAGCAATATGAGCAAATTACGGATGCATGTTTTTTTAAGCAAAGGTTTGTCATTAGAGATGGTCTTACGGTTCACCCGGTGGTCGGTTCGCAGCAAATTTTGCTCTTTCGCGATTCGCCAAACTGGTGGACTTCTGGCGCTGTTCGCGCGGCAGACATATGCGTTTACATTGTGAAGAACTTTGACCCATGATGACACATCCATTATGGGATACAGGACAACCAATTGAGACTTTTTAGCACGTAGACAATTGGACATTCCACCTACCTTATAAATAGACCTGATCTGGCGGCCATTTTACATTCTGTCTTTTGTCAGTGTAGGGACAGGACGCTGTGTGGAGCAGGGACATTCAGTCTAATCACTGGCTATTACTATTAGGTCCACAAAGTCCTTTTAAGGACTGGTATAGGTGTACAGCAGGGATATGCAATTAGCTGACCTGCAGCTGTTGCAGAACTACAAGTCCCATGAGGTATAGCAAGGCTCTGACAGCCAAAGGCATGACACCCAAAGAAAGAGGCATGATGGGACTTGTAGTTTTGCAACAGCTGGAGGTCCGCTAATTGCATATCCTTGGTGTACAGTATACAGGGTTGTAATACACTTAGAATATACTTTCTTTCAAATATACAAAGTATAATCTGGTGCACCGCTGCTGACTGCTGTGCTGCTGAGTACACTGCTGACCGATTCTGCAGCTGTCTTTTGTCAGTGTAGGGACAGGACGCTGTGTGGAGCAGGGATAGTCAGTTTTATCACTAGCTATTACTATTAGGTCAACAAAAGTCCTTTTAAGGACTGGTATAGGTGTACAGTATATGGGGTTGTAATACACTTAGAATATACTTTCTTCCAAGTATATTATAGTGCACTGCTGTGCTGCTGAGTGCTTGCTGACCAATTCTGCAGCTGTCTTTTATTTTATCAGTGTAGGGACTGAGGGACAGTTTGGTGTTCGGAGCAGGGACAGTCTGAAAATCACTAGCTACTAGGTCCACAAAGGTCCTTTGAAGGACTGGTATAGGTGTACAGTATATAGGGTTGTACACGTATAATATAATTTCTTTCAAATATAGAAAGCATATTATACTTGAATGCTGTGCTGCTAAGCTGAGTGCTGCCCGATTCTTCAGCTGTCTTTTATCAGTGTAGGGACTGAGGGACAGTTTGGTGTTTGGAGCAGGGACAGTCTGCAAATCACTAGCTACTAGGTCCACAAAGGTCCTTTTATAGGTGTACAGTATATAGGGTTGTACACGTATAATATACTTTCTTTCAAATATAGAAAGCATATTATAGTGCACTGCATGCAGCACTGCTGACCGATTCTGCAGCTGTTGTTTCTCAGTGTAGGGAGGGACAGTTTGGTTATTGGAGCAGGGATCGTCTGCAAATCACTAGCTACTAGCTAGCTACTATTTGGTCCACAAAGGTCCTTTTAAGGACTGGTATAGGTGTACTATTTGGTGTGCAGTATATAGGGGTGTAATACACATATAAAATACTTGCACATATAGAAAGCATAGTATAGTGCATTTCCACTGTGCAGCATTCTGACTGCTGAGCGGTTCTGCAGCAATACTACAAAGAGTGACAAACGCAATAAAAAAAAAGGATTATGGGGGCGTGGCCTGGCGCGCGGCGGAGATGGCAGCCTAAACGAGGAGCTCCGTCGAGCCCGAGGCCCTAAGCACCTCTCTGCCGAACGCCTACCGAGAATGAACAAGCAGTTCCGCGGGTCTCAGCACACACGATCCCGCAGATCCACGGCGGTGTCTGCGGGAGGGACCATCTCGGAGATCTTCCAGAAACAAACGGCAGCTCAGCGGGCCCGGGAGGGAGGCAAGATGGCGCCGTCGCACGAGGACGGGGATCTTAGTGAGGACTCTCAGTCTGCCTCAGAAGACCACGGTAGGAGACCTGCTCGTCCCGATCACCCCCTCACATATGCGGACATGTCAGGCTTCGCTGCCGACATTAAGGCATCCTTTTCTGCAGCCATCACGGACCTGAAAACCAACTTGCTGGTTCTAACAGAAAAGATGGCCGCGGCAGACACTGCAGGGAAGCTCCGAGATAGAGCGATACTCAGACTGGACACAGTTACCTCTTCACACGCTCAACACTTTATTGATCTAAATAGACATATGGAGGACCTTGACAATAGGGGGAGACGGAACAATATTAGGGTCCGTGGAGTGCCGGAAACTGTGACCGCTGACCAGATAATGCCTGCCCTCCAGAGGGTCTTTAACAGTGTGCTAGAACGACCAGAGGACTCAGCCATCGAATTCGTCAGGGCCCATAGAGCCCTCCGAGCTAGAGGCCCTGATACTCTACCACCTCGCGACATTATATGCTGCTTGCAGAACTTTACATTAAAGGAAGAGATTATGTTCAAGGCTCGCAGGAATGACCACATTGTGTTCAACGGTGAGAATATTAAACTATTCCAAGATCTCTCACAGATAACTTTGAAAAACCGCAGAGCTTTGCGCCCTTTACTGGATGCACTTAGAGCAAGAGATCTCCATTACACCTGGCGTTTTCCCTTTGCTCTTTCAGTGACGCACAATGGCAAGCAATACCTGCTCCGCACTCCGAGCGACCTCCCAGAATTTTGCAATGCTCTACACCTTGACCCTGTGGATCTCCCGGACTGGTATCAGGAATTCTCCCTACCGCCTAGAGAGAGGAGCCCACCTCATTCCCCTCTAGCTACGCCTGACAAGCTCCTCGCCAAAAAGCAGCGTCAAGCATGGCAGGATGGTCCGGGTGCAGGGACACCGCGCGGCAGAGCACACTCCTCTAGACCACTGCCAGATGACTAACTGTTGGCACCACAGTCCCCTGGGATCATGTCCCCCCTTGTTGTGGTCCGCCCTCACCACATATTTCCTGGGCACACTTGTTTTTGTTTTCAGCGTTTCACCTGAGGCCTTTTGATCCCAGCTACAGACTCCACCAGAGTATGGTACCACTACGGCCCTACGGCTTACCTGATTTTAGGAACTTGTCAAGGGGCTTACCTCCCCCGTGCTGTGGGTTTGTACTCAAGGTTCTCCGGGTCGTGTTTCTCTGGCTACCCAGCCCCGTTGCTATGGAAGGAAGGTTGAGAATCCCACGTGAACCAGCGGAGTTATGGCTGGGTGGTTGGCGGGGGATTTGCTCTTGAACACGGAGGAACTTAAGTTAGTTAACGCACTGTTGCTGTTTGGCCATGGACGTATACTTACTATTCGCATGTGGATGAGGCCTTTAGTGCTTGGAGGGTGGATGGGGGTTAGTTCCTGGGGTACATGCTCAGGGGTGCTATCCGGGGGGGGCTGTTTAGGGGGGAGATGACCGGGTTGTCTTCCCCTCCCAGGCCGGCTGCACCTCTTGGCGCCCGATATTCATATTATCAGGTCACTGATTTTTGGGCATTTAGTTCAGCCCTGAGTTTTCTTTATGCTTGTTTGTTTGTTCTACTCGATCAGTTTATATATATTTTTATCTCTTTTTCTTACGGCAGAGATGTTTATACGCTTGATATACCTGCTACAGGGGGCCAAGGCTTGGCTTCCTTCTACATGTTATTAGTATACTACACCGTTACTGTTTATTTGTATCTGACAACGGTTGCCATTGAGGCTGCGTGTCTCCCTTGTTCCCACACGTGGTCCGGTGGCTGGGCGGGGATTCTTCTCCCCTCTTGGGTACCGGAGTTTTGACCTACCTGGCCGACTTGCCGGCCGGCGGGGGTCGTTTCCTCTGACTCTTCATCTCACTTTGACTTTTCTATTTCTGTCTTTATTTCCTTCTTTGTAGTTCTCTCTTGCCTCTCTTGGCCACTGTAAAGTAGATATAGTGGGAGTGTTTCAACATAACAATCTTTGAGTCTTGCAGGTTATGACTGTGGGCAAAGCCTACCATCTCTCTCTATTCCTACAGATGGCTTACTCAGCTCTTGGCACGTCGCCGACGCTAGTGTCGCACAACGTAAAAGGCTTGAACATACCGGAAAGGCGTTCTACCCTACTCCGGGAACTGAAAAAAGGTAGGCCGCAAATTGTCTTCCTGCAGGAGACACATTTCAAGACAGGACAGGTCCCTAGGCTCACCGACTCCTACTTCACAGACGTACACCACTCTACTAATGATACTTCTAAATCGAGGGGGGTCTCCATTTTGCTAAGTAGAGGAGCCTCTTTTGAACTCACAGACAAAAAGGTGGATCCGGGGGGAGGTTCATTTTCCTTAAGGGTACCCTCGGAGGTGTTCCCACCACGCTTGCCAATGTATATTTCCCCAATGCCTCACACTTGACGTTCTGCAGAATGCTGGTGCGACAGCTTGAGGAGTTTGGGGCAGGTTGTTTGCTTTTAGGGGGTGACTTCAATATCCCGCTAGACCCTCTCTTAGACACGTCCTCAGGGAAGACGGCGGTTTCCTTCCATACTTTGAAGGCCATAAAACTTCTTCTCCACTCCCTGGACTTAGTGGACACCTGGCGCTACTTACATCCATCCGACAAAGACTTTTCTTTTTACTCGATTCCTCACGACCGTCACTCTAGGATTGACTATTTATTTATTACCCAAAGAGACCTACATACGGTGCAACATTCCCACATAGGAATTCAATCTATTTCCGATCACGCTCCAATTTCTATTAGTCTTAATCATTTAGATACTACTAAAAAGACACCTATGTGGAGGTTGAATTCCTCCCTATTAACTGATCCATCTTTGTTTCCCAAAATTGAATCAACCCTGAAGGAATTCTTTGAGCACAATGTGACCCCAGGTATGGATCCTTTTTTGATCTGGGAGGCCCACAAATGTACGGTCAGGGGGTTGCTGATGTCATTAGGGGCACAAAGGAAGAGAGATAAGGAGAAAGACATCAGACGGCTTACCCACACGATTTGACGTTTAGAAACTCTTCACAAGCAATCTCTGTCGGAGCGGTCAGCGAAGGAGCTTCTTGAGGCCCGGTTGGCCCTCCGACAGATATTGGAAACGCAGACTAGGAGACTTTTATTTCTGCGGAAGAAGATATATTATGGACAGGGGGACAAAGCGGGTCGCCTACTTGCCAGGGCATTGAGAGACCTCACCACCAAGACCGACATTCCGGGAATTCGGAATCAGGAGGGACGTTTAGACAGAACGACTGATGCTATAGCCCAACATTTTCAAGAGTTCTACACGAAACTCTATAACCTCCCGCCACAACATAGGCACCCTGACATGGGAAGTGAGAGACTTCAAAACATACGGGACTACTTGGAGGGATCGGGTCTACCCTCACTTGCAAAGGAGGATTCTGAGGTTTTGGACGCCCCTATAGATCAGGAGGAAATCAGATTAGCTGTTAAAGGACTTAAAACGGGTAAAAGCCCTGGGCCTGATGGATACACAGCCATTTATTATAAGACATTTATAGACACCCTAACCCCGCATCTGCACACGGCTCTAAACTCCTTGGCGAAGGGTGGGAGGGTCCCTCCTGAATTTTTATCTGCGCACATTGCAGTCATCCCAAAACCGGACAAGGACCCCACACACTGCGCGAGTTATAGACCGATCTCATTGTTGAACTTAGATGTTAAGATACTGGCGAAAATAATTGCAACGAGATTGTCCCCCTTCCTCTGTAAATTGATTGGACCGAGCCAGGCTGGCTTTATGCCAGGTAGAGAAGCTAGGGACAATGTCACCAAGGCCTTGGATTTGATTCACGCTGCCCATGTGCGAAACATCGAGGGCCTTCTCCTGTCTACCGACGCGGAGAAGGCCTTCGATAGAGTAGCCTGGGACTACATGTTTGAGTCATGTAGACACATAGGGCTGGGACCCGGTTTGATGAACTGGATAGCCGCCTTGTATCAGAATCCTTCGGCTAGACTCAAAATCAATGGTGCTTTATCGGACAGGGTGGACATAAGGAATGGCACAAGACAGGGTTGCCCCCTGTCTCCTCTGTTATTTATTGTCTCCCTTGAACCCTTTATTAGGAGAGTCTTGGCTAACAGCTCGGTGAGGGGCTTTAGGGTGGAGGGAAAGGAGTTCAAGGTGGGGGCTTATGCCGATGATCTCTTGTTTTTCATTACTGATCCGCACATATCTATACCAACACTTGTGAAGGAGTTTTCGGTCTACGGGTACATTTCTAATCTCAAGATTAATTACTCTAAGTCGGAGGCGATGAACCTTACTCTGCCAGCCCCAATATTGCAAAGTACGATGGAAAACAGCTCCTTTAAGTGGGTGACCCATGCCATTAAATATCTGGGAGTGTGGTTAACGCCCAAGATAGACTCCATTTTCGCCCGCAACTTTATACCTCTACTTAAGACCATTGATAGAGATTTACAACACTGGCACACTAAGCCTATTTCCTGGTTTGGAAGAACGGCCGCCTGTAAGATGAATATCCTGCCCAGGGTACTATACCTGATTCGAGCTTTGCCCATTAGGATCCCACAAAGTTTTTTTAGATCTCTCCAGGCCATATTGTTGAGATTTATATGGGCTCATAAAACGCCTCGTATTAAATTCTCTTTACTAATGAAACCCAAGAGTTTGGGTGGGCTGGGAATACCTAATTTCCGGAATTACTACCGAGCTTCCCATATTGCGAGAATTGTGGACTGGCATTGTCATTCTGCACTGAAGGACTGGGTGACGCTAGAGAGGGACTCAGTCCCGATACCCCTGCTTTTCTCCCCGTGGATTCCGAAATCCACATACCCTCCGGCACTGACGAAACACCCTTTAATAGGGACCACCTTGGAAATTTTTCATCAGTTGTCTAAGCAAAACATGCTCTCCTCCCCTAGGGGCCCGCTTACTCCGTTACAACATAACCCTGACTTTGCTCCAGGACTGGGGAATCAAACACTAAGGCCTACCGATAAACGACTTCCACTTCTGGCAATACACTGCTTTGATAATGGGGTGATGAAGGACTTCGCAGGGTTGAAGTCGGACAATGACATCCCCTCCCTGCCCTTGTGGGCGTATTTTCAGATACGATCCTTCGTTAACAAACCACCACGTAAGGAACATTTTATTAGAGAACTTACAGAGTTGGAGTCGGTGTGTCTTAAAGGGGAACAGGTATCAAAAACTACCTCTACGGCATACGACTGGTTGCAGCACCTGGCGACGTGGACGAGAGATCGGTTTAGAGAGAGATGGTCAGCAGATTTAGAAATAGATTTCTCAAACGCTCAATGGGAGAAGGCCTGTATATTAGCCCACAAATGTTCTATCAGTACAAGATTGCAGGAAACTGCATATAAAGTACTTACCCGTTGGTATGTCACACCTGACAAGACTCATAAATGGTACCCCCAATCCAGTGATTTGTGTTGGCGTTGTCTCCAGGAAAGGGGTACTATGCTTCATGTTTGGTGGAGTTGTGCTAAAATAAGTACATTTTGGGATGAAGTTAAGGGGTTGGTGCGCCGAATCACGGAGACCATCATTACCTTAGATGCTGCATGTTGCCTTCTTAACATTTCTGATTTCTCTTTGAAGAAGCATGCGAATTCTTTATCGAGGCACCTATTAAATGCGGCTAGGTCGCTTATCCCCCTCTATTGGAAAACCACGCACACCCCTTCTCTGAAAGAATGGTTGTTAAAGGTTTCTCACATATGTGAATTGGAGGATACTAAGGCACAATCGGAGGAAACTGTAGCACGATTTCACAAAACCTGGTCTCCCTGGTTCGAGTACCGGTACTCTCAAGAATATAGGTTGCTGGTTGGGTGATCTGTTCACCGGAGGAATGCATATGGATAGCCAAAACTGATTGGTTGATGGAATCGACCTATATGCCACTTACTATAGGTTGTCAGATGAAGCTCTTATGCAATGAACAATCTCACACTATGCATACGGTTTTCTTCTTTCTACTCTCTCTCTCTACTCTTCCTTTCTTCTTTACCCTCTGCATTTCCATTTTCTCAAGAAGTACAGTTGCTGCCCGCAGCTTGGTATTATCTTTTTTCATGTGCCATTTGGCGTTGTTTTTCTGTAACCAATCTGCACATAGGTATAGATCCGGGCCAAAGGGTGATGGCAGTCTTGCATTTTATTGTTGGTACTTTACGCTAACTTTTGGTCTCCTATGTCTATGTATAACTCTTTGTGCATTATTTACCCGCCTGTACCTTCTCCTGTATTGCCTATATTTTTGAATAAAAACCTTTTCAAATGTAAAAAAAAAAAAAAAAAAAAGGATTATAACTGGTGTGATAGACCAGTGGCCCCCAAAAACGACAGATTGAAGCAAGGTGTTATATACCTTCTTCCACATACATACTGCACTTCTCTAGAGACTTTTGTCACAGGGTCATTTAAAAAATGACAGGCAGAGGAAGAGGCAGGCCTTTCCGCAGGGGTGGGAGAGGTAGGGCAGGAGCAACAGGCTTGAGCCAAAGTTGGAAATTGCAGAAGGTGCGTTCGATTATGTCAAAGGACGCACCAGACTTGTTTGAGTGGCTCACTCAGCCTTACTCTTCTGCACCCTCCTCATCCTCTCCATCTGCACCCTCTTCTTCACTCTCTGCTGTGTGCACCCCCAAAGACACTACCACCAACACCACCACCATATACCCTCCACTTGAGTCACAGGAATTATTTTCTGATCCATCACAAGACATTACCGATGCGCAGCCACTCTTGGCATTGGTTCAGGAAGAGGAGGTAGCAACAAGCCACTCAGCAGTCTGACGACAGTACCCAGATCAGCCCAAGGAGGAGGTTGGTCCCCGGTGTTGCTGCCTACTCCGAGATCTCTAATTATAGCGGTGGGGAAGGTTACGTTGATGATGATGTGTCTAGTGATGTCACGGTGGTGCCCACAAGAGAGGAAGAGGAGTTCAGAGGAAGATATGGAGAAAAAGCAGGCAGAACTTAGATTTGACAGGAGGGACAAAGCAGACTGCAAATGTATCAGAAGCGAGGCATCAACCATGTACGGTCACATCTGGTGCTCCCAGGACGCCGGCACATGGCTCCGCAGTGTGGGCTTTTTTTAACTTGTCTGCTGCTGACAATAGTGTTGCCATCTGCAGCCTTTGCAGTCAACGCATAAGTCGCGGTAAGCCCAACGACCACCTTAAGAAGGCACATGAGCTGCCATCACCGAGCCCAGTGGGAGCAACGGAACACACAAAGCCACACTCCAGGCTCTCACCGTCCAGCCTCGTCTTCTACTTCTCCTTCTCCTCTCTCCTCACAATTGTCCTCCACTCTACCTTCCAACATGCCGTCCTCATGTTTTTCTGGAAAAAGGCAGGTATCCGTGGGCCAAATGTTTGAGCGTAAAAAAATGATGACGTCGGATAACCCTCTTGCCCAATGGTTGATGGCTGGCTTGTCAGAACTGATAGCCTGACAATTACTGCCATATAAACTGGTGGACTCGGAGGCCTTTCGAAAATTTGTGGCCATTGGAACACCACAATGGAAGGTCCCAGGAAGGAAGTATTTCTCACAGAAGGGTATCCCAGAGCTATATGGCCATGTTCAGCGGCAAGTGAATGTAACTCTGGCACACAGTGTCGGTGCCAAGATACATCTGACCACAGACACGTGGTCTAGCAAACACGGGCAGGGAAGGTAGATAACTTTTACTGCCCACTGGGTGAACCTTCTGACGGGCGTCAAGCATGTAACCCGTGGCACCCGTGTAGATTTCTTTTTACAGCCACGGATTGCATGCAGGCCTGCCTCTTCTTCTCCTCCTCCTACTCCATCCTCCTCCCTCTCCTCCTCGGCTGACTCCTCCTTTTCCGCTGCTAGCGTCTCTTCCGCTGTGCCACCCAAGATCCCCAGAACCTATTCGACATGTCAGGTGAGAGGTTGCCATGTTGTGCTGCGCCTGTTGTGCCTGGAAGCCAAAAGCCACACTGGCCCGGCACTCCTTTCAGCTTTGCGTTCACAGGCAGATCAGTGGCTAGCACCGCTCAATTTAACAGTTGGTAAAATGGTGTGTGACAATGGTGCCAATCTGCTTAGCGCATTGAAACAGGGCAAAATTACGCACGTGCCATGCATGGCACACATCTTAAACTTGGTCATGCAGCGATTCGTTGTCAAATACCCTGGGGTCCAGGACATCTTGCGGCAGGCAAGGAAAATCTCGGCCCATTTCAGAAGATCTTACATGGCCATGGCTCGCCTTGCTGACATTCAGCGGCGACACAATCTGCCGGTCAGACGTCTTATTTGCGATTGCCCGAAGCGATTGAATTCAAACTTCTATATGCTTGATAGGCTGCTCCAGCAGAAACGTGCAGTTAACGTCTACCTGTACGAACTCTGCGGCAGAACAGGTTCTGGGGAGCTTGTTTTTTTTTTTTTCACCGCACCAGTGACTGCTCATGCGCGACACATGCAGATTTTGATGAGATCACCAAACTGGTCAGTCGCAGCCATGGCGCCATCAGTGACATTGTACCTTATGGCTTCTTTATGGAGCGTGCATTGCATTGTGTCATTGATCAAGCCATGGAGGAGCAGGAAGATGAGGAGGTCGCAATGCTGGATGAATTCCCAGGGGGGCTACTCTATCTGAGACAAGTCAACAACAGGAGTCTGAAGAGGAGTCAGAGGATGATGGTGCCGGGGCAGATGAGGAGGAGCAAGAAGAGCATGCTTTAAACCTTTCTGGGATCCCTGTTGTTGTGCGTGGATGGGGAGAGGAGAACGAGGAGGACGACATTATCCTGGATGATGAGCAGGAGTCAGGCCACCACACTGCTTCCAGTTTAGTGCAAATGGGGGCCTTCATGCTTCAAGTTTGAAGATGTGTTGGTGACTTTTGATATGAGGTCATTTTTTCAGCCGACCCATCGACAGGTCTCATCCGGATCCAGCATCAGGGAGCGCCTAGACCGACAGGTGTCCGACTACATCGGGTTAACGGCCGATGTGGATGCTCTGAGGAGTGATGAACCCCTGGACTACTGGGTGTGCAGGCTTGACCTCTGGCCAGAGCTTGCCCAATTTGCAATGGAACTGTTGGCTTGCCTATTGTCCAGTGTCCTGTCCGAAAGGACATTCAGCGTAGCAGGGGGGATCGTGACCGATAAGCGCACTGGCCTAGCTCACGACAGTGTTGACTACCTCACATTTATAAAAATGAATGAGGCATGGATCTTGGAGGAATTCAACACATGTGACCAGTAGACCATGTATATGCATAACTCTATAAACAATTTATTTAATCGAGCACACGGACCTTTTTTCTGCCTTTGGCTCACTTCCTTGTACAAAAGAAGCATACCCTCCTGTTAGAAGAGGTTGAGCGGTGTCATATTTTTTGTTCCCGCGGCGAGTCGCTGGTATCAGTGCTGCTGTCAGTCCTCTCTATCTCTGTGCTGGTGTCAGTGCTCTCTCTCTATCTCGGTGCTGGTGTCAGTGCTCTCTCTCTTTCTCGGTGCTGATGTGCTGTCAGTGCTCTCTAACTCAGTGCTGGTGTAAGTGCTCTCTATCACGGTGCTGGTGTGGTGTCAGTGCTCTCTATCACGGTGCTGGTGTCAGTGCTCTCTCTTTATCTCGGTGCTGGTGTCAGTGCTCTCTATCTCGGTGATGGTGTCAGTGCTCTCTATCACCGTACTGGCGTCAGTGCTCTCTGTCATGGTGCTGATGCCAGTGCTCTCTATCATGGTGCTGGTGTCAGTGCTCTCTATCATGGTGCCGGTGCCAGTGCTCTCTATCTCCGTGCTGGTGTCAGTGCTCTCTATCTCGGTGCTGGTGTGGTCTCAGTGCTCTCTATCACGGTGCTAGGGTAGTGTAAGTGCTCTCTATATCGGTGCTGGTGTCAGTGCTCTCTATCACGGTGCTGGTGTCAGTGCTCATTCTCTATTGCGGTGCTGGTGTCAGTGAGGGAGATAGCAGCGGAGAAGCCAATCAGCAGGCAATGCCAGCACCATGGCTGAGGATCAGCACTGGACTGGCACCTCTGGACCACCGCAGTGGAGCCCTGCATAGGTGGTGGTAAGGGCCGGGCAGAGGGAGGGGCTCAAGCACAGGTTGGCACACTGGGACACTGGCACAGGACTGCGCTGCCCTGACTGTGGCACTGATCATCTCCTGCACCCCCTTCATAGCCTGGACTGACCTTGCCTCTCCTCCATGGCCTTCATGCACTCCTGAATTGTCAGAATTTCACAGATAAAAAAAGAATGCTTTTCTTGTCGATCCCAGATTCACTTAATACTTTTTTTATGTCAGTGTCCATGTTGTGGGACTATGTGTGCACAGCTAGTAAGTATTTTGTGGCTGAAAATATGACCTGGAGGTTTTTAAGGTTTTTAAAGTCAATGGGGTCTGCCACAAATTTTGCGGTTCGCAAACTTTTGGCCGCGTTTGTGGTTCGCGTTCGCGAAACGTCCCGTCGGAAGTTCGTCCATCACTATTTGTCATACATACTGTATGTAAGGATTAACATTTGGTTACAACTCCTTAGTACCCCATATGTGATATATATGGAAGACATTTAGGACCTGAACATGGACATTTCTCTATTTCTATTGCATAGTGCAGGTCAGTGATAAAAAGGGGCAAATCATTGTACATTCATTTTTATTTTCTATTTTTTCACTTTTTTCTTCACATTTAGAAATGGTCTGTTGCTGAACAGCTGCATGAGGAGTTGGAATTAAGCCTCTACTAACTAAATCCAGACCCTCTAAGGCTGCGTACACACGCGGGGACTGTTCGCTCAACTTTGTCCGCTGAACAGTGTTTCGGCGGACAGTCTGCTCGTGTGTGGGCTTTCAGCGGACAGTTTCAGCGAACAGTCTGCTGAACAAAGTTTTTCGGAATTTCCGAAAAACTGTCCGCTGAAACTTGGTTTGAGCGGACAGTCCGCCCGTGTGTAGGCTTGTTCGTCAAACTAAGTTCCGCGCATGCTCAGAAAGGATTTACACGCCGAAAGTTGTATTGCAGTGTATAGGACGTCGTATTTTTCGTCCCGTCGTACGTGCCGTTCACGTCATCGCGCAAGTTTCAGCGGACTGTTCGTTCGTCGTGTGTGGCCAAGTCCGTCCATGCTAATTTTGAGCGGACTGTCCGCTGAAACTGTTTGACGAACAAAGTTGAGCGAACAGTCCCCGCGTGTGTACGCGGCCTAACTTAACCAGTCAGAAGGTGGATCACTATGATTTCTATTCAAAGAGACTGGAAAGATCCTGAAGTTCAGTGGTTCCTAGCTGATGGGCAATTACTGACATGGGTCTGTGTGAACACAGATCCACCCTAGTAATTGTCCAGTTTATTTGTGTTAATTAGAACTTCATTGATTCCTGCTGGAAAATCGGTAGGTTTGATCAGCTTTCACGCAGATGCACACCAGTGGTTGCCCAGTCCATCAGTGTTACACAGAAGTCCAACTGGTTCTTAATTGATGTGTCTTTCCTTCTTATTTTCTCACTTTCTCCCTTGCAGGTGTAGCACCCTCTAGCGTGTGCTACTAGAATAGCAGTGCAGGTCAAAGCATTTGGCTGGCTCTGAGATTAAAACCTGAGTCACTGAATCTGGGTTAGGGTTATTAGTGGTTAGGGCTGGGTGACTCATCCTGGCAGGTTACTGGTGCCTCCCCCTGGTATCTGGAATATCAGAGAATGTTCTAGAACTAGAGGGCAGAGGTTAGGAGAAGCAGCCATGACTATATATGGGACATTAGCCAAGAACCAAAAGTGGGATAGGAGGGGACTAAGAAAATCCCATAAAAAAGACTTGGGCCATGCCAGCAAGGGAGTCAGGTGGAAGATGGGGTAGTGCTGTGGAGAGGCTGTTGGTGGCACTTGAGGGACCCCTGCTGGGGAGGAGTTTTACTTTGGGCTGGAGTTCGGGATAGCTGGCCTGGAAGGATCCCACCATCGGAGACAACTGGAAGGATTCATGCCGGAATAGGCAGCGGGAGAGAGCAAACAAAGATGGGACAACACAAAGAGGAGAGACTGTTAACAATGCTCTCTAAAGACAGTGGTATGCTTAAGTCTTCATCTTTGCCCTGGGGAATCTCCATGGAAGTGTGTTCCAGTATGGAAGGACTGGGGGATTGTGTCAGTCAGGGGGACTGGGGCAAGAAGTAAAAGAGTGGGCTGGCATCTTCTGCAGCAGTAGAACTGGGCTCAGGGTCTACAGGAGGGCAGAAGGAGATGCTGTTCACTCCATATTGTGTTATTTTATCCACAATGGGACAGGATGTCCTCAGCCTGTAAAGGGCAGCTTCTGAGTTAAAGGGGTTGTAATCCTATGAATTTAAGTGAAAAAACTGCTGACAGTGACTGCCCCCCCCCCCCCCCCCCACACACGTTTTACTCACCTGAGCCCTCTTTATTCCCTTTGGCGGAGATGAGCTCTTCCTCTTTTTCCAGGGTTCTTGCCTCTTGATTGGATAGATTGATAGCAGCTAAGCCATTAGCTCCCACTGCTGTCAATCAAATCCAATGACGCGGGTGCTGGGGGGGGGGGCTGAGTCCGGCATTCTGTGTCTATGCACACAAATGCTGAACTCGGGAGTGCACCTGCAAGGTAACCCCTAGGGAGAGCGCTTTTCCCAGAGGGCTTACCGATGCGAGGAGGAGCCATGAGCACCGCTGGGGGACCCCAGGACATGGTGATTGGGGCCACCTTGTGCAAAACAAAGTGCACAGTGGAGGTAAGTATGATATGCTTGTTATTTTAAAGTAAAAAAAAAAAAAAAAACACAAAGGCTTACAATCACTTTAAGACTAAAGACTGTTAGGTCCCCTGGAGTGATCAGCAGGAGCTGTACATGTGAACCAGGTTTGTGCAGCAGGAAGGAAGAAGAGGACTTTCTGTAAATAGGATTGTCTCCTTTGTTCATAGCTCTGGACATTTTTCAAGTTGGGCATCCCATATATCCCTACTCCAGCCACATTATCAACTAATAAAACATCAGAAAACAATCCAAGGTCTGTTTTCTGTGTTGAAATCCCTGAAGGAAATGTTGCGTGTTTGGCCATGTAGCAGTGGGGAATCCTAACTCTGCAACTCCTATGTGCGTGTGTGGGGGGAGGGGGGGGGGGATGCTACAGAACATATTGTAGTTTCTTCTAGGTATTTAGGAAATGGATCAGAACTTCAGATGTACTCCACATTTTCCATCATAACATCACATTTTTGTTGTCACATGCTCTGTAATCGTCTTACTCCTCTGTTCAATTCTCCAGCATCTGATTTTTCCTTCTTTGAGCAGCCACCAGCTTCAGCCAATTACAGAAGAGGTGCAGTCCTAAAGAGCTAGTGTTTGGGTTGCACAGTGTTTGAGCAACATGTCCATGTTGACATGCTAGTTGCTGGACCCCTGTTTTCTCGTCTAGAGTTTCTGTGCTTTCAATAATTCCCGCCATATTCTAGTTTGCTCCCAATGTTCCCCAGCCTACTTCTAGTCCTGTCTTGTCAATGTGTCCCAGTCTGCTTCCAACCTTGTGCTCCCAGTGTGTACCATCCTGCTTCAAGCCTTGTGTTTCCAATGTGTCCCAGCCTTTTTCCAGCCCAATATTTTCTTAGTGCGTCCCAGCCTTCGGCCAGCCTTGTGTTCCCAGTGTGTCCCAGCTTGCTTCCAGTCTTGTTCTCCCAGTGTGTTTCAGTTTGCTTCCAGCCTAGTATCCCCAGTGTGTCCCAGTCTGCTTCCGAAGCCTTGTAATCCCATAATCTCCCTACCTGATTCCAACCTTGTATCCCCAGTGTGTCCTAGCATGCTTTCCATGTTGTGTTCCCGGTGTGTCCCTACCGGCTTCCAGACACTTCCAGGGAGTTGTGGCAATGCAGTTGCGGTCTGCTTGGGTGAGTCAGAGGACCACAGCCCGAGTATCACCTGTAGAATAATCTCTCTACCTCTAGATGTTCAGGTGAAGACCCGACCTTTTCAGGGCTCTCGCTGTTGCAAAGGAAGCAGATTCTCCAAATATCATGTGTCAGCTCTGTGACTTTGGCTCATCTGCACCGCTGCCTCAACCAGTTCTGGTCATCTACTCCGACCCTCATGGAAGATGAGTCTTAAGTCGTGATAGTAATAATACAATACAACACAATACAATAAAATTAAATTCTAATGATCCCAAAGTTGTTCTGTTAAATGCTTAAAATGCTTTAGTATACATTGTTATGTAAGTTGATATATTATAGCAGTGTTTCTCAACTCCAGTCCTCAAGGCGCCCCAACAGGTCATGTTTTCAGGCTTTCCATTATTTTGCACAGGTGATTTGATCAGTTTCACTGCCTTTAGTAATAACCACAGCCATTTCATCTGAGGGAAATCCTGAAAACATGACCTGTTGGGGCGCCTTGAGGACTGGAGTTGAGAAACACTGTATTATAGTATGTATCATTGGCGTCAGTAACTTTTGCAATTCTCCAAGAATAAATTCCTCATAGGTCACAATACATGTCAATAGTATCGTATTTCAGAAAAGCTCCATCTCTTATTGATAAAATGCTGTATAGAGCGCCATTATATCTGAATTAAATTACCTGAAAATCCTCCCCTGGTATCTACAATATGTATATTAAGGTCTGTGTTCTTCTTCAGAGCTCTCTAATGAGGAAAATACATATGCCAATATGGGTGATCTTCATTTAAAAAGCATGAAGAAAAAATCAACAGCCGAAGGTAAGTTATTATAATGAGGGGGTATCCCCGCGTCTTCATTTATAGGACACATTTCTACTAATACTAAAACTGCTATACTGGCTTTACCTATCAGAAATCACCTTTTCTAATATCTGTATTGAGGTAATAAAAACCAGCATCTCATTGGTTGCCTTGATTTAGTATACATTTTATACCTAAATACGATATACATGGCAGTGGTGCTCCATTTTTTTTTTTTTTTTTGAGGGCGGGGGGGGGGGGGTGCAAACAAACTGAACAATACTTAAAAAAATCTATTGCAACCTCACTGTGCCTATCAAATTCAGCCACTTTGCCCATCAAATGCAGCCACTGTGCCATCAATTGCAGCCACTGTGCCCAACAAAGGCAGCCACTGTGCCCATAATATGCAGCCACTTGTGCCCATCAAATGCAGCCACTTGTGCCCATCAAATGCAGCCACTTGTGCCCATCATATGCACCCATTTTTGCCCATCAAATGCAGCCACTTGTGCCCAGTAAATGCAGCCATTTATGCCCACAAAAAAACAGCCACTTATGAACGTCAGCCATTCAGCCATTTGTGCCTGTCAAATGCAGCCACTTGTGCCGGCCAAATGCAGCCACTTGTGCCCACCAAATGCAGCCACTTGTGCCCACCAAATGCAGCCACTTGGGCCCATCAAATGCAGCCACTTGTGCCCAAATGAAGCCACTTGTGCCCACCAAATTCAGCCACTTGTGCCCACCAAATGCAGCCACTTGTGCCCACCAAATGCAGCCACTTGTGCTCATCAAATGCAGCCACTGATGCCCAGTATATGCAGCCACTTGTGTCCAGTTCATGCAGTCACTGTGCCCACCAACAGCCCCATTCACTAGCAACCTCAACCACCCCGCGCGTGGCTCTGACAGACCCCCCCTTACCGCAGACAGGCAGCAGCTTCTCTCCAAGACAGTGCACCAGAGTGGCTGCGACCTCCATTCCAGCATGTGTGCCCTTCACTCCTCTTTCTAATCGCTAGGTATTCAATAGGGTGGCCTGGCACTTTGGCCAATCAGGAAACTGGTCTGATGCCCTGCCTCCTGTTTGGCAGCGAGAAAGGTTAGTGTGAAAATAGCGAAAATTAATTCACTATCATCACACAGAAGGCTTTTCTAATCTCCAAAAAAGGCTTTTCTACTCTCTGAAGAAACTGAAAATCCAGTTTCCTTCACATGACCTATTCCCCCCCCCCCCCCCGAACCCTGGATGAGAAATATTTATATATATATATATATATACACACACACACACACACACACACACACACACACACACACACACAGAACCAAGGTCCTGAGGGATACTTAGTTGAAGGGGGTGCAAAACGATGCAGGAAGCATTGCCATCCATTGCTCCTCCTTGGAAATTGGCCAACCCAATGGAAATCCCAAAGTTCCCACAATGCACACATACACCAATATCCAAGCTGCTACCAACTACAAATGGCAGGCTTGTGAGAGACCTTAATTCTGACACTCACAATTAGAGATGAGAGTTCAGGTTTTGCCCCAAACTTTAGCTCCCTTCCGTTTTAGTTAACAGGTCAACTAAATGACTTCTTCACACACCCACTGCAGTGAACCTCCTGATTCACAAGGAAGGTGTTCATTAGTAGCAGTATTACTACTGCCACTAATGAGTGACAGCTTCCCATTCAGGTCTGTGGTTGGCAGGGCACTGTGGCTGTCAGAGGTTGAGCAACCAATGGAGCATCCCTGCCCCCATTCATCTGAATGTAGATAGTTGGATTGAGGATGATAGCAGATGTCATTGACCAAATATCACCACATGGTCATATTTGGTCAGTGATGTCAGCCGGCATCCTCACCTTCAATGTTTCTATTCAGCTGAATAGTGATACATCATTGGTTTTTTGTTGGACATTGTGGGATATTATTTTTTTGGACATCAAATGAGATTATTTATTGGACTTCAGGGCACATTATTTTTGGACATCATAGGACAATATTTTTTTGGACATCAATGGAGATTATTTTTTTTGGACATCAAGGGACATTATTTTGGGACATCGTGGGACTGTTTTCAGACTTTGTAGGACACATACTTTTTGGAAATCGTTGGACATTATTTTTGGATATCTTGGGACATTATCTTTTAGACATCATGGACATTATTTTTGGACATTGAGGGATAATATTTTTGGACACTAAGGAAAATTAACTTTTATGCAGCGTAAACACGACCGGACTTTCCGGGCAGACTCAATTCGATGGTCTTCCCGACGGACTTTCGGCGGAGTTCCGACGGACTTTCTGAACGAACGGTCTTGGCCACACATTATCTGTTCGAAAGTCCCGTTCACTTTGAACGTGATGACGTAAGACAGGACTTAAAAAAAGGAAGTTCAATAGCCAGTAGCCAATAGCTTCCTTTGCGTCGTATTTGGTCCGTTGGGCCAGCATACAGATGAACGGTTTTCCCGATAGGAATTGAGTCCGTCGGACAGATTTGAAACATGTTCTAATTCTAGATCCATCTGATTTTTTAAACGAAAAATGATTGGATTAGCCCACACCTGATCAGATTGTCAGACGGACTGATTCCATCGGACTTAGTCTGCCGGAAAGTCCGGTCGTGTGTATGCGGCATTAGACATCATAGACATAATTTTTGAACATCTTGGGACATTATTTTTTGACAACATGGGACATTATTTTTTTGGACATCAAGGGACATTATTTCTGGACATTGTGGGACTGTTTGTAGACTTTTTAGGACACAGACTTTTTGGACATTGTGGGATATTATTTTTGGACATTAAGTAAAATTAACTTTTAGACATCATAGACATCATTTTTTGAACATCTTCGGACATTATTTTTTGACAACATGGAACATTATTTTTTTGGACATATTGGGACATTGTTTTTGGACATTGCAGGACATTTTTTTTGGAAATCACACATTTTTTGGACATTGTGGGGCAAAATTTTTTAAACATCCTAACACAATATTTTTTGGACATACAGTAGTAGGACATGTAGTAGCCATACAGTAGTAGAACATGTAGTAGACATATGGTAGTAGAACATGTAGTAGACATACAGTAGTAGGACATGTAGTAGACATGCAGTAGTAGGACATGTAGTAGACATACAGTATCAGGGTATGAACCAGAACCTACACTCTCATTTGGCTATATCATGATAATGAAATAACATGATGTGATATGTACATATACAGTTACTGTATAGTGGAAGATTATTATATGATAGATGTGATATAAATATAGATATATACAGTTATAGTAGAAGATTATTGATTTCTATGCAGGGAATGAGCACACAGATGATCCGGGATGAATATAAAATGTCTTTACATGAGATAAGAATTCTGGAGGATTATTATACCGGCTGATACACGCAGGATTATTCACTATCCTCTCTGTCTATAGAGATTCCAGCTGCCAAGAATACACATCACTGGGTGATATTGATCCTGGGGGTCCTCCTAATATTGGTCTTCATTACTTTGGTCATCCTCATGACTTTCCTGTTCATTTCCTGTGAGTATCTCTAATATATTGGGGTATTGGGGTTTGAATTTAGCGTCTGAACTTTGATTAAGTAAATTAATTTACCCCTTAGGCTCCATGCACACTGGAGCTCATAAACTGAAGTTTTTTGAAGTTTGGGCTTTTTTTTTTTAAAGCCCATAAACTCCACTTTATGTTATCCTATGTGTCCATGGACACATGGACGTTGTTGGACGTTTATCATCAGTGGAGTTTATGGGCTGTTTTCTGAACTCCATAAAATAGCGTTCAAGAGCAGTACTGGAAATGCCAGGTGTTAAACGAGGATTAACAATGTAAAAAGAGCGTTAAGCCTCGTTCGACGTTTCTCTGCCTCTATTCAAAAATTAATGGTTCCCTATGGGAGCCCATTGATTGGAATAGAAGTCGCACCAGAAGTCGGATCCGACTTGCGGTCTGACTTGTGTGCCGAGAATTAAGGGGAACCCCGCCAAAATGAGAAAAAGAACCCTCTTCGCCGAAAAAAATGGCGTGGGAGTCCCCACCTGGGGCATGATGGGGTGGTGACATCATAAGGGGGAGGGGTCACCAGATGACGTCACCCGGTGACCACGCCCCCATGCCTATATAAATCATTGCACACCGCGTTCCCAGCATTACAGCGGGAGAGAGCGTTGTGTCAACAACGGAAGAAGAGAAGAGCAAAGAAGGCGATGGAGAAGACCAGGCCACCGCTAGAAAAAGAGCGGGCAGAAGATAGCAGGAGCAGTATAATTATTTCAGAAAGGCACTGCATTTGAGCTCCAGTTTATGACTTTGACTAATTAGTGGCTGACATTTGTGAACACATCCAAGAATTACACAGGCACCAGAAATGTAATTACTGTGTCATCTCTGAACCGGCATCTTAGTTAGTCCAAGACATAGATGGTGACCCTGGATGATGTCTGAATGAAGATGGCTCTGTCCTTCTGAAGCTGATGAGGGCATTATCGGGGAAGTTTAATGTTATCTGTGAGAGGTCATAAATACCTGGAGGGGTTTCACTAATTAGTAGAATGGTTCACCTACTATGGAAATATATACAATATACAGTATATATGACCGGTCATCTTTATAATTCCAAAAAGATTAAATGGGATTCAATGGGGCCTTATAATGACCATTGTGAAGATCGACAATGCCCAGACCACCTCTGGGCAATCTGGGGACCATATCTTTATTTATTTTTTTAAACTGTATTTGCTGATGTGAGTTCTCCAACATTGAAGACCCTTATCTGACATTGTTTTCTATTTCCTCTTCAGATAAAAGTGTTGGTGAGGAAATGTCACAGATGAGGAATGGTGAGTGTATAATGGTCTCAATGGTCATGTCACAATGCATTTCATGGGTTCCATATATTCCACTTCCTCGGGATCTGTGAAACACTTGGAGGGGTCTCAGGGATTATCCCTTTAACATAAAAGAGGATACCCTCTTATTAGCCCTCTTCTATTGACTCACAATAGTGGGTGATCCTTAGGGAGGACAGAGGCTATATAACTGCATATCACAACCTTTCACCATCCAATAAACCATCCTGTAGCATGTGTTACCTGGGTAAGGCAAGGGCACGGCCTAAAGCAGGGATGACGAACCTTGGCACCCCAGATATTTTGGAACTACATTTCCCATGATGCCCAACTACACTGCAGAGTGCATGAGCATCATGGGAAATGTAGTTACAAAACATGGAACTACACCTTGGGTGCCAAGGTGTTTCGCTTGCGTTTATCTAGGAAGGTTACTTTGTGGTATAAGCAAGGAAGCTGAGACTTCTGCAGTGTGTACATTTGATTTTACTATACAAAGATGCTGTACATACAAAACTATTACAATCTTAGGAATACAATACAAGACTGACAGATAAATATAACAAGCAAAATGCCTAGCAAATGAACAGCCTATAGTCTATAACAGTACAAATACACTTAAAAGTTACTTATCTTCTGTTACTGTATGCTCGTAATCTCCCTTGACAACGATTCTTCTGGAGACCAGGCACCTCCTTTCATGATGAGTGGCTTCTGATCTTAAAGAATGATGATGTGTGTTCCTAGTTTATGCCTGAATCCCCTTTTTTTGTGTCAGGCTGTTTACCATAATTACCAAACAGAAAACATACCTGTTTACTGTAGCTGTGTAAACACTGGACTGTTGAAACTGTCAATTGAATACAACAATGGTGTCTACGTACCCATTGTATGCAGCAGCATTTGTTTGAGAAATCTACTCAAGCCAAAACCTGACAAAAAATCTATGAGCAACCACTATTGTCCCATGTAATGTTATGTCTGATTAAATAAAAAAAAAATCATATTTTAACAAACGCAATACACAAGATTCACCATCACTGGCATAAAGGATGAGATCTACCCTGCTACTGTCATCTAGGATCTTGAAGTGATCTCCTCCGCTCCGCCTCCCCCTTCTCCCAGACCACAGCACTAGTGATCTCCTCCGCTCCGCCTCCCCCTTCTCCCAGACCACAGCACTAGTGATCTCCTCCGCTCCGCCTCCCCCTTCTCCCAGACCACAGCACTAGTGATCTCCTCCGCTCTACCTCCCCCTTCTCCCAGACCACAGCACTAGGGATCTCCTGCGCTCCTCCTCCCCCTTCTCCCAGACCACAGCACTAGTGATCTCCTCCGCTCCGCCTCCCCCTTCTCCCAGACCACAGCACTAGTGATCTCCTCCGCTCCGCCTCCCCCTTCTCCCAGACCACAGCACTAGTGATCTCCTCTGCTCCGCCCCCCCTTCTCCCAGACCACAGCACTAGTGATCTCCTCCGCTCCGTCTCCCCCTTCTCCCAGACCACAGCACTAGTGATCTCCTCCGCTCCGCCTCCCCCTTCTCCCAGACCACGGCACTAGTGATCTCCTCCGCTCCGCCTCCCCCTTCTCCCAGACCACGGCACTAGTGATCTCCTCCGCTCCGCCTCCCCCTTCTCCCAGACCACGGCACTAGTGATCTCCTCCGCTCCGCCTCCCCCTTCTCCCAGACCACAGCACTAGTGATCTCCTCCGCTCCGCCTTCCCCTTCTCCAAGACCACAGCACTAGTGATTGCAGAGGGGGGGGACAGAGATAATGGAGACCCTGCAGGAGCCTGGGGGGGAAGACAGAAAGGAGCTTCAGATTCCCAATACACACACACCAGCACAGTGTGTGTATTTATTGAGACCAAATGATACTGCTGCTGTGACTGTCTCCACAGTGGTATGTATTGTAATGAAGCTCCCCCTGCCAGAATGGTCTGTCCGGGTTTCAGGCAGTCTGAAAACTGGGCAGATGATTCAGAACCTGGACTGTCCGGGTGAATCCCGTAAAGGTGGCAACCCTACCTATACATTGTGGATTCTGTAAATAGGCCGGGTGTGGCTCTCATGCGCTGTACTTTAAACATTTTTGTGAATACATTTGTATTATTTTATTAGCGCTTAACTGTATATTATCAGGCACCTATGAAGTTTTGTGTAATGTTCTGTGGGTGTATTGGGGTGTAGATCAGCAGTAATCTGAGATGAATCGCCATTGTTATCATTACAGGTTCTCTTTCCAGCGATGTTCAGAGCATTCAAGCATCTGTGAGGAACCTGGAGAAAGCCCAAACAGCAACCAGTAAGATTATCTTATTCCAACCACTGGAACACTTACCCATCAAACCACCTTTCACCACAGTGTGCAAACAGGATGTAGATATCACAAAGCCTCTCTCTGTCTGTTTGTAGAACGATGTATCCAGATATCAAAACACATTAGGTGAATTTTAATAACAAAAAAACTGACATTACAGGTCCATGTAATGTTATTATTATTATTATACAGGTTTTATATAGCGCCAACAATTTGCTCAGCACTTTACAACATGAGGGCAGACATTACAGTTACATTACAATTTGGTACAAGAGGAATCAGAGGGCCCTGCTCGTTAGAGCTTACAATCTAAAAAGGAAGGGGCAATTGATACAAAAGGTAATAGCCGTGGGGGATGAGCTGATGGAGGAAGTAAATCAGTGTTAGTTAGAAGTAGGATAGGCTTCTTTAAAGAGAAGGGTTTTCAGGGATCGTCTAAAGATGGATAGATTAGGGGACAGTCAGACAGATTGGGGTAGGGAGTTCCAAAGGATGGGAGAAGCTCTGGAGAAATCCTGGAGGTGAGCATGGGAGGAGGTGACAAGGGAGCTAGAGAGCAGGAGGTCTTGGGATGACCAAAGAGGGCGGTTTGGTTGGTATTTTGGGACTAGGTTAGTGATTTAACTAGGGCCAGAGTTATGGATGGCTTTGTAAATTATTGTTAGTACTTTGAATTTTATTCGTTGGGTGAGTGGAAGCCAGTGCAGGGATTGGCAGAGAGGGGTGGAGGACACTGAATGGCAGGTAAGGTGGATGAGTCTGGCAGCGGCATTCATTATGGACTGAAGGGAGGATAGTCTATGTAAAGGTAATCCAACAAGGAGGGAGTTGCAGTAGTCGAGGCGAGAGATGACCAGGGAGTGAATTAGAAGCCCTGTGGTGTCATTAGTTAAAAAGGGGCGTATTCTGGAAATGTTGCGGAGGCGGCATGATTTGGACAGGGCTTGTATGTGGGCCTGAAAGGACAGTTTGGACTCTAAGGTTACCCCTAGCACCCTGGCATGTGGGGAGGGGATGGACTGATAGATGTGCCATTGATCTTGACAGAGAAATCAGGCAAAGGGGCACGTGGGGGAGAAAATATTAAGAGCTTGGTTTTAGATAGATTAAGTTTGAGGAAGTGGTGTGACATCCAGGCTGATATGTCTGTTAGTAGATCAGTGATGTGTGAGGAGATTGATGGGGTGAGCTGAGGGGCAGAGAGATAGATTTGGGTGTCATCAGCATATAAATGGTAGTGAAAGCCATGGGAGGCTATCAGCTGACCCAGGGAGGACGTGTAGATCGAGAATAGTAGAGGTCCAAGGACAGAACCTTGAGGGACCCCAACGGAAAGGGGAGTTGAAGAAGAGGAAGTGGAGTTGTAAGTGACACTGAAGGTGCGATGAGATAGGTAAGATTAAAACCAACGGAGAGTGCAGCGATGGAGACCAAGCAAACTGAGTTTTTTGAGGAGGAGTGGGTGGTCAACTGTATCAAAGGCAGCAGAAAGGTCCAAGAGTAAGAGTATGGAATAATGACCGTTGGTTTTGGCTGTTAGTAAGTCGTTTGAGAGTTTTAGGAGGGCAGTTTCTGTGGAGTGCTGTGGGCGAAATCCAGACTGAAGAGGATCGAGAAGGTTATTTTCAATGAGGTGGTTGCTCAGTCGGTTGTAGACTAAACGTTCAAGGAGTTTGGAGGCAAAAGGGAGTAAAGAGATGGGTCCTAAGTTGTTAAGATTGGTGGGGTCCGAGGCCTTTCTTGGTATGGGAGTGATCAGTGCATGTTTTAGAGGGTTGGGGAAGATGCCAGTAGAGAGTGAGAGGTTGAAGATATGAGTTAAGGAGTGTAGGATTGAGTCAGATGATGACCGTAGTATTTGAGAAGGAACAGGGTACAAGGGGCAGGAGGTTAGGTGGGCATTAGAAAAAAGTTTAGTGACTTCCTCTATAGTAGCTGGGTCAAAAGAGGAAAGTATTGATTGTGCAGGAGGACATGGAGTGTAAGGTGAGGGAGATGTCTGTAGAGCGGAAATCTCGAGACGAATCATCTCAATCTTATTTTTGAAGTGATAAGCAATCTTCTGGGCAGTGAGTAAGTTAGTGGGGGAGGGGGGGGGGTAATGGAGGACGAAGTAGAGTGGTAAAGGTAGAAAAGAGTTGACGGGGACTGCGTGAGAGGGTGTTAATGAGAGTGATAAAGTAGGTCTGTTTGGCAGCGTGCAGGCAGTAATGGTATTTTTGGAGGGCAGATTTATATTGGCTGAAGTCTTGCTGTGACTTAGTTTTACGCCACAGACGCTCAAAAGCATGGCTACGTTTTTTTGAGGCTTCTGGTATTGTCTGTCTGCCAGGGTTGTAGTGGTCGGGGCCTGATTCTGTGCGTAGTGAGGGGGGCGAAGGTATCCAGGGTGGATGACAGTGAACTGTTGTAGACAGAAGTAGCCAAGTTGGGGCAGGACAAGGATGAGATTTTGTCATAGAGACAATCTGTAGCAGAGAAAAGAAGAGAAGGGTTAAGATGGTGAAGGTTTCTACGGGGTAATAGTTTGGTAGTTGGAAGGCAAGGAGGAGGCAGACAAAGAGAGATTGAAACTAATAAGGTGGTGATCAGATAGAGGCAAAGGAATATTGGAGAGGGTGTGCGGAGTGCATAGGTAGGAGAAGATGAGGTCAAGGCAGTTGCCAAAAGAGTGAGTGGAATCGCTTGTCCATTGTTTTAGATCAAAAGAGGAGGTTAGGCTCAGCAGCTTATGCCGCGTACACACGATCAAACAATCGGGTGGAAAAGTCCGGCAAACTGAAGTCCGCCAAACAATCCCCCCGTGTGTAGCCTCCGGCATACTTTTTTGACCCGAAAGTACGGCGGACTTAGAAAGTAGCTTTACACTCCAATCTTCCCACCGGACTCGCATTTCGGCGGACAATCTGGCCGTGTGTGTGCCAGTCCGCCGTACTTTTGAAATGAACGGACTTTTCCCGCCTGGAGAAAAGTCCGCTCATTTCGAGCGGGTCTCCAGGTAGGCGGGGCCCGCGAAGGATACGTCGCTGGCCCCGCCGCCTGGTATGGACTTAAAGGGGAACCCCAACGCCGAAAAAAAATGGCGTGGGGGTCCCCCCAAAGTCCACAACAGACCCTTGTCCAAGCACTCTACCCGGCCGGCCAGGAAAGGAGGGGCGAGCGAGCACCCCCGCCTCCTGAGCCGTACCCGGCCGCGTGCCCTCAACATGGGGGGTGCCTTGGGGAAGGGGGGGCCGCGCGGCCCCCCCACCCCAAAGCACCTTGTCCCCATGTTGATGAGGACAAGGGCCTCTTCCCGACAACCCTGGCTGTTGGTTGTCGGGGTCTGCGGGCGGGGGGCTTATTGGAATCCGGAAGCCCCTTTAATAAGGAGGCCCCCGGATACCGGCCCCCCACCCTATGTGAATGAGTATGGGGTACAATGTACCCCTACCCATTCACCTGTAAAATAAAGTACAAAAAAAAACACAACACACAAGATAAAATAATTTATTGCACAGCTCCGGGGGTCTTCCGTCTTCGGGGGTCTTCTCGCCGGATTCCTCCACTTTCTTCTTGTAGCTCTTTTACTAGCGGAGGAGCCCAGCATTCTTCTTCGTCACCGCGGCCTCTTCTTCCGACTTCGGGGGTCTTGTCCCCTTCTTCAGTTCTTCTGCCGAGCCACCGCGCCTTCTTATAGCTCTTTTACAGGCGGTGGCCCGGTCTTCTGTCGCCGCCGCCGCCGCCTTCCGTTCTTCTGTTCTTCTCTTCTTCTTCAGATGTTGCCTCGCCGAGTCCTCCGCTCACAATGACGGGGAACGGGCACGCGGCGACTTATATAGGGACAAGGGGCGGGGTCTTCGGTTGATGTCACATGGGTTGATGTCACATGGTGACCCCGCCCCTTACGGTGTCACAGTTTTGGAGGATGCTGGGACTGTCGCCATGTGACATCAACCCATGTGACACAAACCCATGTGACATCAACCGAAGACCCCGCCCCTTGTCCCTATATAAGTCGCCACGTGCCCGGTCCCCGTCATTGTGAGCGGAGGACTCGGCGAGGCAACATCTGAAGAAGAAGAAGAAGAGAAGAACAGAAGAACGGAAGGCGGCGGCGGCGGCGACAGAAGACCGGGCCACCGCCTGTAAAAGAGCTAGAAGAAGGCGCGGTGGCCCGGGAGAAGAACCGAAGAGGGGGACAAGACCCCCCGAAGTCGGAAGAAGAGGCCGGCGGCGAGGAAGAAAGCCGGGCTCCTCCGCTAGCAAAAGAGCTAGAAGAAGATAGCGGAGGAGTCCGGTGAGAAGACCCCCCCGAAGACAGAAGACCCCCGGAGCTGTGCAATAAATTATTTTATGTGTTGTGTTTTTTTGGTACTTTTATTTTACAGGTGAATGGGTAGGGGTACATTGTACCCCATACTCATTCACATAGGGTGGGGGCCGGTATCTGGGCCCCCCTTATTAAAGGGGGCTCCCAGATTCCGATAACCCCCCCGCCTGCAAACCCCGACAACCAATGGCCAGGGTTGTTGGGAAGAGGCCCTTGTCCTCATCAACATGGGGACAAGGTGCTTTGGGGTGGGAGGGCCGCTCACTCGTCCCCCCCTTTCATGGGAGGCCGGGTAGCGTGCTCGGACAAGGGTCTGATGTGGACCTGGGGGGACCCACACGCCGAATTTTTTCGGCGTTGGGGTTCCCCTTTAAGTCCATACCAGGCGGCGGGGCCAGAGACATATCCTTCGCGGGCACCGCCTACCTGGAGACGCGCTCGAAATGAGCGGACTTTCCTCCGCGTGTGTGGGTGAGTCCGTTCATTTCAAAAGTAGGGCGGATAGTACGGCGGACTTAGTACGCCGTATTAGTCCGCTGAAAAAGTGCCGTGTGTGGGCAAGTAGCCCGTTCATAAAGTCCGACGGACAATCTGGCGGGAAGTCCGCCAGACTAAGTACGTCGGACAGACGGCTACGTGTGTACGTGGCTTTAGAAGTAGCAGGAGTGTTAAGATTATCAGGGATGTTGAAGTCACCAAGAATGAATGATGGAATTTCAGAGGAGAGAAAGTAGGGTAGCCAGGCGGAGAAGTCGTCAAGGAAGTTTGATACCGGTCCAGGGGCCTGATAGATCACAGCAATTCTCAATGAAACCGGAGAAAATAAGCAAATACAGTGAGCTTCAAATGAAGAGAGGGACAGAGAGGGGGGTGGATGAAGAAGCTGAAAAGTGCTTTGAGGAGATAGGAGGATTCCAACACCACCTCCTTTCCGTCCACTAGGCCTGGGAGAGTGAGTCCACAGGAGGCCACCATAGGAGAGAGACGCAGGAGAAGGAAGGTCAGATTCTTGGATCCAGGTCTCAGTAATTGCAAGTAGGTTCAGGGAGTTAGTGATAAATAGGTCATCATGGACAGTGGGGAGTTTGTTACAAACAGAGCGGGCATTCCAAAGGGCACAGGAGAAGGGGAGGCGGGTTCTAGGCTTAAGAGGAATAGAAATGAGATTGTGTGGATTGCGGCTGCTAGCAGAGCATGAGTTGTGCTGGGTATGTTGGCCGAAGGTAAATGATTGTGGTCCAGGATTTGGGGAAATATCTCCAGAAGTTAGGAGAAGAAGAAGGGTGAGAGAGGTGATATGGGAGTGTGACTTATGTGGGGGGCATGTCCCCGTGGCCTGTGGGCTTTATTGGTATATGGATTTAGAGTTAGCAGGAGCTGATGAGTGCAGTAATAAGGTGAAGACAGGAGTGAGGGTGATATATATAAGCTGTGGGGGGGGAGAAGGTGGGTGAAGGAGTGAGAATTTAAGCAGAGAGGATGCAACTGTGAGAAGGAAAAATAGAGAGTGCATGATACAGAGTGGTGAGATTGAGAGGAAGCATGAATGAGAGAAGAAAAAGTTTGGAGAATCAGGTCACCGGTAGTCTGTTTAATGTTCTGCAGAAGTCTGTTGTGTATTTTCGCTTTGTGCAATCGCTGAAGTGCTGAGCAGAAGTGCAATACTTAATCCAATATGAATACTTTATCCAAGATAAATGGCAAATGCAACCCCTGCCTGGGCATCCCCTAAGTAAGGCCTGGATTTATACTGAATTTGGATTGGGTGGGGGTATTGCCAATTAATTAGTCAGGATTGCATAGGAGGAACACATGGCTAACAGAATGAACTCACACCAAGGCTCACTACAAGACACAGCAAGAGAGCAGAAAAGGTCAGTGCCATAAAGATAAGAACAGCTCCTAAATTTTAGGTATAGTGAGACAATAAGAAAGTTAAATAAACATCATTCTGATATGGACAGAGGTAAAAATTTTTACAGCAGCATAGATCACCAAAAGCACATACACAGAACTAGCAGGATGATCTTAGTTGCAATTAAAGGTGGAAGTTGTGAGCTGACACATACCTGTGGGAGGATAGAAAGAGTTATGTTAGATAGTGCTGAGCAGAAGTGCAATACTTAATCCAATATGAATACTTTATCCAAGATAAATGGCCAATGCAACCCCTGCCTGCCTGTTATGTCTGATTAAATTTAAAAAATCATATTTTAACAAACGCAACACACAAGGTTCACCATCACTGGCATAAGGGATGAGATCCACCCTGCTACTATCATCTAGGATCTTGAAGTCATCTAATGTGCCTACAACAAAGGAGGTATCTATTCTAGGGCGGGAAATTCAACGTTATACTGTGAAACAAGTGATTTTTTATTGCCTCTACATTGTGGATTCTGACTGTAAATAGGCCGGGTGTGGCTCTCATGCGCTGTACTTTAAACATTTTTGTGAATACTTTTGTATCATTTTATCATTACAGGTTCTCTTTCCAGAGATGTTCAGAGCATTCAAGCATCTGTAAGGAACCTGGAGAAAGTCCAGACAGCAACCAGTAAGATTATCTTATTCCAATCACTGGAACACTTACCCATCAAACCACCTTTCACCACAGTGTGCAAACAGGATGTAGATATCACAAAGCCTCTCTCTGTCTGTTTGTAGAACGATGTATCCAGATATCAATCAAATTAGGTGAATTATAATAACAAAAATACTGACATTACAGGTCCATGACATGATGAGTCCTCTCCTGTCCACTGCAATGGGTGGTTTGTGAGTCCTGACATCATGGCTCTGTGACATTACAGTTCCTCTTCTGTTATCAGCATGGGTAGGTCCTGACCTCATGGGTCCTCTTCTGTCCTCAGCAGTGGGTTGATTCTGACCTCAGGGATCCACTTCTGTCCTCAGCAGTGGCTGGGTCCTAACATCATGGGTCTGTGACATGATAGGGTCCTCTTCTGTCCTCAGCAAAGGGTGGATCCTGATGTGATGGGTCTGTGACACGATGGGTCCTTTTCTGCCCTCAACAGTAGCTGGGACCTGGCTTGTGGGTTCTCTTATGTCATCAGCAGTGAGTGGGCCCTGACTTCATGGGTCCTCTTTTTGATGGGTCCTCTTCTGTCCTCAGCAGTGGATGGGTCTCGACCTCATGGGTTCTCTTCTATCTTCAGCATTGGGTGGGTCCTGACCTCATTGGTCCTCTTTTGTCCTCAGCAATGTGATGGAAGGGTCCTTATATGATTGGCCTGCAACATGATTGGGCCTCTTCTGTCAATACCTGTGGGGGAGTCCTGACTTCATGGGTTCTCTTCTGTTCTCAAAAGTGGGTGGTTTCTGACCTCATGGGTTATCTATTATCCTCAGCAATAGGTGGGTCCTGATGTCAGACCCATGACATGATGGATTCTCTTCTATCCTCGGCAGTGGGTGGGTCCTGACATCATGGTTCCTATTCTGTACTGAGCAGTGGGTGGGTTCATTACATGGTGGTCCTTAGCAGTGGCTGAGCCCTGACCTCATGGGTTCTCTTTTGTCCTTAGCAGTAAGTGAGTCCTAACCTTAATGGATTCTCTTCTGTCCTCAGCAGAGAGTAAGTTCTGATCTTATGGTTCCTCTTTTATCCTCAGCAGAGTGTGGGTTCTAATCTTATGGTTCCTTTTCATTCCTCAGCAGTGGGTAGGTCCAGACCTCTTGGTTCCTCTTCTGTCCTCAGCAAAGAGTGGGTTCTAACCTCATGGTTTCTCTTCTGTCCTCAGCTGAGGGTAGGTTCTGAACTCATGGTTCCTCTTCAGTCCCCAGCAGTGGGTGGGTACTGACCACATGGTTCCTCTTCTGTCATCAGCACATCTTGAATGCTGCAGAGAGCAGACCTTATAATGACAAGGTGTTGCTCTCAGCAGCATGCTCCTATGAACCCATGGATGACATACCCATGGGGGCTAGGTCTTTGACACCCTAAGTTCACAGGAAGTGGGTTAAGCGACACTGGACATCATTCAATCTGGAAAACTGTCAAACTATAATTACTGCAAGGGACATATCCAGAGATGCTTTATTTTATTTTATTTTGGTATTAGACTAGAATTGGGCTTGAAAGCAGACCTTTTATCAAATAGCTTTTCTACTGCCTGGTCCACCATGTTCCATGGTGATCATAAATGGTAACAGTCCTGAAACATTGTAGAAACCGCTTCTCCAGAATCCCAGTATGGTCACATGACTAAATGCCTAGGATCAAAGTTCAGACTGGTGGATTTTTCTGTTTAGCAGAAACCATGTGAACCCAAAAGAGATGGGCACGTTAGTGGGTGTGTCTTAAACGAATATATGTAGAGTAATGCCACGTACTCACGATCAGACTATCTGGCGGACTTGGTTCGGCGGACCAGCGTCTGCTGGACAATCCGCCCGTGTGTGGGCTCTGGCTGACTTTTTTTTCCCTGCGAGTCCGCCGGACAATCCGGCTGTCTGTGTGCTAGTCTGCCATACTTTTGAAATGAACAGACTTTCCCGCACACGGGGAAAAGTCCGTTAATTTTGAACGTGGCTCCAGGTAGCCGGGACTAGCGAAGGAGGTCAATGTCAGAGATTGACACGTCACTGGCCCCGTCACCTGGTATGGACTTAAAGGGGAAGCCCTACGCTGAAAAAATGACGTGGGTGTCCCCCCAAGGTCCATATCAGACCCTTATCCAAGCACGCAGCCCGGCCGGTCAGGAAAGGGTGTTGGAACGAGTAAGTACCCCCCTCCTGAGTGTACCAGGCCGTGTGCCCTCAACATGGGGGGTGCTTTGGGTAAGGGGGGCTCTGCGGCCCCCCACTCCAAAGCACCTTGTCCCCATGTTGATGAGGACAAGAGCCTCTTCCCGACAACCCTGGCCGTTGGTTGTCGGGGTCTGCAGGCGAGGGGCTTATTGTAATCCAGGAGCCCCCTTTAATAAGGGGCCCCCCGATACCGGCCCCCCACCCTATGTGAATGAGTATGGGGTACAATGTACCCCTACCCATTCACCTGGTGAAAAAAATGTAAAAAAAAAAAAAACACCACACAAGGTTTCAAAATCATTTATTGCACAGCTCCGGGGGACTTCTTCCGTCTTGGGGGGTCTTCTTGCTGGACTCCTCCGCTATCTTCTGCTCTTTTACTAGCGGAGGAGCCCGGCTTTCTTCTTCGTCGCCCCCCGGGGGTCTTCTTCCGACTTTGGGGGTCTTGCCCCTCTCTTCGGTTCTTCTTGCTGGGCCTCCACTTTCTGCCTTTAGCTCTTTTACTAGCGGTGGCACGGTCTTCTGTCGCCACCGCCTCTTCTTCCGACTTCGGAGGTCTTGTCCCCCTCTTTGGTTCTTCTTGCCGGGCCTCCGCTCCTTCTTCCAACTCTTTTACTAGCGGTGGCCCGGTCTTCTGTCGCCACTGTCGCCGCCGCCGCCGCCTTCTCTTCTTTTTTGAGATGTTGACTCAACGCTCTCTCTGGCCACAATGACAGGGGCGCGTTGCGCGGTGACTTATATAGGGACAATGGGCAGGGTCACCGGGTGATGTCCTCGCCCATTATGATGTCACAGTTCCAGCATCCTCTGGGACATCATAATGGGCCGGGACATCACCCGGTGACACCGCCCATTGATGACATTGACCTCCTTCGCTAGTCCCGGCTACCTGGAGCCGCGTTCAAAATGAACAGACTTTCCTCTGTGTGCGGGAAAGTCCGTTCATTTCAAAAGTAAGGCGGACTCCCGCCATAGTCCGGTTGTGTGTGTGCAGGTCAGCTCATTCAGAAAGTTTGGTGGACTTTGTGGCGGTTTGTCAGCTAGACTAAGTCTGCCAGATAGTCTGATCGTGTGTAGGCGGCATAAGAGAAGTATATAATGATAAACCTGATTATACTAATTGATGTTGGTTTTCCTCTCTTTCTCACATTCCAACGTGAAGTATAATTTAACAGATGAAGTCACTGGTAATTATGTACTGCTCAATGTAATGTATATTAGAATGGATAGATAGATGCAATTTATTATTATTAGGATTATTATTATTATTATTATAATACAGAATTTATATAGCCACCAGCAATAGAAAAATCACAAGCCTTGATATTATCAGTAAGGATGAATAGAAATGAAGATTGTAGGAATGTGAGGGACCGCTAACCCCGAGCTGCGGGCCAGATAAAATCTTGTAGTGATCTGTAGTTTGGAGACCTCTGCTATAAAAGGAGGCCAGCTCTCTCCTGACACTCTCTTCTGTGTATTTCAGCTTCCTTTTCCAGCGACATTCAGAGGATTTGGGGATTTTTGGGGAAAGTGGCAGAAGAGCTCCAGAAAATGAAAAGTAAGTTTATCTTAAATTATTTCCTCCAAAAATTCTCCAAGGGTCCACAATACATCTACTGATGGCCGCATCTTTGCAAGTCCAGATAAAGATAAAAACCTCAATAATTGATATTATAGTTATAATTGTACGTTTTACATCACAAAAAGGATCAGAAAAAATTCCAAAAATATTTCACCTCAAAATGATATGTGGAGCCCTGTATCAGGGGGGTTGTGTGGGATGATCCTCACTGTGACAGACCTAGCCGGGACAGAGGCTCTTGGAGGGGACTGAATGTGAGCCTCTTGCTGACCGATTATGGGCCCTGGCATTTGGTGGAACGGTGCTCTTTGTGAGCTGTATGCCTGGGGACCATTGAGGTGGTGCTACTTTGGATTCAAGTCCATGTCCCCCCAAAATACAGACTCTGGGAACCCTGTATATGCCACATTATAGTGATGGCTTCATAACGTTGAGGCTCATAGAAGGTGCTGATGTCATCAACTCAGGACACCTGTCTGTCTGCTGTCTGCTAGAATGTGTTTATTGTAAATAAGTCTAGTATGGGATCTAAGAGTCATTAGATCCCCATTGTTGTTTGTGTTAATTAACTCTGCTATTGTGTAAGGAGTCTGTGTTGATTTGTGAAATGTTGATTGTGTTTTCTGAGCTACAAGACTGCAAATCTGGCCTATAGTTCACGTCTGAGTCATCTAGGCTGTCTAAAGGGATACGTTAATTAGCTCATGTTAATTAGGTTTCTGGTCACAGGTGTATGTTCAGAGTAATATGAGCAGGAGGTATGCATCTCCTCTTTTACTGTATAAAGAGCCTGTATTCCTTCCAATAAAGATTCATTTTCTGTTTGAACCTCAATACAGAGCCTTGTCCCGTATTTGGGGGAGAATTATTCGTATGGGTTCCTTGTTGTTCAGCTGATGGAAGTGTCTGGTAGCTGCTTTGGTGTTCGGGAAGGAAATGTCCTAAACGGCTTTAACCCCTTTCATACTTGGGGTGTCGTTACACTCACCTTGCAACAATTCCATCCCAATGCTGTAACTCCAGTGTAAAGGGAAGCTGAGCCTCCTCTAAGTGGGAGTTCCAGTTACTTTCCTGGGTTCTTAAAGAGACCCTGTTATCAATTAAAAAAATGCAGGTAAAAACACATGTAGCACTCCCCCCCGATGGAGCTGCTGGTTTGATTGGGCTTACCGTTACCTTCCCGACCCAGTGTGCGTCTAGGGGTTTCCCATGGTAGTTGGCCCAAAGAACTGTATAAACTGACACTGAATCCACATTCTTGGCTTATTTATTTGAAAAGTAGACCGTCTCTCGATGAAGGATAGAGGGTTTACGTAGAAAATTCAGGTACTCTTGGAACTGCAAAAGATAGGAAGTCTCTCACTATAGAAATCCAGAGAATTACCATTCACAACTGGATTCTCACAGCTACCGGATAGACCTCCTCTCACTTAAGAAAGCAAAGTCTCTGCCACAGACTTGAATGTAGAACACTCGAACAAAGTCTCTGCCACAGACTTGGATGTAGAACACTTGAACAAAGTCTCTGCCACAGACTTGAATGTAGAACACTCGAACAAAGTCTCTGCCACAGACTTGGATGTAGAACACTCGAACAAAGTCTCTGCCACAGACTTGAATGTAGAACACTCGAACAAAGTCTCTGCCACAGACTTGAATGTAGAACACTCGAACAAAGTCTCTGCCACAGACTTGGATGTAGAACACTCGAACAAAGTCTCTGCCACAGACTTGGATGTAGAACACTCGAACAAAGTCTCTGCCACAGACTTGGATGTAGAACACTCGAACAAAGTCTCTGCCACAGACTTGGATGTAGAACACTCGAACAAAATCTTTGCTACAGACTTGAATGTAGAACACTCGAACAAAGTCTCTGCCACAGACTTGGATGTAGAACACTCGAACAAAGTCTCTGCCACAGACTTGAATGTAGAACACTCGAACAAAGTCTTTGCCACAGACTTGAATGTAGAACACTCGAACAAAGTCTCTGCCACAGACTTGAATGTAGAACACTCGAACAAAGTCTCTGCCACAGACTTGGATGTAGAACACTCGAACAAAGTCTTTGCCACAGACTTGAATGTAGAACACTCGAGCAAAGTCTCTGCCACAGACTTGGATGTAGAACACTTGAGCAAAGTCTCTGCCACAGACTTGGATGAAGAACACTCGAACAAAGTCTTTGCCACAGACTTGGATGAAGGACACTCGAGCAAAGTCTCTGCCACAGACTTGAATGTAGAACACTCGAACAAAGTCTCTGCCACAGACTTGAATGTAGAACACTCGAACAAAGTCTCTGCCACAGACTTGGATGTAGAACACTCGAACAAAGTCTTTGCCACAGACTTGAATGTAGAACACTCGAGCAAAGTCTCTGCCACAGACTTGGATGTAGAACACTTGAGCAAAGTCTCTGCCACAGACTTGGATGAAGAACACTTGAACAAAGTCTCTGCCACAGACTTGGATGAAGAACACTCGAACAAAGTCTTTGCCACAGACTTGGATGAAGGACACTCGAGCAAAGTCTCTGCCACAGACTTGAATGTAGAACACTCGAACAAAGTCTCTGCCACAGACTTGAATGTAGAACACTCGAACAAAGTCTCTGCCACAGACTTGGATGTAGAACACTCGAGCAAAGTCTCTGCCACAGACTTGAATGTAGAACACTCAAACAAAGTCTCTGCCACAGACTTGGATGTAGAACACTTGAACAAAGTCTCTGCCACAGACTTGGATGTAGAACACTTGAACAAAGCCTCTGCCACAGACTTGAATGTAACTGAGGGACGTAGTTAAATTTAGAGAGCTATCATACGGTACCAGTATCTCGCAGCCCGTCCGGCGATACCGCATGAGTGCAGATCCATTAGTGTCCTTCAACCGAGCCTCCAGGCTCCCCCTGAGAAGCCAGCCTTATGCATGGCCTTCTCCCGAAGAGTCCTCCCTGGGTGCTTCTCCAGCCGCTGGGCCTCTCCACAGATGAAACGGCACCGGACCACCTTTGAATCCTCCTCTCAGTTACTTTGCCTCGGGCTAGCCAGCCCCGAGACTCGAAGATTGGATGGATCCACACCTCAGGCCATGAGGGCCACGGGGGCTGGTCAGGAGGACCAGGACCAAACAGACAGAAAGATCTTCTGGACCGGAACCCAGAAGCACGTGATCTCAGTACCTTAAGTACCCTCTCTCAGAATGCACAGCAGGACGACACTCCCCCTGAGCTGCTTCCGAGAAAGAGTAGCACTCAATACGCCTAGCCAAACTGCGTTCTCACACTTGCCATCGGTGACAGCGACACCTGTGGCCAAGCAGAACCCAGTGCAATCCAGCTAGACTGGTACTGAAACCATAATTTGGCATAATTAACCCTAAAGTCCAACTGTGACTTTAGGAACATTAAATAGAAAAAAAAAAAACACATAGCACGTGCAATTCAGGAGCCGGCGCTACACACACAAAACAAAAGCATTTTAAATATTTTGTTGCAGTGTTTTTCTTTTTCACAAACATTTTTTATTTACTTGAAATGTGCCTTTGAACTTACTAGAAAAAAATGACTAGCCAATTCACTAGCACAGCCCCCTGACTTCTTGCATGGTACAGGCAGAGATAGAGGAACGAGGTTGACTTGTTTCACACGATTTACATGCTTTACCAAAACCAAAATCACGTTAAACGTCTCAGCCTCGTTCCTCTACCCATCCAGTGGTATTATGATGCTTTAATAAACTGATTGAACCGATGTATTTGTGTGGGTGTGCAGCCTATCCGATTATTTTGGTCTACATGGTGTGCAGTCATGTTGGAACAGGAAGGGGCCATCCCCAAACTGTTCCCACAAAGTTGGAAGCATGAAATTGTCTAAAATGTCTTTGTATGCTGATGCCTTCAGAGTTCCCATCACTGGAACTAAGGGGGGCCAAGCCCAACCCCTGAAAAACAACCCCCCCACCATAATCCCCCCTCCACCAAATGATTTGGACCAGTGCACAAAACAAGGTCCATCTAGACATGGATGAGCGAGTTTGGGGTGGAGGAACTTGACTGGCCGGCAATCATTTTGTGGAGGGGGGATTATGGTGCGGGGGTTTTTTTTTCAGGGGGTTGGGCTTGGTCCCCCTTAGTTCCAGTGAAGGGAACTCTTAAGGCATCAGCATACCAAGACATTTTGGACAATTTCATGCTCCCAACTTTGTGGGAACAGTTTGAGGATGGCCCCTTCCTGTTCCAACATGACTGCCCACCAGTGCACAAATCAAGGTCTATAAAGACATTGATGAGAGAGTTTGGGGTGGAGAAACTTGACTGACCTGCACAGAGTCCTGACTTCCACCCGACAGAACACCTTTGGGATGAATTAGAGCGCAGCCAGGCCTTCTCATCCAACATCAGTGCCTGACCTCACAAATGCTCTTCTGGAAGAATGGTCAAACATTCCCATAGACACCCTCCTAAACCTTGTGGACGGCCTTCCCAGAAGAGTTGAAGATGTTATAGCTGCAAAGGATGGACCAACCCAATATTGAACCCAGGATGCCAGTAAAGTTCATATGCGTGTAAAAGCAGGTGTCCCAAAACTTTTGACGATTTAGTGAATTTTCAAATTGTATTGTGGAGATGTGATACTCCAAACATTCCTGATGAGGGAGATTTAATTTCTCAGAAACGTATCGGGTGAAAAAAGTCACATCGATTCATTTGTAACATCTAGGACAGTGATGGCAATCCTATGGCATGCGTGCCACTGCTGGCACACAGAGCCATCTCTATGGGGAGGGCGCGGGCGCAAGCAGTGGCGAGGTGCAGGAAACTGTCTGCACGAGTGAGTGGGCGGCCCCGCAGCCTCCACATGGAAGACTACAGGCCTGACAGCATGTGAGGAAGAGAAGAGCTTCACTTACTTGGGGACCAAAGAGGGGCGCAGCATCCCGGGAGCCTTCCGGAGCCGGGACTACTCAAACCTCCTCTTCAATAGTGAGGCCTGGAGAACAGGCTGACTGTGGGCCTGGAAGACGAGGACAGGTGGGAGGCGCAGGCTGTGAGGGAGCCGCTGGATGGAATAGAGCAGAGAGATCTCCTGGATCAAGGACAGAGACGGGTCCCGGGCACAATTATACACTGACAACCTGCAGACAAAGACTGGGGCAGGGAGGCAGAGCAGGGACTGCAGAATAGGACAGAGATAGAGGTCTATCGCTCCTCTCAGCCCCCCTGTCACGTACCTGGTTAGAGAGCCCCAACGTGCAGGGAGTGGCGCCTCGTAAACCTCCGGCTCTCGAGCCCCTGGTGATGGAGACAGGGGTTCAGGAGCCCGGAGGACACAAGTGCCTAGCCGGATAGCAGATAGCGGATACAGCTGGAACAGATGGTAACTGGAACGGCAGGTGCACCCGGCGCTGGATGTCGGTCAAGGACTGCTGGACGGCTGGCACAAGTGGACCGGCAAGGTGGCAGAGACAGCGGGTGCCGGACTTCGGGCAGACAGGCGTAGTCAATCAGGCTGGGTCGGTAACTATCTGGCAGCGGAGGTACAGAAGCGGGAGGCAGAGGCGTGGTCAGTCAGGCTGGGTCGGCAACTATCTGGCAGCGGAGGTACAAAGGCGGAAGGCAGAGGCGTAGTCAATCAGGCAAAAGGTCAAGGGCAGGCGGAATACAGGCAGAGTCCAGGAACAGGTCGGGTATAATATCAGGAACACAATCACAAACAAACAGCAGAAGTCTCAGGAACGCTGTAGACCGAACAGCGCCGAGGAGCAGGAGCTGTGGCCTTAAATAGTCTATTGGGCACCAGGATTGGTCGTAAGGCCCGTTTGCGTACCCCCGCAGGTGGCCGTGGTTACGCTCGTGACCCCGCGCACGTCCGTACGGTGCGAACGCCCGCTTGTGTCGACGCGCACCTGCGAACGTCTGTTGGAACCTGCGTGCACCCGCGCGTGTTTGTTCGCGTCAACCCGCGTCCGAGGGCGTCGGAGATCCCGTCGTACAGGAACCCTGCAGGTAAGTCTCTTCTGTACGATCGGGGTAGCGGAACGACCGTGACATTGCCCCCCCCCAAAGGGCAACCTCCGGATGCCCAACTGCGTCATCCTATCAGGATGGGACCTCTTAAAGGCTTGGACTAGTTTTGCAGCATGCAGGTTGGACTCTGGTTCCCACGAGTTCTCCTCAGGGCCGTAGCCCTTCCACTTAACCAAGAACTGGATCTGGTTCCGTCTCTTCCTGCAGTCCAGGATGGACTCGACCTCGTACTCCAGTTCCCCATCAATTGTCACGGGCTCAGGAGGATTGGTATTCCGGTCAACAAAGGGATCAGGAACCGCAGGCTTCAGTAGCGAGACATGAAAGACCGGGTGTATCCTAAATGACTCCGGGAGTTTCAGCTCAACGGCCACGTCATTTAGTTTCCTTACGATGGGAAATGGACCCACAAACCTCGGGCCCAGCTTCTTGGATGGGCAGGCTAGCTTCAAATTTAGTGTAGACAACCAGACCTGGTCCCCGACCTGGAGGTCAAGTTCCCCTCTTCTCCTCTTGTCAAAGGCCTCTTTATAGCATTTCTGGGTCTTCGCCAGGGTCTCTTGAAGAAGCTTGTTATTGTTCAAAAAAAAATTAAGGTCCTCCAGGACTGCAGGTACAGAACATTCGGGGAGACTACCGGACAAAAAGGACGGATGGAAACCAAAATTTGCAAAAAATGGTGACTGTTTAGTGGCAGAATGAGTAGAATTATTATAAGCAAACTCTGCAAGCGGTAAAAGTGATGCCCAATCATCCTGAGAGAAAGAGGAGAAACAACGCAGATATTGCTCTAACGTCTGGTTGGTTCGCTCGGTCTGGCCATTGGTTTGAGGGTGATAGGCCGAGGAGAGACGAAGCTCAATCTTCAGAGCTTCACAGAGAGCTTTCCAGAACCTGGACGTAAATTGTACTCCTCTGTCAGAGGTAATGTCAGCAGGAACACCGTGGAGCCTTACTACTTCCTTAATAAAGGCCCTGGCCGTTTCTGTGGCCGACGGGGTCCCCCTCATCGGTATGAAGTGGGCCATCTTGGTAAACCTGTCTACCACTACCAGGATAGAGGAGAAGCCTTCAGAGAGGGGCAGATCCACTATAAAGTCCATAGATATCATCTTCCATGGTCTGTCCGGGATGGGTAAAGGTCTCAACAAGCCCCAAGCCCCTAATTTGCTACCTTTATTCCTGATGCAGGTGGTGCATGCCTCCACATATTCCCTGCAATGCTTCCTCATCTGGGGCCACCAGAACGTGCGCTGGAGCAAGTCCGTGGTCTTGAACACCCCAAAATGACCGGCCAATGGGTGGTCGTGACAGGAACTGAGGACCGCCGTACGTATCTCTTGGGGGACGAAGATTCGGTCCAGATGCCAGAGAAGTCCGTCCTTGGAGGTTAAGGAGATGTCCGGTGGGATGGCTGGATCGCTGGAAGCCTGTTTAATTTGGGATAGGAGGCCTTCCTGGAGCAGAAGGAAGTTTCCTGGAGGCAGGATGGTGTCGGGGGTAGGAGGTTCCACAGCTTCGTTGTACATCCGGGAAAGAGCATCAGGCTTCACATTCTTTGACCCGGGCCGGTACGTGATGTGGAACACAAATCTGGAAAAGAAAAGTGCCCACCGGGCCTGCCGAGGTTTCAGTCGCTTGGCTGCTTTCAAATACTCGAGATTTTTATGGTCGGTATAGACCAGGATTGGATGAGAGGCGCCTTCAAGGAGATAGCGCCATTCCTCCAATGCTGCCTTGATCGCTAGGAGCTCCCGGTCACCGACATCATAGTTGCGCTCGGCTTCTGAGAGTTTGCGGGAGAAGAAAGCCACCGGGTACAGAAGTGACTTAGGTCCCTGTCTCTGGGAAAGTACTGCCCCGACGGCCACTTCCGAAGCATCCACCTCCAGGATATAAGGCAGCGAAGCGTCGGGGTGTTTGAGAATTGAGGCAGAGATAAACAGGTTCTTCAGAGTTTCGAAGGCCTCCTGAGCCCTAGGGGTCAACTGAAATTTCTGGTTCTGTTTGGTCAGCTCAGTGATGGGGGAAATAATGGAAGAAAATCCCCTGATGAATTTCCTGTAAAAGTTTGCGAATCCCACGAAGCGTTGGACCCCTTTCTTGTCCGAGGGAGCGGGCCAGTCTACGATGGCTGAAATCTTCTGTGGGTCCATTTCTATGCCGTTTACGGAGATGATCAAGCCCAGGAATTGGATACTTTGCTGTTCAAAAACGCACTTCTCCGGTTTGGCGTAAAGGCCATGGAGGCGGAGACGGGCTAGGACACTCCTCACATGCTCCCGGTGTTCAGCTAAAGAGGAAGAGAAGATTAAGATGTCATCGAGATATATAACAACAAACAAATCAAGGTACTCTCTAAAGACATCGTTAACAAAGTGTTGAAATGTAGCGGGAGCGTTACAAAGTCCAAAGGGCATAACTCGGTACTCATAATGTCCGAAGCGGGTACGGAAGGCGGTCTTCCATTCGTCGCCTTTGCGAATGCGAATGAGGTTGTAAGCGCCCCGTAAGTCCAACTTGGAGAACACCTTGGCCGACCCCAGTCTCTGAAATAATTCGGGCACTAACGGTAGAGGATAACGGTTCTTAATTGTAACTTTGTTGAGTGCTCGGTAGTCCACACAGGGCCGTAAGGAATGGTCTTTCTTCTGAACAAAGAAAATCCCTGCGCCTGCTGGGGAAGTGGATGGTCGTATGAAACCCTTCTTCAGGTTGTCGTCCAGGTAGGTTTTCAAAGCACCCAGCTCGGTTTCAGATAAGGGGAAGATCCTCCCGAACGGGATCTCTGCTCCAGGGAGTAGGTCAATAGGGCAATCGTATTGCCTGTGGGGAGGTAAAGTCTCTGCGCCCTTTTTACTGAATACATCTAGAAACTGGTGGTAAGCTTCGGGCACAACCTGTCGGAGCTCGGTGTCTGTCTCCATGCAGAGCAGAGAAGAAGAGGCAGGGTCCGTGTTGGTGGCTGGGAAGCAGTTTTGATGACAATACGCAGACGGGAACTCTACTTCTCCAGTGAACCAGTTAATCAGAGGGTTGTGGGCCTTCAACCAGGGCATGCCCAGGATCACGGGAAACAGGGGGGATTTGATGATGTCCAGACTCAGGAATTCCTGATGAGTTCCGGCTATGGTGACAAAAAGCGGGGACGTCTCCTGGGTAACGGGTCCGGATTTAAGGGAGGAGCCGTCGGCCAGAAAGATTGAAAGTCCCTTTACCCTAGGCCGAAGAGGGATGTTGTTCCTCAGGGCAAAAGACAGGTCCATGAAGCCGCTGCAAGCTCCAGAGTCTATGATGGCGTCAACGCTGAGAGTCTCTCCGGAAAACTGTAGGAGAAGAGGTACAACCAGGTGAGAGGTGGTGTTGGTGCTGGGCAGAATGGCAGGAGAAGCAGAGGGTGCAAGAAGGCACTTACGTGACTTGGCGGGGCAGGTGCGAACGTAATGTCCAGATTCCCCACAATAAAGGCAAAGGTTGCCAGTTCTCCGGCGTTGGCGCTCCTCGGGCGTCAA